>NC_138954.1:35293895-35673895 GCF_965226115.1 Aulonocara stuartgranti | reverse complement strand
GGGGGGAAGCGAGGGAGGCAGGAGAGTGGGGAGAGGACTCTGTAGTGAAGGTGAGGGTGAGGGTGGGGGGGTTGTGGGCTGGTCAAACCTGTTGAAGAAGTTGTTGAGTTCGTTTGCCTTCTCCACAGTCCCCCCCACTGTGCTTTTCTTGGTGTTGTGGCCTGTGATGGTTTTCACACCATTCCAGACCTCCCTCATATCGTTCCTCTCCAACTTCTGCTCCACCTTCCTCCTGTAGGTGTCCTTTGCTTCCCTCAGGCAGCGTTTCACCTCCCGCTGTGCTGCCTTCATCTCCTCCTTCACTTTGCTCCTGAAAGCCTTCTTCTTCATGTTGAGGACAGCTTTGACTTCCTGTGTTAGAGAGACACATTAAGTAATCTAACTATTATTAAATTAAAATATTAAATATAAAAGTCACAGATTTTCTTTCATGTGGACGTGGCTATGAGTTTCACTTCTATCACCCACAGACAAGGCCAACCTTTTTTGGTAAAAAAAATAAAAATAAAATTGTGTCATCCTCTCTTTTGTCTTTTCTTTGGAACCCCAACTTTACTTTTCATGGTCCCATCCTACAGTGTCGTTCTGGATAAGTGGTAGAAGCTGACTGGATTTTATTCTTTTTTGCCAAAAAGAAAAACAAATTAATGCTAAGAAAAAAAATTATAAGTAATAAGAGTATAACACTCTTTTATGGCAGTAGGTTTGCACCTTTTGTACAAAAACGGACTGATTGACTGTTCTCCTATTTTGTCAATCATTGACCATTAGAGTCATCATCACTTTACTCATCACTTAAGAGTCATCCTAGTTAGTTCAGGGTGAAAGTGATCGACCGCAGGGGCTCATCCACCAAAGAGTTAACCACAACAACCCAAGAGTTGTTTTCACCTCAGTGAAACCTCGTACCCTCTACAGACGATGTATCAGTTCAGTTAAGGAGGTTTTAAAGGATTCCTTCCACTGCCCTCAGTTCAATTCAGCAGCACCTGGACTATATACCATGTGGGGGGAGAGCACAGCTTTACCCTCCTGAATTGCCTGAAGTTTTGTTCAAAATGCTTCAAGGCAGACCAAAAGTCTTTGTCCATGGCCTCACTGAACTCCTCCCAAACCCAAGTTTTGCTTTAGCCATTGCCCGAGCTGCGGTTCGCTTGGCCTGCTGGTGCCCATGAGCTGTCTCCGAAGTCCTTTCACTTCACACTTGATGGCTCCTTTCACTTGCGGTCTCCACCATCTGGTTCGGGGATAACCACCAGGCTCCAACCACCTCTGCAGCTCCTTGCAGCAGCCTCAGCAATGGAGGGTTAGAAAACTGGTCCTTTCGGACTCAGTGTCCCCAGCCTCCCTCGGAATGCTGTTGAAGTCCTGGGAGTTAAAGAATTTTATGGGCATTTCCAGCATACCCTCACTATAGCTTTAGTTGTGCCAGGCCTGTCCGGCATTTTATCCCCACCAACTGATCTAACTGAGCACCAGGTGGTAATTATTTGATGGCTCACAAGGCCACAGATCAGATGATACAACTGCAAAATTCATCATCAACCAAAAATAATTTCAAACTTGTGCACCCAAATCTGTTTTGGAAAGTAGGTAGTCCTTCCACTCTAGAAAAAGAACTCCATCCATCCATCCATCTTCATCCGCTTTGTCCGGGGCCGGGTCGCGGGGGCAGCAGCCTAAGCAAAGAGGTGCATTGTGTGCCGGGTGGCGGCCAGGAGCGGAGGCCCTGGCGGACTGACCCCCGGCTGCCAAGACTGGCAATAGGGAGAAAAAGAACTCATTAAATGAAAAAAAAAAATCCCAAATTACCATTTATGTCCTATACCTTTTTTTAGTTCTCAGCATAAGAGCAGTGTGGCTGGGGGTGGGGTGCTTTGGATAACTGTTTTTGTCATGTAATTGGATTGCACTTTGTCAGGCCTCTAACCTAAAATCCTGACCATCTGCATGTCCCACCTGAAGGCTAAGCTTCTGCTGGTGTAGCTTTCAGGGTCACTGAGGCTTGCAAACGCCCGATCATGTTAAGGCGGCAATCCCTCAGGGGGAAAACTGAAAAATAAAACAACAAAAACTAAAACAAAAATATTCTTCATCAGATTATCACAACTAAAAACATTTACTTTAAGTGGATGGCCTCTATCGAATATATTCAAACCCAATATTAACAAAACTAAAAAGGGCCAAGTTATAAAAATAAAGTCAATTCACCAAGTCTTGAAAAATAAAACAGAAAAATAAAATAAAACTATCATCCAGACCTTTACAACCAACAATATAAAATTTATCTTGGGTGGCCTAATTCTCAAATAAATGTGCAAAATAAAGTAAGAATAAAATAGGACTAAATAAAATTTCGAATCACCATGTCTCTTCCATATCCAAGTTATATGTTATGGACTTGTCATGGGTCAAGATCACCCAATTCCTCTTCCTTGTATGTAACATGGTGTGACGACAGGGGTTTAGGACCTTAACTTCCCTTTGTGAGCTGCTGGAAGTGTGTGTGTGATTACTGTGATTACTTTAGTATATGAAATGAGGGAACTGTTGATTGCAGAGCTGAAAGCTGGGCGGCTTTGTGTCGGGTCTGTGCAGCAGACAGGCTCACAGAGATAAACACGTCTGTACTGAAACAATAGTCACACACTGTACAAACATAGATGTATTTTTTAGTTAATTATCTCACGAGACGACAGAGATTTGCTGCTTCATTTTGCTCTACCCTGCCTACTGAGAAACCTGACACAGGCTCATTTGCATACTGACAGTGATTGGATGCTTAGCTGGGGGGGAGGGATCTCTGGTGAGTGCTGTGTGAGCCTGCACACAGAGTACGGAGGAAAAGAGCGAATGAGAGCTACTGTAGTAAATGTACTAAATCTTGTCCATATTCAGTTTGTGGGAAATCTATTATTGTCCTTCAACGTCTAAAAGTTTGACTTAACGGGGCAGGATGTTTGTTTAAGGGGCCGCTGCCCCCTCTTGCCCCAGCGTAGAGCCGGCCCTAATCACAAAGTATGCACATACACATCTGTACGTACCCCACCTCCTCCTTAACGGCTGGGCCAATCTGAACGAAGATTTGCACAAACATCATCACACATATGGGGTTTATTTCAGGATGATTTATTATAAATCCCAGTTTGCTTGATTTTCCTACATAGTGTTTATTTTTGTTGGACCACCGTGAACGTTACGTTTTCCGTTTGCATTAGTATCAGTGTACGTTTACCGTACAGAACCTAATGGTCACATGAATTTGTATCCAGTGTTGTTTTGAAACACAGAAAGAAAGATTTGAAGTCAGTCCATCAGAAAAGGAAGTAAATATTGAAACCTCGTTGACAAAAGGAAGTTAGTTTAAAAGGCAGTTTTGACACAAATCAAGTTTTAATGTTATACTCGAAGTCTGGAACAAAGTGGGACAAAAAGGTTCAGAACTCACCAAAAAACAGAAACAAAAGGTTTTCAACAGATAAATGTTTCCAAGACTCACACACTTTTCAGTTAGTGTTTGAATACAAATTTAGCACACAGTGACAACTCACACTATGACCTACACTGGGACCAATACAGTACATGTACCATACTGGTATATACATATGTATATACAGATGTATATACATATTTACATGTACGCTGAAGCCATGTTTTAAAAGGTTTATAAGATGATCCCACACAAGATCCCTTACACCACTGGCTGAAATGCAGCTCCAAATCACCACAGAGCCTCCACCATGTTTTACATACGGCTTTTGTTACCCTCTCCTGTATGCATGTATGACTTTTGACCCAAGGTTTGGAGTCTCACCCCAAATGCCCTGCTGCTGCTCATTTTCAGTCTAGTTCTTGTGTAATTTAGCATCCTTGAAGTGTTCCTTTCTAAGAATGGCTGCTTGACAGTCACCCTATTACTGCCACACTTTCTTGTGTAGTTTCAGGTTATTTAAGGACACACTGCACACTATGCTACTTTTTTAGCTAATAGCTCCTTGTTGGTGCAAAATACTCTTTTATGCCTGTCAAACTCTGCTGTCATTGGCATGTTCCACAGATTCAAGTAAAGAAGCTAACGGTGTAGAGATCCAGTTTAATGTGATTCTTTGCCAACTGCTGACATGAAACTGAAACCTTTGCTAGATTTGCAAAGGCGCTGCCTCTCAGCTGTGTGAGTTCTCATTTTGACTAAAAGTTTTTGCAAATGTTTTGCAAGAACTCTCACTTGTGTGAGACCCCATGTGGACAGTCAAATGACTATTTTGACTGAAAGTTTTACCACAAGTTTTGCAAGAATATGGCCTCTCACCTGTGTGAGTTCTCATGTGGACATTCAAATGACTGTTCTGACTGAAGCTCTTACCACAGGTTACACAGGAATAGGGCTTCTCACCCGTGTGAGTCCTTATGTGCACGGTCAAATCCCTCATTTGAATGAAACTTTTCCCACATGTTTTACAGGAATACGGCTTCTCGCCTGTGTGGATTCTTGTGTGGAATTTCAGATTTGTCCTCTGACTAAAAGTTTTGCCACATGTCGCACAAGAATATGGCTTCTCACCCGTATGAGTCCTTGCATGAATTTTCAAGTTTGCTAAGCAAGCAAATCTTTTTCCACAAATCTTGCAGTGGTAAGGTTTTATACCTGTGTGCGTCACCATGTGCACTGTTAAATTGCCTTTATGATAAAATCTTTTCCCACATGTTTCACACGAGTATCGCTTCTCACCTGTGTGAAATCTAATGTGATATATCAGATTTGAGCTGTCTCTAAATGCTTTCCCACAAATGCTGCAGGAATATGGCTTCTCACCGGTGTGAGTTCTTATATGGACCAACAAGTTATCCTTTCTCCTGAATGTTTTCCCACATGCGTCACACGAGAATGGCCTCTCACCTGTGTGAATGCTCGTGTGTATTTTTAGCTTTGATGCATATTTAAATCTTTTCCCACAAGTGTTGCAAGAATATGGTTTGTCATCTGTGGATGTTCTTTTTTGATGTAGAGAGTTGTGAGAGAGGAGCAGGTGACTGCTTGGTTTCGGCTGGCAGTAGTTTTTTTCCTCATAAATTACTGTTAATGGACTGGTTTCCTGGTCAATTACAAGCTCCTGTCTCTCCTGACTTGTGCAAAGTTCCGTCCATTCTTCCTTAATCTTAGCCGATCCAACGTCCTGTTGATCCAGACCAGAGTTCTCCAGGTTAAAGAGGTACAAGTCCTCGAGAACCTCCTCCTTGCAGACATATTGCTGGAGCTGGTCTGGAGAGACAAAGTGGCACATAAAACAGTCAGTGCTGTATTCATATACAAATGAAGATCTAAGCAAATTTTGTGACGGCCAACGGATTGTTAACACCAGTGGGTTCAGGTTTCACTTCAGCTGAAGCTGTTTGGTGTGCAGCATGTTGTAGGTCCAGGTTAGGGTAGATGTTTTAGTTCGAACTTCAGCGCTCTAATGTGCAGCTGTCATTTTAAAAATAAACAGCAGGATTAACACAATCAACTTGAGTTGAAATATTTATTTTACTGCTTCACGCTCAAAATCCCAAGATGAAAGAGTCCCTGCAGAATGAATTTTCTCTTATTTGCAACACATTTTTTATATTCTGTACAGATCTTTAATCAACATTTTATTATTTTCATCTGATAAAGTTTCTGATTGGAGTAATCTGTGTATGAAACACCTCATTTTATGTGAGCGCACACGAAGCCTGAAGCAGAAAGCCAGGCCGGACAAAGAAAGTTTAACTATTATCAGCTGCTCACATGTAAACAAATGAATTCTGGCTAACGGTAGTCCATTTTATATTCTTCACACTGGCTCCCAATAGATGATGAAATTCTTGTTTTAACATACAGAGCACTAAATGGCCCCAGCTTCTTATAAAATACTCTGCTGCTCGTTGTCTTCGCTCACAGGCTCAGAGTTTGTTGGTTTCTCCCCGAACACGACTGAAGGCGAAAGGGGGCGGAGCCTTTCAGTCGTACCACCACAGTTACGTTTGGTTGACTCTGTGGAATCCTTTAAAAAGCAGTTAAAACTTTATTATCTAAACAGGCCTTCTGTTAATCAACACTTCTGAATTGTTTTGAATTTGCATTGTTTATATTGTCTATTTTGTTACTTAATGTTTTCTTTATTGTAACCTTTGTGTACAGCGCTTCGTGACTGCCTGTCTATGAAAAGCGCTTAATAAATAAACCTCACTTACAAAGAGACACAAAGAGTGAACAGTGGACAGAAATTTGAACATGAACCTACAACAAACCACAAGATGGGTTTTCAAGATGGCTGCCAGTGTTTTCCAACTAGCTTTTCTCTGCGTGTGAAGGGGCTCAAATGTCCTTCCTGAATCAACACATTTTTGTTGAACCATCCACTTAAAATTTGAATATTGCTGAGAGTACGGTGATGTTATAATTCTACTTTTGACCATTTGGGGTTTCTGGGAAGCGTATGGTGACGTGGTGGCTACAGAGAAATGTTCCTCTAACCCCGACTTAATATTGTAGATATTTTGTTTTCTCTGACTGAAAAACAAAACGAAACATGTCTAAGAAACCAAGACGTGAGCTTCTTAGTTGTGGTCAGCACAGTGTAAACCAGCAGGTTAACCTCGTGAGCCTAACGGAGGAGGCCACAGTCAAAGGGATCAGTAGACTGAACTGAACAAAGGATTGATGAACAATATTCCCGTTCAATAATCCTGATGATCTTATTCTCACTGGGTTGGACACACTGCAGCTATGCCAGGGCTACAGCTGGTGATGAGGACGCAGCATTTAGAGAGAAACACGACAGGAACAAGTCGTCCAATTCTTGAACAGCAAGAACATTTGTTTAGAAAAGCACCAGATGTCTAACTGCTACACTCTGACTGATTTTCATCTAGGCACCAAAGACACTTAATACTTGATATTTTAAAAGTTGAGCTTAAACATGGTTATAATCCTGCTGCTGCTTGTCCGGGCCGGGCCTTGGGAGCGATCGTTATATGTACAGATTTCTTACCTGTGTCCATGTTACAGTGACTCCCTGACATGGGAGAGATGTCCACATTGTAATTTTTGGTTCTGTGACATTTCTTCTTTGGCTTCAGCTCCTCATTGGTGGTTGATCCCATTTCTACATGTTTAGTTCCTTGCTGGTCTCTGGTGTCCACTACAGGAGAAGTTTGAGAGAGGAACTGGTTAACGTTTGGGTCGGGTTCATCAACCACTCCTAATTAGTTAAAGTCACCATAAAGGTGCTGGTCTCTGTTAATACAAGCAGCTTACTGGAACAGTCTTCCTCTTGCTCCTCTTTTATCAGGAGAGGCTCTGCTTCCTCCTGGACCAATCTGGAGTTCCTTTCCTGGTTACAGTGCTGCTGCTGCTCTATAAGAGCCTCATCTTTATTATTAATGACAAGTTGTTGTGGGAGGTCTATCGAGACAAAGGGACAAAACAAGGTTACATGTGTGATGACAGAAAAACACTCATACTTAGTACTGAAACACTGATCTATACTGATAAGGAGTATAGAGTGTTAGGACCAAGAGGATCCACATCGTGTGATAGAAATGAAAATGATCAGCCTAGGGTTGGGCAATTGGACAATATATCGACGATTGACGATAGTGTTTACAAGGGCGATTTATTCATTTATTTTCCCATGACTAGGTTTGCTAATCATGATGGAGCTCATAGAAGTCAACAGAAAAAAAAATAATAGCGCTGTTTTAACAGCACCCTCTTTGATCTGCGAGCAAATGCCCCTCCTCAGAGAGCTGCAGAAGCTGGTGATAGCCATACTCAGCCGGATGGTGGACATGTACATGCTCATGTCAGTTAGTCGTGTTTGAGAGCTTTGCTCGCACTATACGTCTGCACAAGCGGCACACCACTTTGGTTACATCCTTAGGTTTACCTCTTTTATTTGGTTTAAAGCCAAAGAAATCCCAAATTGGGGACTTTATATTTTTTTAGTGCTGTCAGCGTTAATGTGCCGTCATCACAACTAACGCATTTAACAATTAACCCATATGGAGCGCAGACTGAGTCTATATCCCTGAAATATCTCTGTCAATGCATTTCGGGCAGTTTGTCCAAATTCTGTTAATTCTGGGGGTTGAGAGCATTACAAATTTAAATCGTGAGGATGATTGATGATTAAGAAATCTTGTTCTTAGAGTAATGTCAAAAAGATAGAAACCACTGCATGGTAGTGTTAGTGGTCAGTGACAGTGATGGGATGAATCTGAGTGTCTGTGATACTCATCATATTAGCGATCCTAACTAAAAACTGGTGTGTAATGTGTGGCCCTTTAAAGAGCCCCACCTTATCCCAAGATAAAACAAAGGACTAACTTAACCATGCTGTGTTTTAGTTGAATGTGTTCTCATCCTGTATAGAGCAACAAATAAAAAGACTGACAGTGAATGGAGAAACACTCACCCAGTTTCTGTTCTGTTTTTGTCATGCTTATATCATACAACCTGAACATATCAGCAGGATGTCCCGTTTCCCCTTTCTCTTTGTTTAAAACATATAAAACAAGTCCATGCAATTTGAACTCAAAATTGTGTTTTCACCTCGCAAGTTAACTGATACTTGATAAATGTTTGCTGCTATTTTTGGTCAACTGCCATTTTTGACTTCCCTCTGCAAGCGTCCAGCTGCAAGGGGAGAGATGAAGGACTACGATTCATCAAGCAATGTGATCATAAATAATCCTTGACACTAATTTTTTTATGCCTGCGTTTAGATTGCATATAGATTTTGACCATACTTGAGATTATTTGTATTTTTTTGCATTTAAGAAAATTATGCTAATGACATTCAGTTGTACGTTTCTTTTATGCCCGAGGATTTATCTAAGCTTCAGCGTCTGAATGATTGCTTAGATTTGATCAAACGTTGGATGGCTGCAAATTTCCTCCAACTCAACGAGGGGAAAACCGAAGTCCTCGTATGCGCCCCTGATAGGTTTCTATCGCAGATAGTGAAAGCCCTCGGTCCTCTCTCACTTTATGTTAAATCCTCTATCAGGAATTTAGGTGTCACCTTTGACACCTTGGCATGTGAAATCTCTGGCTCGGTCTTGTTTTTATCATTTAAGAAATGTGGCTAAGCTGAGCCCGGTTTTATCTCGCTCTGAACTCGAGATTGCTATAGATGCCTTTATTTCGTCACGCTTGGATTATTGTAATTCGCTGTTTATGTGTCTAAGCAAAGGTTCACTGGATCAGCTGCAGGTTGTGCAAAACGCTGCAGCGAGGCTTTTGACAAAATCCTGCAAGTACTCACATGTGACACCGTTATTATCTCAGTTACACTGGCTTCCTGTTAAATTTAGAGTTGATTTTAAGATCGTGGTCTTGACCTACAGAGCTGTGCACGGACTGGCACCAGCCTACATCTTTGATCTGCTATAGCCCGATGTCCCTAGCAGGTCTTTGAGGTCATCTGATCAGGGCTTACTTGCTATAAAAAAATACTAAGAGGAGGACTCAGGGTGACAGAGCTTTTGCCACTGTGGCCCCGAGACTGTGGAACTCTCCCCCCTAACATTAAGAACTGTGGACTCAGTAGCAAGACTTGCAATCTTATGTGCAGCACTTTGTGATTCTGTCTTGAAAGGTGCTATATAAATAAAAATTTATTTATTTAAAATGTTTTCTTTCAAGAATTGTTTTTATTAAATATGGCACGTACAAATAGATGTTGTATGTAGTTTAAAACATTGCAATTTCTAAAATGGAACCAATGAGGAGTTTATTCTATTCATTTTGGTTTCTCTTTTGAATATTTATAACTGCTCATTAATAAGACAAAAGTATTTCTTATCAGATTACTCAATTAATTGATGGTATAATCATTAGAAAATAATCAATAGCTGCAGGCTTAATAATGTAGGAAGTTAACATTACCGTTGTGACTCAGCCCATGGCTGTGGTGAATCATCACAGGACACTGAAACATCTCAATTTCTCCAATAAAAGTCACAAAATAAAGATTTTCTCTATTTCTGTCGAGCATGCTGGTCACCAAGGGTGTAACAGGTACTGTCACGGTTGCTAGGCAACAGGAGGCGCGCGTCTTAGGTTAGACCTACAGAAGCCGCTAACTTCCGGTCTTCCCGTCTTTCGTGCACGGGCAGGCCGGGTCCTTTAAAGGATGCAGCCCCTGAATTTGGACACACCCCAAACCTCACTAACGCTTACCTAAGAATCACATCACAGACGTGAGCATGCTCGGTAGCGCCGTCCATCAGCTCACCAGTACTCAAACACATAGCAGTACCACTCTGGGTTCATTAACACCATCGGAGCGTTACCTACCGATTCTGTGTAACTTTATTTTGGGGAACTTCACAGTGATATCCTGCAGTCTGCGCTGACTGATCTCGGCCTCATTCTGGACCATCGTTTTAACAAAGACGCCGAATATCTCTTCAGCAGCAGCCGTTAGTCTCTCGCTAACAAACTCTCGCAAATACTCAACGGAACACATCGTTACTTTGACAGCTCAAATATTTCTCTGTTATACGCGAATGCAACCGTTTTCCAGCTTCAACAAGCGGCTAACTTAGACGTAGCGCCAGGACTGTTTCCTCTGTGTGTCACATTATAAAGTTCCGGCTATAAAAGCAGGTGAACGTTTTGTTCCGTTATATATATCAGTGTATGGATCTATTACAGGGGTCGACAACCTTTCTGATGATGAGTGCATCTAAAATTCCCTCAGAAGTCAGTGTGCCATATGATTGCATTAGCAATAAATTTAATAACGCTCTATATTAACAGTTACTTACTATATAGAACCACTTTATAAAATTATGTTCACAGATGTTGGCAGCTATCAGCGAATATTTATCAGCTGTTTGGAAACAAAAAAAGACACTTTTTATCCATAACAGCAAATGAACTGTACAACAGAAAATCCAAATGCTATTTATGGTCTCTGTTACGATATTGCTTCAGGGAGCAGACATGACACCGTCTTAGGTTTTAGCCATCACTTTTTTATTATCTCCACACCACCCTCCGGTGGCTTCCACATGAACTGCACCTTAAACAACAACTGTTCACTCATATCATGACAGTCTCCTCACAACAATGATAAGAAAAATAAACTGGGCCAATACGGCATGTTTGTTAATACAGAGACACACATGTTAATGTGACCTCTGGTCTCCCACTCAGACACACAGGTCTCCGAGTGTCCAGCATTCAGAGGCTACCTGAGGACTCGTGTGAGAGAAAATCTGCTCACACAGACATGTAGAGCCAAACACTGTCAATAAGGCCTCTGTAATGTTCTGAAGACAGTAAACCTGTCAGGTAGTGATGTCCAGCAGGTGAACATGCAGCTCCATGAACACACGCACAGCTGTGGATTCCAGCTGCGTCCGTAGTTCTACAAACTTTGACCCCACAGAGTCGAGCTTTTCAGTTCAATCAGCTGCATTTCGATGTCCTCTGTGTCCAACCAGTTAATGCGAGACAAATCCAGCTGCTCATTAAAGCTTTTTGATTTGATTAGAAAAGAAAACATTGGTCCAAACACCTGAAAGCCCCGAAAACCCATTGTGAATTCTGTCTCGAGTCTACGGATGTATCCGTGTATTTCTGCGGTGCTGATGCTGCGCTGAGCGGACAGCTCCTGAAGCATTTGAAGTGCCGGAATGTGAAAATTTCAACATCGCTTGAAAAAACTACCAGCTAGCAACGTCCCTCTCACCGGTAGGCGAAGTTATTTTTTAGCCAATTACAAGTTGAATCTGGTAGTTGGGGTTGTTAGCTAAGATACTGTCATTAAGAAGCGGCACAACTAATGTGCGATGTGCACCGTCATTTATTTTTTAATGCACCTTCTCAGATTAACTCACTGCGTGTCACGCCCAGGGCTGGACTGGGACAAAAAAACAGCCCGGGCATTTTGACGAGAGACCGGCCCCCCAGGTATTAAAGCCATAAAGCCTTTGAATGAAAACGCTGTTGTGACAGTGATGTACAGTCTTGTTGGTATATGTGTGATTTCTATACATTTTATATCAGATAAAAACTTTGGTTGTAAGATTCAGATAATTATTTATTAAAAGCATTTTAAATGAGAATAAAAAATAAAAGTGTGTGCCCCCCTCTCCCTGTTAATGCCCTACCTGCCCCCCTGGCAGAACTAGACCCGCCCCTGCACAGTTACCAGCTGTCAGCTACTTAGAAAAGGATCCTGGTGTTATTTGTCTCTCAGAAACAGTTCATAACTTCAACTCATTCATGTCACCTAAAAGGTAAACCTGTTTCTCCATCACCTGTTCAGCTCTGATGGTTCAGTAAGGACATCTCCTGGTTTCATCTTCATGTTTCCCTCTCACCACAGATCCAAACCGACATCATGACCAGCAGCTTTACAGCTGTGGCTCCAGCAAACATCAGCTGATACTAGAAATTAATATTAAATAAATTCTAACAACAGCTGATCAAGCTTAAACGTGCTGCTGTTGTTTAGCGCGACATCCGCTGGTTTCCTCTTTCTCGGCTGGTGATAGTGTTTTGGAACCATACAGTCAGACGGTCAGCATACCGTCCTGCTGATGATAGAGTACACCAAGGAACTGGAAGCTGCTCACTCTCTCCACAGCAGCGCCGTTGATGGTGATGGGCATGTGTGCTGCACCTCCGGAAGTCCACTATCAACTCCTTTGTCTTTGCGACGTTGAGGGTGAGATGGTTGTTAAAACGATGGGAAGAGGCGTGAGTTTCTCAAAATGGGCTCATTGAGTGCAGCACGGATAAGATCTTTGAGAGGCTTACGGCTGCCGTGAATACTCATAATAAGATCTCTGAGTGCAGACTGGATTACATCTTGGGGAGGCTCACTGTGGTCGTGAGTTCTCAGAATCGGCTCTTTGAGCACAAGAATGACAACATCACAGAGCGCAAGTTTGATAACATCATGGAGAAGCTCGCGGCTCTCCAACGGGATATTGAGAGACCAGTGTTGGACTGTTAGAACTGCTTTGAAATTCATATGAGCTGTTCGCACTAAAGTAAAAACCACCATCACTTCATGTGGAAACCCTTTTGGCGCCAGCTGTGATCGCAAGGCTGAAGCCGAACAACAACTCCCTGATAACGACTGTGTTTAGACTGTTCTTCCCATTCCATGCAAGGCCACCTGGGTTGGCTGTTAGACTGTTTACTTAGGCTAGCAGGGCGAAGGACACTGTCTCAGCTGAACTCTGGACACGCACACACATACATATACACTGATATGCATACATTCATCCCCCCTCCCTTTCCAAACGCCTTCGATGCTTGTTCCCTCCTGGGGAACACGGCGGGTCTGAGCCCGCGCTGGAATGGTAGCGCTGGGCAGGATGGCTGCTGTGTTTGCTTCGGATTACTCCTCACCCCCCACCCGACCCTGTGGCTTGTCACGTGCTCCATAATGTTGTGCTTTTTTTGTTTCCTGTTCTCATGCTGTCCTCCCAGGAGCCCAGCATGAGTAGAGGTCTCTTTTTTTCCTCTTGTACTTTCCCATTGTAGTGTATATTTCAGTGTTTGTTTTCTGTAACGCTACCAATCTCCGATCTGTATCCCCATGTGATGTCTGTGTTGCTCTTTTTCTCTAATTGATCTTTCTGAGTTAACTTCAATAATTACTTTCTCCAAACCTTCAACGTGTCTTTTAGACCCCATTCCTACAAAACTGTTCAAAGAAGTCCTGCCATTAATTAATTCTTCGATCTTAAATATGATCAACCTATCTCTAATGATCGGCTATGTACCACAGGCCTTCAAGCTGGCTGTAGTTAAACCTTTACTCAAAAAGCATCTCTAGACCCAGCAGTCTTAGCTAATTATAGGCCAATCTCCAACCTTCCTTTCATATCAAACATCCTTGAAAGAGTAGTTGTCAAACAGCTAACAGATCATCTGCAGAGGTTTATTTGAAGAGTTTCAGTCAGGTTTCAGAGCTCATCACAGCACAGAAACAGCTTTAGTGAAGGTTACAAATGATCTTCTTATGGCCTCTGACAGTGGACTCATCTCTGTGCTTGTCCTGCTAGACCTCAGTGCAGCGTTCGATACTGTCGACCATAATATCCTATTAGAGCGATTAGAACATGCTGTAGGTATTACAGGTACTGCACTGCAGTGGTTTGTATCATATCTATCTAATAGACTCCAGTTTGTGCATGTAAATGGAGAGTCCTCTTCACACACTGAGGTTAATTATGGAGTTCCACAGGGCTCAGTGCTAGGACCAATTCTGTTTACATTATACATGCTTCCCTTAGGCAGCATCATTAGAAGACATAGCATACATTTACACTGCTATGCAGATGACACCCAGCTCTATCTGTCCATGAAGCCAGATAACACACACCAATGAGTTAAACTGCAGGAATGTCTTAAAGACATAAAGACCTGGATGGCCGCTAACTTTCTGCTTCTTAATTCAGATCAAACTGAGGTTATTGTACTCGGCCCTGAAAATCTTAGAAATATGGTATCTAAGCAGACTCTTACTCTGGATGGCATTACCTTGGCCTCCAGTAACGCTGTGAGGAACCTTGGAGTCATTTTTGACCAGGACATGTCCTTCAATGCACATATTAAACAAATATGTAAGACTGCGTTCTTCCATTTGTGCAACATCTCTAAAGTTAGAAATATCCTGTCTCAGAGTGACGCTGAAAAACTAGTTCATGCATTTATTACTTCCAGGCTGGACGACTGTAATTCATTATTATCAGGAAGTCCTAAAAACTCCCTGAAAAGCCTTCAGCTAATCCAAAATGCTGCAACAAGAGTCCTGACAGGGACTAGAAAGAGAGAGCAGATTTCTCCTGTTTTGGCTTCCTGTTAAATCCAGGATTCAAAATCCTGCTCCTCACATACAAGGTCTTAAATAATCAGGCCCCATCTTATCTTAATGACCTTGTAGTACCATATCACCCTATTAGAGCACTTCGCTCTCGCTCTGCAGGCCTACTTGTTGTTCCTAGAGTATTTAAAAGTAGAATGGGAGGCAGAGCCTTCAGTTTTCAGGCCCCTCTTCTGTGGAACCAGCTTCCAGTTTGGATTCAGGAGACAGACACTATCTCTACTTTCAAGATTAGGCTTCAAACTTTCCTTTTTGCTAAAGCATATAGTTAGGGCTGGACCAGGTGACCCTGAATCCTCCCTTAGTTATGCTGCAATAGGTGTAGGCTGCCGGGGATTCCCATGATGCATTGAGTTTTTCCTTTCCAGTCACCTTTCTCACTCACTGTGTGTTAACAGACCTCTCTGCATTGAATCATATCTGTTATTAACCTCTGTCTCTCTTCCACAGCATGTCTTTATCCTGTCTTCCTTCTCTCTCCAATCGCAGCAGATGGCCCCGCCCCTCCCTGAGCCTGGTTCTGCTGGAGGTTTCTTCCTGTTAAAAGGGAGTTTTTCCTTCCCACTGTCGCCAAAGTGCTGCTCACAGGGGGTCATATGATTGTTGGGTTTTTTTCTCTGTATCTATGAAGCGCCTTGAGGCGACTTATGTTGTGATTTGGCGCTATATAAATAAAACTGAATTTAATTGAATTGTGTGTAAGGTCGGGGGGTCCTGTTTCACTGCAAGGCAACCTGCATGTGGCGAATAAAGCCTTTGATTGATTGATTGATTGATTGATTGATTGATTGATTGATTGATTGATTGATTGATTGATTGATTGACACCTGTAAGCTGTCTCATCACCGTTGGTGATAAGACCCACCACTGTAGTGTCGTCCGCAAACTTCACAATGATGTTGGAGCTGTTAGTGGCTGTGCAGTCGTAGGTGTAGAGTGAGTACAGGAGAGGGCTCAGTACACACCCCTGTGGAGCACCAGTGTTCAGTGTGATGGGGGATGAGGTGATGCTGCCCAGTCTGACCACTTGGCGTCTGTCAGACAGGAAGCTAAGGATCCAGCTGCAGAGGGAGCTGCTCAGTCCTAGATCCTGCAGTTTCCTGTCCAGCTTCGAGGGAACGATGGTATTGAATGCTGAGCTGTAATCTACAAACAGCATCCTCACATACGTGTCTCTCTTCTCCAGGTGTGACAGGGCAGTGTGTAGTGTCAGGGCTATGGCATCATCAGTGGACCTGTTGTGGCGGTATGCGAACTGTAGAGGGTCCAGTGAGTCGGGTAGTGCAGAGCAGATGAAGTCCCTGACCAGCTTCTCGAAGCATTTGCTTACGATGGGGGTCAGGGCTACAGGTCGCCAGTCGTTCAATGAGGAGATGGTGGAGGATTTGGGTACAGGGACGACGGTGGCCATTTTGAAGCAGGCTGGGACTACAGACAGAGAGAGGGAAAGGTTGAAGATGTGCGTGAACACTCCAGCCAGCTGAGCCGCGCATGACTTGAGGACGCGGCCGGGAATCCCGTCCGGACCAGTAGCTTTGCGTGCGTTCACCTTCCTGAAGCACTTCCGCACATCCTCCTCAGACACAGTGTGCGCACTGACGTCATCCGCGGTGCGCACCAAGGACCAAGGATCTGTTCTGAGGCATCTGTGTGTAGCAAGAAAGGTAAGTGGAAGTCTGGGTGGGCTAAGACTGGAGGATGGGTGAGTATGTCAGTGTGTTGCTTTAGTGACCCCTGGTGTTCACCAGCCCATTCCACAGGAGTACCAGAGGACAGCTGACTGCCTTTGGGTTTCTTCTGGTGAGGTTGTGCTAGTTACATGCTAGAGAAGTTCATGCACAGGCTTTGGAAGCCCAAGAGTCCCACATCAGCACCAGTCTGAGGAGTTTTGGCCTTGAGTAACTGCACAGAAACAATTCACACTTTTCAGGCCTTAGCTTCAATTCGTGATGCTGGAGTGATTCAAAACTTTGTGAAGACCTCCAAAATGCTCCTCACAGGTTTTGGCATAACAGGGGATGTCGTTCAAATAGGGAATGTAGCATTCATCCCTGAATGCATCCAACATCCCTTCCATGCGCCTCTTAAAGGCCGCAGGCACACTGGAGAGGCCAATGGTATTCTAACCCACTTATACGACCCCCAGGGAGTTACAAAGCCTGCAAGATGCCTTGAAACCTTTGTGTTAAATCACAGGTGGTAAGCCTTTCCTTGATCAAGAATACTGAACCAGGAATGGTCCCCCAGTGTGTCAATCAGGTTTTGGATACAGGGCAGTGGGTGCCTATCAGGGTTTGGTTTTCTGCCTATTGCACAATAGGCAATGCAATAAACAGCAGGCATTATGTGCCATGTAAACACATACAACAGGGGCAGCATAAGGAGACTTTGATGTGATGATTCAGCCCTTACCTAGTAGGTTGTGAATGCACTCCTTTACTTCACTAAACAACAGCTTTGGGACTGAGCTGTAGACTTTTTGAATAGGAATGTCGTCTTCAAGGTTTAGTGACAGCTGTAGACTTTGAATATAGCCAATATCATTAGCATCCTTTGCAAAAGCAGCTAAATCCAGTTACAGCCAATGTTCCCTCTAATGTTTCATGTGTCTGAGCGAACACACAAACTCCCTGAGCGTCCCTTGGACCACTGTGAGCAACAGCAGACGTGCACTGTGGTCACACCAGCATCGAATCCATCCAAGTTACGTGTTTTATTAAAATAATCAAATCACAGCATTTATGTTAGACAACTTTTAACTGCTTTAGCCCACTTACAATGAAAATAAAAAAAAAATCTTGCTCATGACCTGTGTAGTATGTTAACACTATTGGAAGTAAAATAACTTGAACTCCAATTTTGAAAACACAACTTTCTTTCTTTTTTTTTAAAAAAAAACATAAAGCTCTGACTTGTATTCTGAGTCTGTGGTCTGGGAGAGAGTCTGTAACTCTTTGTCTGCAAAATACAGGATATAATGACCAATGTTGGGCAATTAATTATATAGTTACTTCTTCAAAAAAAAGTAACTGAGTTTTGCAAACAACAAAGTTTTTTGCAGCTGTTTACCTAAAAATGCAGCCAAGACGTTTTTAAATAAACATTTCAAACTATTTGCAGAACAATCAGCTGTTCTGCATCTAATCTGATGCCACACAAATTATTTGTGCCGCTCCAAAAATAATTTCTGTCCACTATGAGATGAAGGAGAACAACAGCCTGATACCTGCAGGCCTGACAGCAGCAGATGTGTCACTGCTGTAACACCTGTAACACTCAGCAGTCGCCTCATTGTTCTGACACACACAACAAAAACTACACTACACACTAACTACACACTAACTACACACTAACTACACACTAACTACACAAGATTTGCGTTAAACGTCGAAAATCTCTCACATCTCAAAACACGCCGTCACTCCTAAAACTTCCCCCTGTTTCTTAATAACTAAATGGCATGTTTTGATTGCTCGATTTTTCGACCAATGGGAAAGGGTGGGGGGTGTTTTGGTTTCGTCTTTGCTCACAGGCGGAGAGCGCTTTCCTTATAAAACGCTGTTTTTACCGTTTCTTCCCGCAGTAAACATAAACAACGACAGTATTCAGGAAGAAAACCAAACATTGCAGATATTTTTATCATAACTCTGGTTTTACGTGGTCGATCAACACAATTTAAAAACTGGTATAAAGTCCACACTTTTCCCGTCAGTTGTTCCGTCTGTCCTGCTCACATCTCCAATGGTTGTACACGTTGTCAATAACGTGGCTTCACTCCACATCAGCCACGGCGCTTTGCTAGTTAAAACGCCGGTGTCGGCACATAAGGACGCTGTCATAGCCTGTCAATGACGTTGATTAGCTGCGTATGTACGAATGTGAATCACGTGATTGGCTGGACTATGGGATAGGGTGGCATCGTTCTAATCCCATATGGGAGCAGCCAGTCACTCACTGACTAACACTGCAAAACAGAATTGTTAACATATTTACTTTAATTTTTTTTTTGTGTGCGCAACGCAGATTTTTTCTGCGCATAGACCGTGCCAGCAGTGCGCAATTGCGCATGCGCGCAGCTTAGAGGGAACATTGGTTACAGCCTTAGAGAGGAGTAGCATTCCCTCCAGCTCCTCTCTGAGGTAAACAATGTGGTGCAGGTGGGGAAGTGGTGGCACTCTGAATCTTTGTCTCTGTTTGGGAGTGAGTCAGTTTTAACCGTTTTCTAATGGGCTGGATACTGCCAATCAAAGATTTTCAAGGCAGATTAATGTCATGTTTTGTCTGGTTTCCTAAAGGCAGATTCACATTCAGCCATGAGAGCAGTTCCTTCTTCTGAATGTTTGAACACTGAGCTAATAGTTGTTTTACCATCAGTCTGGATGCTGGGTATTGAAGATTCCACTGGTCCCTATTCATGTAGCCCCTTCCACTGGGATTCCTTGCGCAGTACCATTCTAACAGCGCCCTGTTTTCATGTCTTGCCTGATACTATCGTGTTCCAAGAAAAGCTCCTTTAAGCACACTACCTGTTGGGGTCCCCTTGTCTGGAAATGTCTGTCTGTGTCTCAGAATGAGGTGGAGCCTTGTTTGGTGGAACTCGTAGATGTAAGTTGTGCCGTGGCTTGTGAGGTAGATTATGAGGATTTGAGCAAAAAGCTCTTCTAACTGATGCACATTACTAACAGCATCCTTTGGATATTCTCTGGTGAAACTGACATTTTTAGTTATGATTAGCTGGGCATTTGTTGTTACAGGGGTGGCTACATTTACATCATCAGTAAATAGTACATCAGTGGTAGCAGGCAGGTTAGGCAAGCCCAATAAGTGGGACAGTGACAAGTGGGGATGCTGGCTTTGCATTTACACTCTGCAGGTAAGAATTCACACATCAAATCACACTCTCCATAGTTATAGCATCACTTCAGTCACCAGTGTGGGATATATGTGTCATGGTCTGCGTCATTTGACCCAGCATTTTGAGTTTTCTTGTGTTTTTGTCATTTTGTCTTATGATTTATGTACAAGTTCACCTTTTTAGTTTTACATTTATTCTTTTGTGCCTAGTTATCCTGTTTTGAGTTTCTTATATTCCCTGTTTAGTTGCTTGATTACTTAGTGTTTTCCCTTGTGTCTTTGCCCTCTGTGAGTCTGTGCTTATGTGCTTGTATAAGTTCTTGTGACCTCCTTGGGTTTCAGTCCTGTTAAGGTTCACATAATTGAGGAAGGAGAGTACAAACAACCAGGTCCAGAAGATCTTGGTCAAACAATTGATTTTAATGAATACACACGTGGGAAGACAGGAATTAATCTTCGACTTAATCAAAGCATACACAGATTTTTATAGCATCAGGGTTTGAATTAACGACGCCCCTTCATACGTCACAGACAGAATATATACACACGTCAAATCAAAACCACAATGACTTTTAACACAGTTTAAAGGAATGTTGTCTTCTATCTTCATGGCCGGTACTTCCTGTCACTGCCGGATGCTCTCTTGTCATCTTGACACCTCAGCAGCAGTTCTGCGACAAACTGCTCTTTTTGCAACCCCAAGCAAAACATGATTAAACTTCCACCTATAAATGATTCTCTAACTGAGTGTGTGTGTGTGTGTGTGTGTGTGTGTGTGTGTGTGTGTGGGTGTGTGTGTGTGTGTGTCGTCCTCAAATGCCCTCTCATCTCACCCGTTGCACTTCTGACCTTTTACCAGACCAGAGGCTCATCCTTATGTGTAATAACCTAACTGAAACTACATGTACTATGTTGAATAAATGTTTTAATCAAGAACCTCTACTAAGAGCTTAATAAAAGAATATAAAAGTATAACAGACAATTTGAATAACCTAGTAATTCAAATAGCCTCGTCTAACCTGCTCAGAATGACTTTCGGTTTCAGTCCTGCAAACTCTCTGCAACTTCCTGTCAACTCCTGCAACTTAGTCTTTCTGAAAGACACACACACTGTTTAAACCTCTGAATGCAATATCAATGCTGCAGATTATATTATTAATGCAATAGTAATAATGATGATTATTTACCAATAACAGTAAAATAATTTCCCTGCTCCACAGTCCACCATGTTTATCCATGTTTCCCCAGCCCGGCATGTCTTCCCTCTCCCTCATATTCCCTTGCTCCGTCTCTTCTGCCTTTCCTCCACCCCTCTGTCAAACTCATGTGTCAGTCTTGTGTTCCTCTGTTTGCAGTTTTATTGTGAAGGTCTCGTGTTTCCGTGTTCAGCATGTCTTGTTTTGCTTCCTCTATGGCGTCAGCTGTGTTCCCTGTGTGATCTCTCTTCCCTCTGTTAAGGTTCACATAATTGAGGAAGGAGAGTACAAACAACCAGGTCCAGAAGATCTTGGTCAAACAATGGATTTTAATGAATACACGCGTGGGAAGACCACTGTACGCAGACAGCACTTGATCTTCGACTTAGTCAAAGCATACACAGATTTTTATAGCATCAGGGTTTGAATTAACGACGCCCCTTCATACGTCACAGACAGAATATATACACACGTCAAATCAAAACCACTTATCCTCATGTGTATTTAGGTCAGAGTCTCCCTCCGTCCGGTGTTGCATTCTCCCTCATGGCTGTGTGTTTCCCTGTGTGCCTCTACCTGTATCAGTTTATATATGTCCTGGTCTAGTTTTGTATTGTTTTGCCATTCAGCAAATTAAGCTGACTTTTTTTTAGTTTACTTTTTGCCTCCGTTTGAGTCCTTTCCTTCCTGCACTCAGTCAAATTCATGACAATATGGAGGACCAGAAGAGCAACGTGCATCAATATAAAGAATTTTCTGCTTCAATATTGGTTTGTGCAATAAAACTTGCCAATTAATTTGCTAATTTAAATGCATTTATGAGTTCATTTTTCTTTTTCATTTTTTATGAGTGAGGCCCTCTGTGAGAAAGAGTATTATGGGTGGTAATAAGGAAATATCATTAGAAGGAATTGAACATGATTCACTGATGTACAGAATTCAGTTTGAGGTATTTGGTGTTTAGATATTTACACGCTGACCCAGCGGTGATAGTGATGAGGGCATGACCCCCTGGAGTGAGGAGGGAGAGGCTATGACAGGGAGGAGATCGGTTGCATGAATTTCACCTCTAGGAAATAAAAAGATGCAATAATAACAAAACAAAACCAAAGGATGTGCCCAAAACAGCAGCTGCTGCAGGTGTTTTGCTCAACTTGACCGGACTGAAACAATCAACACTGACCGCTGAACAGAGGCTCTAGCTGGCAACAGTCAGATCCTGGAAATAACAATAGATATAGCATGTTGTTTTATTCTAATTTGGAGTCAGTAGCAAAATAGTGCCAAATGCTGCTTACCCCAGAATTAAGGACACTATATTGAACTGCTGCTAAAAGTGCAGGTGCCCTATCCACAAGAGCTGAAAATAAGTGAAGCAGGGCTGAGAATAAGCCACCGTACTGCTCATTAAATGTAGCTGTAGATAATGAGTAAAGAGGTGATGGCACTAGTGCAGCCCAACCCAGAAGAAAGTCAATGGGGAGCCTGGGATGAGAGCCAAACAAGAAAAATGGCAACTCCCTTGTGCCCTGATGGGGTGTGCTGGTATAACAAAAGAGCATGTGTGCATAAACGCACAGACTAATCCCGTTTCTGGGATGATGGAAGGGTGTGCAAGATGTTATGAAGGGTTCTATTAAACCATTCACACTGTCCATTATTCACTGGATGATATGGAATTGCACGAGACTTTGCTACCTGGTATAATTCACACAACTGGTGCATCAACAAACTCTAAATTCCTGCCTTGGTCAGAGTAGATGCGGCTAGGAACACCACTCTGTCAGAGGAACCTGGGCTACAGTAGAAGTCCGCTGATCTCGAGTAAGGACTTCAACGGTATATTTGCTGAAAACATCAGTCATAACCAGGACATTCTCAAGTCCACTGCTGGAGGATTACAAATGGCCCATTTAGCTATGTGATACCAGCCCCGAATCCTTTGCAATTTGACAATGCTCATAACCCTGAACCTACTGCTTGATATCAGAGGACATCCTTGGCCAGTAACAGTACTTGTTGGGTCTGCGCTTGCAGGCCCCGCTGGTTCAGAGACTTATCACCCGTGAACAAAGCAAGACAAACATTTTAACTTGCAACTCTGCACCTGTACTCAAACGACTCCGGCTCCCAGCCTTCCCTGCAGCCTTTTATTCTGTGAATACACAAGCACAATACACAAGCTCCTGATCCAGCTATCTCAGAGTCTCTGACTTCAGAGCCTCTGGGAGGACAAGTTGGAGCACTTCCTCGCCCCCATCAGGAAGTGAGATCCGGCAATAGAGTATCCCATCTTTCTCTACCAAATGGTAACACTGACATAGCAAATCCCACAGCAGTGGGTCAGACTCCTGTAGGGTACAAATATCTCCAAGAGAATGTGATGGGAAGGCCCTGGTTTCTCTGAGTTGCAGGTGGCACCGGTCCTGGACATGATTCCTGCTGAAGCAGGATTGGAACAAAAGTCCTGAGCAACACACATTCTGCCAAGCTGGAGCGAGACTCATGCTGTCAAGAAAGAGCAGCTGCATTTTCTTCTGGTTACTACGGCATGACTGATATCTCATTTCAAAGATGAATGCCACCAGTTGAGATGCCCACCTCTGCTCTGTGGCACCTAGCTTGGCCGAAGAAAGGAAGCTTAGTGAATTGTTGTCTGTAAAGACCACTCTGCATAAGCGGGCAGTGATTTTTAACAACCAGCTTGACAGCGTGGGAAAGTGGATTTTTCTGCCAAGACCTGGGAAGCAGCAGATGTGTGACTTCAGATCTTCGTTATTAAACTGAGGCATGAGCTAAATTTCAATAAGGACAGATCTGTCATGGTTCTGGGTCATTTAGGCCCCTGTGTTGTCATTATGTTTCATTCGAGTCAGCTGTGTCCTCATGTCGCCACTTCCTCTGATCACTTCATGTGTGTATTTAGGTCCTCAGTCTTCCTGTTCAGCGTCATGTTGTCTGTTTCCTCGTTTCATGTATTCATAGGTATCATAGTTCCTCTGTATCGTCTCTGTTATCTTAGTTTTTCCCAGTGCAGGTTCAGTTAGCTCTCTCCCATGTTTGCCTTCGTTTGAGTTGTATTCATGTTTTCAGCCACAATAAAGGATCTGGTTTGCAACTCAAGTTCCGTCTCCTCGCCTCTGTCTGCTCCTGGGTCGACCTCGCTCACTTCACTCGGTCTGCCCCGGGATGGTGACAAGATCATTAGAAGGAAGTGAAGATAATTTATTGATGTACAGAACTCAATTTGAGGTATTTGGCAGTCTGATGGCCCATCGAAGCAGAACAGAATCCCAGTAGTGATAAGGATTAGGGTAGGACCCCCAAAGAAAAGAAAAGCAATCTTACCATGGCAGGAAGTTCCTATTTTTAAATTTTTTTTTAAATGTAATTTAATTTAATTTTTTAAGTTATTACAAATTGGACAGACAATTAGACAGAAAGGGAGAAAGAGAAACAGAGGGGAAGGGGGGACAGTAAGATATAGTATTTAAATACTAACTATTGAATGTTATTATTCAGACCCAGAGCCTGAAGCAGACATTGAGGGCACTCAGGCCCGGACATCCACAGGCCCCCCAGATTGCGAAAGCCCAAGGAGAACCAACGGAGAAGCAACTGTGCTACCTTCCCGGAAAGAGCTGAGGAGAGCCTCAGACATGGGGTCACCCAGCAGCCACGGTGCAGACGCCACAGCGGGCTGCACTGATGAGCCCGCGGGGTCTGCTGGCAGTCAGTCCCGCCAGAGAGAATCGAGCCCCAGTCCCAGAAGCCCGAAGTCTGAGGGCACCCCACCCCCGGATGGTGCCCAACCCAGCCACGGGCACCAGGCCCTGCTAAGCTGCCGCTGGGAGTGAGCCGGGTACATACCTGAGCGCCCAGCCCTGGACACCGAGAACCACCAACGCACCGACAGCTGTGGGTGACAGCCACCGGCAGGGAGTGTGGTGGGTGGAGACAGGCCTCCACACCTTGGGAAGGCCCAAGATGGTGGAGACTCAACCTGAAACATAGACATATGGCAGGAAATTTTGACCTATAGGTATGGAACCCATGAATGTTAGCAGTATTACAAGAGGTCTGGAAAGCAAAGGGGTAGTTCAAAGCAGAGTAGAGATTGCAAAAAGGCTCAAGGGCCATTGGAGGCCAGGAGGGCACAGAGACACTGAGATAAAACATTAAAACAGGCTGAAGTTAAGAGAGAGAAGGAGAGCCTTTGATAGATTCAAAGCTGATGTGCAAGGAGTGAGAAGAGCCTGCTCTAATGTGCAGGCTGCTGATTGCCAGCACAGAGCAGAGAGCCTGTGATAGGGCTGAGAGTTTGGCAAAGGTCAGGAGAGAAAGGAGTGTCTGTATTAAAGTTCAAGGCCTCTGAAGGCCAAGACAAAGCCAGAACATGAAATGAGGGAGAGTAGAGGGCCTGCTTTAAGACAGAGTTGCAAAATAGAATAAAATAGAATGCATTTATTGTCACTCTACAGATGTACAATGAAAAACTCCAAAGGTTGATTCTGTTCATCTGGATGTAGCGATTCTGTCCAGATGAACAGAATCAGCCTTTGGAGATTTACTTACCTGGATGATTGTGAATGCATCAAGACGATACAATGAGAAACAACAATCTGGAGAAAAAAAGGAAATAAATACTTAAATAAATAGTGTTGTGTATTTCCAGTTTGGGTTATTGCACATAAAATCACATGGGGAAGACAGGTCAGAGGTATAACAATGGAAAAAGCACCACACGAGGAAAGATAAGGAGAAAAAAATAACTCCCCCCAGACTGAGCTCCAACAGGGAGATCAGTTTGAGAACAGAAAAAAACACCTCAGCACATGAAACAACTCGTAATACACCAAAGAAACACATGACAAGCAACGGGGGGGGGGTGTAAAGGGTGAGAGACAGCCAGTGTAGACAGCACATCCGGGCCTGCAGCATAAGCGCTGGTCTCCTTGATCCACTGTCAGCATCGGAAGGGAATAAGCGTCGCAGGCGTTTGGAAAGGGGGTTTAGTGTATATCTGCATGTGTATATATATGTATGTGTGTGCGTGTCCAGAGTTCAGCTGAGACAGTGTCCTTCGCCCTGCCAGGCTAAGTAAACAGTCTAACAGCCAACCCAGGTGGCCTTGCATGGAATGGGAAGAACAGTCTAAACACAGTCGTTATCAGGGTGTTGTTCCACGCTCCGTCTGCTTTAGTGCAGCTGCCGTACCATACTGTGATGCAGTATGTCAGCAGGCTCTCAATGGATGAGCGGTAGAAAGCAGAGGTGTGGACTCGAGTCACATGACTTGGACTCGAGTCAGACTCGAGTCATTAATTTTATGACTTTAGACTTGACTTGAAAAAATGTTCTAAGACTTGTGACTTGACTTGGACTTTTACACCAATGACTTGGGACTTGAATTGGACTTGAACCGGTTTACTTGAAAAGACTTGATATTTTACCCCAAATATAAAATTTAACATGCATATTATATAGAGATTGAAAATGTGACGTCATTCACGGGTAGAACCGCAAAGGATTCTGGGAACTCGTGGCAAGCGGTACTAGCGCACGCAGGCTTTCAATTAAAATCAGTCACACAGCGATAAAAAGAAACACAAAAATGTCAAGAAGCTGTTGTATTATTAACTGCAATAGCCGGTCGCATGACAGCCACGGGAAACCGACGGGTAAAGAGATCGGTTGTTATCGGATTACGTCGTTGAAGAGAAATTGTTCGAGCCATGTTTCCGAAGTAACAAAGACGCGACGGATGGCCTGGATTGCAGCCATTCAAAGACCAAATATAACGTCCCAGAACTCTCCAGCTCACAGGTTAGTCTGCTCCAAGCATTTACACGAAGGTCAGTCTGCTGTTGTAGTTAATGCGTCATTTTTCTTAACATAATTGGTGATATAGGTTACAAGCAAGTCTGGCGCTGAGCAGAAATTGTCGTGCTATGCTCCTTTGTTTATTGTGCATAAATAGTGAATTGTCCTGACACAATATTGCGTTTCGCTTCTGTTATTACCATGGTACACTGACAAAAACATATACAGTTCCCCCCTCCAGGGGCAAGGGTACCTAGACCCGGTTTGTAGAGTACGCTTGGGGAGTGTGATCGTGTGTACAGCGTCTCTTTATGTCTGTCTCCACGTTGGTTGAGTGTGGAGTGAGTGCATATGAGAGCATGAGGGTGGGAATGGATGTTTGTGTCTGTGTGTGCCTGTATGTCTGTGTCTATATGTCAGGTTGGGTATCAGACGCCACCTCTCTGGGGACACCTCAGGCCCTCCAAGGTTTGGAGGCCTATCTCCACCTACCACCACTTCCCCTGCCAGTGGCGGACTCCCTCAGGTGTCGGTGCGTTGGTGGTTCTTTGTGTCTGGGGATGGGCGTCCAGGTACACACCGGCTCACTCCTTGGCGGCCGCTTATCGGGGCCTGGAGCCTGGGGCTCGCTCGGGCCCCTTCGGGGGTGGGGTGCCCCCGGCCTCTCGGCCTGGGGCTCGGTCACTCAGGCACAGCTGGCGGCCGGCGGAGCTCACGGGCGCGTCACTGCAACTCCCCCTGGCTTCTGCTCCGCGGCTGCTGAGTGAGCCCTCATCTGGGACTCTCCTCAGCTCTTTCTGGGACAGTGGCGCGGCTGCCCCTCTGTTAGTCTTCCTTGGTCTCTTGTGTTCTGGGGGCCTCTGGATGTCTGGAGTTTTGATCTCCTCCATACCTGCTTCACACCCTGGAGGACGGGGCTGTGGCCCCCCCACACTCCCTAGCAGATCATTACATGGAGAAACCTTTGGAATACAAGCGCGCTGATCCACACAGGTATGCACACGGGTGTTCACTGCTCGTAGACCCAAATTACACCTTTCTTGGCTGCTACCTCGAAGCACATCTGTCCTGCGTGCTGCACAACAACATTGAATATTTAGTATTTACTGCTGTTTACACTTAGCTAGATTAATGCGATGCTGTTGTGTTTAGTATGTTGCTTTGTTTCTTTTTTTTTTTGTCTTTTTTTGCTTGTTTTCTATTCTTCTCTCAACAGGTGATCCAGGAGATTTTTATTTTTTTTCTCCCCCCTTTCTCACTGTCCCTCTCCCCTTCTGTTTTTCCTTTCCTTCCTCTTTCTTTCTCCCTTTCCTATCTCTCACTCATGTCTGTCCCGTCTGTAACATCTGGAAATAAAATATAATAAATAATAAAAACAAAGATCGACCAAATGGACCAATACGGCAATGCCACGATGATCCATTTGGCAAAGTAAATCCATTGGGTATCGTTGTTGGTCTTCAGACAACAATTCTGATGGCTAAAGAACCAAATGGGACAGGCGAAAAAAAAAAAAAAAAAAAAAAAAAGTACGCAGGATATAAATAGTCATGCATAATCTCTGAGAAGAGAGGATCTGTAAATGAACAATACTGCAGTCAAGTCAGTAGATCCGACGTAGCACTTCTGCGTGATTGTCATTTCAATTTCACTTGATTTTATTCAGTCAGGGGTCGTAAACAAGACCCAACCTTTTCTGGTTTAATTTAATCTGGTTGTCCTTGCTTTCACAGTACTGTAGCATCTGCCAGATGGCAGGAGTGTGAACAGTGTGTGCTGTGTTTTGGGTGCGGTCCTTGATGATGTTGTGTGCCCCTTTTCTGACCCGAGTGTTGTAAATGTCCTGTAGTGGTGGGAAGGGTACTCCGTAGATGAATTGTGCTGTTTTAATGACACGCTGGATAGCCTTCCTATCCTGAGTGGTGCTTTTCCCCTACCACACTCTGATGGAGTTTGTCAGAATATTCTCCACTGTGCATCTGTAAAAGTTGCTGAGCAGTTTGGAGGTTAATCCAAATTTAACAACTTGAAAATGTCTGTCTGTAAACAACTCAGCCAGCTCTGAAAAGCGGACTCTCAAAGCACGGCCGGGGATGTTGTCAGGGCCGGCTGCTTTTCAGGGTTAGTCCTCCTCAGACCCTTGCATACCTCAGTTGACGTCACAGTGAGTGAAGAACTCTGTGCTGCCTGTGCTGCCTGTGCTGGTAGAATCCCTCTGTGTTGGTTGGTGTTGAGGTTGTCAAAGCTAGCGTAGAACTCATTCAGCTCGTCTGGTAGCGCGTTGCAGCTGACTGTGACCCTGCTGCTAATCTGCTAGAAATCAGTGATGTGTTGCAAGTCTTGCCACATGCATTGAGAATCTGAGTTGTTGTAGTATCCTTCCAGTTTCAATCTGTGCTGCCTCTTGACTTCCCTGATGGATCAACGTAGGGCAAATCTTGCTTTTTGTAGTCCTCTGTGTCATCAGAGGCAAATGCAGTGGAGCGTGCATGCAGCATGGAACGCACCTCACAGTTCAACCATGGTTTCTGATTTGGATATGTTTTATAGGACTTGGTGGGGACAATATTGTCAATGGAGGCGCTGATGTAACTGGTAACCACTGATGCATATTCCTCTAAATCCACAGAGCAGTCATCTCTCAAGGCAGCAGTCTAAAACACACCCCAGTTTGTAGCATCAAAGGAAGCACTGAATCATTTTCTTCACTTGAAACTTTAATAATAATTCTAACTGGGAAGCAATGTTTGACGAACTGCCTGCATGCTGGATAGAGGAACACAGAAATGTGGTCAGACTGTCCAAAATGGGGGTGGGGCAATGCCTTGTATGCGCCCCTTACGTTGCTGTTCCAGGATGTTGTTATTCCTTGTTGGAAAGCTGATGAAACTTTGGGAGCACAGTCCCGAGGAAAAAGAAGCGACAAAAAAAAAAAGAAAAAAAGAAAAAAAAAAGAAAAAACAAACAAACAAAAAAACATATACTTTTATTCACAGGATAAAACAGGTTTTTTGTATCACTAATTGCCCAGTACGATTACAGCATCCAATATTATTGTCACTGCTACATTTCTGTGATGGGTACCAGAAATTATTTCCACTACTAATTAATTACCGTTGAGCTCAAAGGTCCTATTAATAAACGGTTAAGGAATGTGTATTTATGACGACGATTTGTGAGACTGGTAAACTTATGATACGTACGATGGTCTTTCGTTCTACACGGTGCATTTCAAGGTCCTGCACCCATCCGTCGGTAAACTGTACCTGGGCTTGTTGCAGTGACCGGAAGTTACTAAACTTCATGAGTGTATGCGCTCACTCCAAGAACCGTATAATTATAAATATGCATATAAATATGCTACGATGAGATAGCTGACTTCATCTAACTAGCAAATGTTGTCCAGGCTACGTTGGTGATACAGTTTTTTTAATGTGTATGATATTTTTGTCATGCGATTTTAAAGCCGGTCCTACAACCGCATCCAAGAATGCAGCTTATCTCAGAACTGTCAGTGAAAATTATTCTTGGAGCTAGCTTTAATTGAGCTGCATTTTATAGAGGTGCAATTTCACAATTTGTGTATATTTTCTAAGTTCACTATTTTGTCATGTGTTGAGAAAAACACAGATTTTAAAATTACATGGTCTAATATTTACATTTAGCATAACTGCAACATTATTTTTTCGTTTGTTTTTTTTAAAGACTCGAAAGGACTTGAAATTCAAAGTTTCAGACTTGAGACTTGACTCTGACTTGCCTGACATTACTTGAGACTTGACTTGAGACTTGAGGATAAAGACTTGAGACTTACTTGAGACTTGCAAAACAATGACTTGGTCCCACCTCTGGTAGAAAGTCAGCAACAGGTTGAGGTCCAGTTTGTACTTCGTGAGGACCATCAGGAAGTACAGCAGCTGTTGGACCTTCTTGATGACCGCTGTGATGTTGTCTGTCCAGGAGATGTCAGCGGAGATGAGGACACCAAAGAACCAGAAGGTGTGGACCCTCTCCACACAGTTTTAGATTTGAGTGAGTTAGAATATAACTTAAAACTGGACTGAGATGCTTGTAAAGCTCCTGAGGCAGCAGCTACCTACCTATTTAGTGTCGAGCTTGGAAACTCCACCATGCTTAACAAACACAAGTACAGCTTTAAAGCTGATTACATTGATTACTTTCATTTTCATATTTCTGTGAATACACTTTTTTTTTACAGTATTTCATAAAGCACTCAGTTGAATGAACAGTACAGATAGCGATTCACTAGTTATAATTACAAACCCTTTTAAAGATGCATCTTTAGTCCACATTCAATGAAGAGAAGTGTAACTGCATTTTGTCAAGGGTGGGTGAATTACGGTGGCCCTGAGAGGCCCAACGGACTACAACTTAAGAAAACACAAGCAATAAGAAAAACGCTGCAAAGTGCACAAAACACAACTGATATAGGAAAAAACAGATTTCCAATAGCACAAAGGAAGTGTTTCTGGGGAGACAATAACCAGATGGACCAGTTGCAGGAACCAAAACATTTGCGCTGGGAGACACATAAAAGAAGGGGAGGATCTATCGGTTTTGTGAGGAAAGAAAAGATGAGAGGTAAGTGTGTTAGCCTGACTATTAGCCTAAAAATCTGTCATCAGTATTATATGAATCATGATAAAACACACCTGCCATGTTTGGGTTCCTGCAACTGGTCCGTCGGCTTATTGTCTTTGTCACAGAAAAGAACATACCATTCAAATTATTGAGCAGGTATGGCAAATACCTTATTCTGAGACAGCCTTCATTGGCAGACAGTAGCAGAAGTCAAGAGCTGAGATGAATAATCAAGCGAAATACACATGACTTAAAGAGGCATACAGTTCATCACCTCTCCCTCCCCTGGGCAGATCTGATCACAACCTGGTGCACCTTGTCCCTGTGTATGAGCCCTTAGTGCGCAGGGAGCCACCAGCCATCAGTGACTTTATCAGGTGGTATACCTGATAAAGTCACTGATTCAATTCCACAGATAAACTTTGACTATAAATTACACTAATTCATGTAACATGGTAGTGAAAAAACTTAAAACCCTTAACGCCGATAAGTTATTGTGATGGATTGGGTCTATGCAGGTCAGGCTTTGGGAAATACACCTCATGACTCTTAGAATCTAAAAGGTCATTCACCTGCGCAGGTAGCTTAAGTGCTTTACAATTCCAGCAGATTCTGATCGAATCAGGAATACATGGGCTGAAGACCTTGGTGTCCCTCTGTCTGAGGACCAATGGTCAAACTTGTCATGGCTAGACGGTCCTCACCGATCATCTTGCCAATTTGTTGTGGTGTTTGTGTGTACTGTGTCGTGTTCTCCTCTCCATCCTGTGCATGTGTTTTTCTGCTGGAACATGTACTTCCGGAAGCCGTGGCACGGAACGGCAGTTGACCGGAGGGGAGTGTCCTGAGCTAGAATCATCGCACCTGTGCAGAATTACCTTGCCAGCGCAGACCTATTTAACGGGGCGGTTGAGTCACAACCAACGCTGGAACGTTGAACTAAACCGGGTAGCGTTGTCGTGATTAGCATACCCGGTTTGTGAAGGAGAAGGACGTTTTCGTTATTGAGCGTGTGTTTTTTCTCATCTGCCTCCAGGGTTCAGGGATTGGAGGAGGAGCCGGCACCAGGAGTTGTTGTGGATTATTACTGCACTGTCACCGTGAGGAGAGGTCGCCGTATCACTGCACTGCCCTTTTTGGATTATAGACTCGAACTGTTAACTCACCTTTTCACTGTAAATAAATCCACTGTCATTCTGCAAGGAGTCTCGCACCTGAGTCCTTTAATCCAATTCACCATGACAAAACTGTTGGTCCAGCATTCAGAAAGGCTCAATAAATGCCAGATACAAACTAATCCAGTTTAAAGTCATTCACAGACTACTTTTTCTAAACTCAAACTTAACCAGACTGAGAGTCCTGTATCCCCCCCTGTGTGATAGATGTAACGCTGATGAAGGTTCCCCTGCACATCTATTTTGGCACTGCCCAGTCTTGAATGCTTTTTGGTGCCAGATTTTTACAAGGTTTTCAAACCAATTTAGGAAAAAAGTACCACTTGATGGTACACTGGCTATACTTGGATCTTCTGCCTCAATTGTTCACAAGATTCAAGATCTCTGCTAGGGTGCAGACACACAGCTTGGCAGGTCCTGTGCTTTTGCCAAAAAAAACCCACCTAAAAAACATCTAAAACCCCCTGGATCTTGACATTAACTTGTCTTTTTGTTTTTATACATTTTTATATTCTGTGGAGTTCGACATGTCCAAGAAAGCTGGATAATTATACCACTTTCCCAGCCAAATGTAGTCAACATCTTTTGTTCACAAGATTCTTGGATTTTGGTCATGCTAGACCACCCCCAGGTAAACATGAACAATCAAATATACCACAACTGTCGCTGGAGATTCTGAAACTTGTTCTGATGCTACTTTTGGCTGGTGATATAGAACTAAATCCTGGACCTAATTCAAACATCAGTGATTTGGACTGGCTACAACTAATTAGCCTAGTTAGCCTATGGGCACAGCTATCTCTGCATTGCTTTCCACCTCAACTAACTGTGCTCCAACCACCGTCCCAGTTAGTAAGGCTACATCTGCAGCTAATAGTGTTTGCGCCCCTGTTGTCCGGGCCTCCACTTCTGCTGTTTGGGTTACCACCTCAGCTGCCTGAGCCTCCGCCTCAGTTGCCTGGGTTTCTGCCTCAGCTGCCTGGGCCTCCATTTCAGCTGCCTGGGTCTCCACCTCAGCTGCTCAGTCCTCCACCTCGGCTGCCTGGGTTTCAATCTCGGCTGCCTGGGTCTCCACCTCGGCTGCCTGGGCCCCCATCTCGGCTGCCTGGGCCCCCATCTCGGCTGCCTGGGCCCCCATCTCGGCTGCCTGGGCCCCCACCTGCTGTACCCAAACTACAGTCTCAGGGTTTCTCATCATTAAATGCTCATAGCATTGTCAACAAAAGGACAAGAAATCCTGCTATTAAAAGTTACAGAGGAACAAAGATCTGCAAGACATTTAAGCAGGCTAAAGTAATCTGGGACACTAAAAATAAACCAAAGGGGCTTCTATGTGGACACATTAACATTCGCAGTATGTTACCAAAGCATGAGCAGCTGGAGCATTTTCTAAGCAATTCCAATATTTCTATTTTGGGTATCTCTGAATCTTGGCTCACAAGTTCTTCTCCTGAGTCTGCGGTTGTCTTTCCAGAGTACACAGTATTCAGAAGGGATAGAATTGGAACAAGAGGAGGAGGAATATTTGTGCATGTAAAAAAACACCTGGATTGCTCTTTACTTACTTACTTACTTTACTCGAAGTAGAACATATTTCTGTTAAAATCACTCTTTCCACAGAAATGTCATTTACGTTGATCTGTTTATATCGCCCTCCTTCCGCAAAGAATATTTTTTATGAATAGCTACAGATATTACTTAAATATCATACTATAAATAATAAGTCTAATGAAATAATTGTAATGGGAGATTTTAATGTCAACTGGGACTGTGAAAAGGACATAAAAACACCCAAGGACATAATGGAGACTTTGAACTTTACTCAACACATTGAACAACCCACAAGAATAACGAGACTGTGGCGGAGGTGTGGTCCTGGGCGCGGCTGCAGGGGAGGAGTGGTGCAGTGGGCTCAATGGGGCGGTGCTGGAGATGCCGGTGAGAACAGCTGATGGCGATTTGGACTGATGATGGTTTCCTTCCCTTTTTATAGTGAGACGGAGAGGAGACTGAGGGAAATCAGCTGGGACCGACAGCTGTCAGACTGTGTTCAGTCATAACCTGGGAAAATTGTAAATAAATGTGGAACCTGGTGATAAAGACCTGTGTGTGTGTGTACCTGTGTATAGTGCATTTCACAGAGACACTCTAAAACTAAAATAGATGTCAATTATCCTTGGGTCAGAGGAACTTGGCCAGACATTCAATTAGATCTTCCAGCCTGGGTAGAGGAAACGCATCAAAGTCACACTGTGCATTTACCTTTCTGAAGTCATTGCAGAATTGGATGCTGTCATCTTTCTTCACCATCTTCTCAATAGGATTGCTCCTATCACTGGTTGAGGGCTCAATAACCCCCAACTCGAACATCAGAGCTACCCCCTTTTCCAAAACTTTTCCAATTTTTTTAATCCTGTACATTGTCTGCCTTTCAGGAAGATACCATGCTCCGTAAGGTTTGTCGCCCCAGGGTTCTCCTGAAAAAGATGTTGTGGAATAATGGCACGCAATTCTTCCTGCTGAGTTACAGAGAGATGGAAAGGTCAAGAGAAACAAAGTTAAGCCCAACACGTGTAGATTCCTCCTCAGCCATCCCGGGTTTTCCATTTATTTAGCAGATTGATCATCATCATCATCATCATCATCATCATCGTTTATTTGTATAGCACTTTAAGAACACACCAGGCAGACCAAAGTGCTGAACAACACAGATCAAAACAACTACCAAATTAAAAATACCATCAAATAAATAAGAAGGTGTCAGTTTCCTACAGAGTTAAAAGCCAGGGAATAAAAATAGGTTTTCAATCTGGACTTAAAGACCTGCACTGATAACGCTTGTCTAATATGGAGGGGAAGGTTATTCCAGAGCATCGTGTGGCTTCAGCAAATCAGATAAGTAGACAGGAGCCAGACCGTTTAAAGATTTAAAAACCAATAATAGGACTTTAAAGATCGAGCTGAGTCAAGTTAAGCCAAGCTAGGTAGGTGCAAGTGGAAAAGGGCTATTAGAGATCACAAAGTCTGATCGAAATTGAGGCCATTCAATTTCGGTGTAAAGACGTTAAACTACATATGTGAAGGTCTCATAATGGTTTGACTTCTGCTGATAATTACCCACACCTTTTTTCCACCCCTTGGCTCATGTGATGTGTTTCATAGTTGGTCAACGACCCTGGTAAAGACAACCCGCTCTGGGTTTTAAATACCTGGGACTCTCCAACGTTTAGTTTTAGATCTAACGAAGGTTCTCAGAGGAGAGGTGAAAGGTCTTCAATGCACTTAGAGAATTCCAGCTGCTTTCTTTCAAAGCTCATCAGACTACCATGACGTGGATGACTGGGAACCCTTTTTTCTCATTCACTGTGTGCAGTCCCTCTGGAGTCATCCCTGTTGGAGCTTGTCAGTAGCAAAGGCCTGAAGGTACAAAAATGAATACTGAAGAGAGCTTAACACCATTCCTGCTTGAATTTGAAGGCCGATATAAGTCTATCCTTTCAGAGTTGCAGACTTAAACGCAGGCCTCCTGTGGCTCGTTGGTCTAGGCGTATGATTCTCGCTTCGGGTGCGAGAGGTCCCGGGTTCAAATCCCGGACGAGCCCCCTTAAACTCACAAGCTCTTAGCTTCATGGAATTCTTTGCAAAGACACATTCCTTCTGGGCCATTGTAAATGTGTTGTGTGCCAAACCATTCAATGTTATGTGTGACACCAATTTGTCTTTCTAAAATAACGTTTTTGATTTTGTGAAAGAGTCACTCTCATGAGTCATTGAGTGATGCCATTGACTGCACAGTCCCTGCCACGCAATCTGTATATATCACATTTTGAGATTGCCTTGGAAACCTTACTGGGCAGGTACTACAATATACCTGTTACCAGGTACTATCACCTAATGGAAACTCTAAAGATCGAGCTGAGTCAAGTTAAGCCAAGCTAGGTAGGTGCAAGTGGAAAAGGGCTATTAGAGATCACAAAGTCTGATCGAAATTGAGGCCATTCAATTTCGGTGTAAAGACGTTAAACTACATATGTGAAGGTCTCATAATGGTTTGACTTCTGCTGATAATTACCCACACCTTTTTTCCACCCCTTGGCTCATGTGATGTGTTTCATAGTTGGTCAACGACCCTGGTAAAGACAACCCGCTCTGGGTTTTAAATACCTGGGACTCTCCAACGTTTAGTTTTAGATCTAACGAAGGTTCTCAGAGGAGAGGTGAAAGGTCTTCAATGCACTTAGAGAATTCCAGCTGCTTTCTTTCAAAGCTCATCAGACTACCATGACGTGGATGACTGGGAACCCTTTTTTCTCATTCACTGTGTGCAGTCCCTCTGGAGTCATCCCTGTTGGAGCTTGTCAGTAGCAAAGTCCTGAAAGTACAAAAATGAATACTGAAGAGAGCTTAACACCATTCCTGCTTGAATTTGAAGGCCGATTTAAGTCTATCCTTTCAGAGTTGAAGAGTTAAGGACATGCTATCTGTGGCTCGTTGGTCTAGGCGTATGATTCTTGCTTCGGGTGCGAGAGGTCCCGGGTTCAAATCCCGGACGAGCCCCCTTAAAATCACAAGCTCTTAGCTTCATGGAATTCTTTGCAAAGACACATTCCTTCTGGGGCATTGTGAATGTGTTGTGTGCCAAACGACTCAATGTGATCAATTTGTCTTTCTAAAATAACTTTTTTGATTTTGTGAAGGAGTCACTCTCATGACTCATTGAGTGATGCCATTGACTGCACAGTCCCTGCCACGCAATCTGTATATGTCACATTTTGAGATTGCCTTGGAAACCTTACTGGGCAGGTACTAAAAAAATACCTGTAACCAGGTACTATCACCTAATGGAAACTTTAAAACAAACCCTAAATTCAATGGGAAGCCAATGCAAGGAAGCCAGAACTGCAGTGATGTGATCGAATTTCCTACTACCGGTTAAAAATCGTGCCGCCGCATTTTGCACTAACTGCAAGCGTGACAAGGTGCCCGACCGAACCCCTGGTTTGGATTTCTTCTCTCTGGCATCTGGATCTCATAAGTTGTTTGCTAAATGGCGAGGTCCATATACTGTGCTAGGAAAGCTGAGTTCAAAAAATTTGTTTTCAGCAGTAAGAGTACCTGCTGTCCTCGGCTGACCAATCTCTCCCTTGTGGCCCTGTTGTAACAGGCCAACTGTCACTGCTGCACTTTCTTGCCTCTTCACCAATTTGGTGTTTTGCTCCATTTTCTCCCTCATCTGAAAAACGTAGTTCAACATGCTTGTCAGTTCTTTCCTCGGCCTCACCCAGGATTCCATGTGTAGTGAAAGATTTGACTGAAGCTGCTTGAAACTTTTTCACCAGCTGAGCAGCTTCCTGCGTTGACTTTGGAGCCCTTTCTTTCACCCACACCTGGAGTTCTGGAGTCAACGAGCAATAAAACTGCTCAACGATATGGCAACCTGCTCCTTGGTTTTTTTTTTTGCGGTTGGATCCATTTGCCATACAGGTCCTTCAGTCGTTTCTAAACCTGTTTTGGACTTTCACTGAGCTGGATGTCAGGCTCCCGAAACACACATAGTGTTTAAAAATGACTGATAGTTGTACCATATTCAACACAAGTTAAAAAAATACCCAGAAAATTCTGATTTTTTGGAACTGAGATGTTCAATAACCCTTATTGGGTTATTATTAAATTCATGTTTCTTTTTCCTTTACCATGTTGTTTATGATATATTTTTATTAAATATTTATTATAGATTTTTTGTATCACATTTGATGCAACTTTTTTTTGGCAACTTTTGTTCATTTTAGACAAAAAAAAGAGTTTTGTTGATAACATTTTGAAACGATGGCAAGTATTAATCATATTGATGAGATAGAGGTCTCAGTAACTCACGTAGCAAATATGATACCAAGTCATATCACATCATATGACCAAGATCTGGGAAATGGACTTAAATTTTTATTCAGTGTGACCTGAAATGAGGGACTGAGACCAAAAAATCAATAGCTCAGACTATTATAGGACCAGAAGTATTTTTGCAACCATACATTAGAGACTTCATTTTACAGATGGAGAAGCTGCAGCCATCTGTGATACTGTCTATGGTGATAAAAATCAATGCAGTCAAAATAAATGCATACGACGAGTAAGTATGTACAGTACTGTCCGAATATCCTTGTCCACCCTTCATTTCTTTATGTTTTGCTTCTAAGAATCAAGACTTTCTTTCATTTTTCAAAGTGAGCAATACTTTATCTTGCTTTTTGAGGACCTTTCAGTGTTGTTGGGGTTTTTTTGTTTTATGTTGTTTTGTTTGTGTTTTTATATCGGCTGCTTTTTCACTCCATTTCATTCCATTCATCAACCAATGAACCATCAACCAAGGAGGTTTAAACAGAAAGCAAGCCTTTTTATTGAGCTGATGGAAATATTACAGACAAAGGAGAAAGTTCAAAACATGAATAGGAACTAGCAAAAACCTGAACTGTGAATGACACTATGAAAACAGGAGCAGAGAGACATGAAGGAGGTTATTAGGAACTTGACAGATGCATAAGGAGAATGCAACAGATCATGTGACAGAACAGAAAGGGAGACAGGGACAACATGGTAAACAGAAAGTGGTGTGATGCCAGGAGCATTTCTACTCTCTCCAGCGGCTGCTCGCCACATCTGGAGTTCCTGAGCATTAAGTGCCGCCCTTTCTATCTGCCCCGTGAGTTCACCTCGGTCATCGCCACGGCGGTCTACATCCCACCCCAAGCGGACACAGGTATGGCTTTGTCCGAATTACATGATGTGCTGAGCTCGCTTCAAAACAAGGACCCGGGCGCAGCCCTCATTGTAGCAGGAGACTTTAACAAAGCGAACCTCAGACAAGTCATGCCAAACTTTTACCAGCATGTCTCGTGTCCAACGAGAGGGGATCGGATTTTGGATCACTGCTACACGCCATACAAGCAGGGCTACAAAGCTGTCTCATACCCGGCTTTTGGGAAGTCTGACCACAACGCCATCTTCCTCATTCCCCAGTATAAACAAAGCATACGGAGGGAAGAAGTAACCACGAGGGAGGTAAAACGGTGGACTGCCCAATCAGAAGCTATGCTACAGGACGCACTCAACGACGTAGACTGGGACATGTTCAGAGCATGCGCAGGCGACATCAACGAGTTTACGGAAGTAGCAGTATGCTTCGTCAATATGCTAGCGGAGGAGATTATCCCCACTGCGAGAGCCACCACATTCCCAAACCAGAAACCGTGGATGGACAGATCGATCCGCACTGCAGTAAACGCCAGGACCGCCTCCTACAACGCGGGTCTCGCCACTGGCGATATGAGCGCCTACAAAGCGGCCTCATACGGCGTGCGGCGCGCGGTGAGAGATGCCAAACGCAGGTACCGGGAACGTGTGGAGTCCCACTTCCACCAGGGCGACACACGGAGTATGTGGCACGGACTACGCACCATTACGGACTACAAAGCCAGGGACAGTGCGCCGATCAACGCCGACTCTGCATTCACCAACGAGCTGAATCGGTTCTACGCCCGTTTCGAGGTTAGCCAGGCGGCTAATGCTATCTACCGCCTGACTACCGAGGACAGTGACGTCATCAGCGAGAGACCGGTGACCAGCATCGCGGAGCATGACGTCCGAGCGGCACTGAGGAGAGTGAACACAAGGAAAGCGGCGGGGCCAGACGGCATCACCGGCCGTCTGCTGCGCTGCTGTGCTGACCAGCTAGCAGGTGTGTTCACTTACATCTTCAACGAGTCCCTGGCGAAGTCTGTGGTCCCCACATGCTTCAAAAGATCCACCATCATCCCTGTGCCCAAGAACAGCAAACCCTCATCCCTGAACGATTACCGGTCAGTTGCACTGACCTCGGTAGTAATGAAGGTGTTTGAGAGGCTGCTGAAGAACATCATCTCCTCCTCCATCCCAGACACCACAGATCCGCTGCAGTTCGCCTACAGATCCAACAGATCCACAGAGGATGCCATCGCCCACGTCCTACACACCACTCTCAGCCACGTGGACAAGAAACAGGGTAACTATGTGCGAATGCTGTTTGTTGATTACAGTTCAGCGTTTAACACAATAGTGCCCTGCAGACTGTTCACAAAGCTCAGGGATCTGGGACTTAACAGCCGTCTGTGTGCATGGGTGTTGGACTTCCTCACTGGCAGAACTCAGGTGGTGAGGGTGGGCAGGTGCTTCTCCAACAGCATCACCATCAACACAGGAGCACCTCAGGGATGTGTCCTCTCGCCACTGCTCTACTCCCTCTACACTTCAGACTGTGTGGCCACCCATGGCTCCAACACCATTGTGAAGTTTGCTGACGACACAGTGGTGTTGGGTGCCATCTCCAACAACGATGAGACGGCCTACATGGATGAAGTGAAGAATCTTGCATGGTGGTGCCAGGACAACCACCTCCAGCTGAACGTCAGCAAGACCAAGGAGCTGGTGGTGGACTTCAGAAGGAGTCAGCACAGAGACTACAAGCCCATTATCATCAATGGAGCTCCAGTGGAGAGGGTGCAGTCCTTCAAGTATCTTGGTGTCCACATCTCCTCAGACCTGACATGGGCTGCCCACATTCAGGTCCAGACCAAAAAGGCTAGGCAGCGCCTGTATCACCTACGACAACTGAGGAAGTTCAGGGTCTCTCCAAAGATCCTCAGGATTTTCTATACAGGCGCTGTGGAGAGCATCCTCACACAGAACATCACATCCTGGTATGGGAACAGCTGTGTGAAGGACCAAAAAGCTCTCCAGAGAGTGATCCGTACAGCAGAACGCTGCTGCAGGATTGCTCTCCCCCCGCTTCAGGACACCTACACCAGGAGATGCCGGACTAGAGCAGCGCAGATACTGAAGGACCCGTCCCATCCTGGCAACAAACTGTTCCAACTTCTGCAATCTGGTAGAAGGTTCCGCATCTTCCGGGCAAGGACAGAGAGACTCAAGAGGAGCTTCTATCCCCAAGCCATCCGTGCCCTAAACACACACACCCGCCCTCTCACATCATCTATAATTGACTGAGACAGGACTCTTCCAGACACTAAACCAAGGCACAATGTACATTTCAATTCCTTTAATTTTAAATATGTTTATATTGTCTATCCTGTAAAATAGTCAGATGTCTATTCATATTAATGTACAGAATTCACCTGCTTGCTGCTACTACTGCACATTCACCCAGTGTATATACTATATGTAGATATTTATATATATATATATATATATATATATATATATATATATATATATATATATATATATATATATATATATATATATATATATATATTATGGAATGCCCTTTAGGAAAATATTATATATATATATTCCAACCAAAGTCTGAATATATAGAATGAAACTTGAATATATAGAATGAAACTTGAATATATAGAATGATCTTTTGAATATATAGAATGAAGCTTGAATATATAGTCAAGTCAAGTCAAGTTTATTTATAGAGCACATTTAAAAACAACCAAGGCTGACCAAAGTGCTGTACAGTAAATACAGATAAAATACAATAGAACACAATTTCGTAATAACACCTCGCTGATAAAAATAAAATAAAAATATATAAAACAAATAAATTAAACCTTTCTAAAAGCCAATGAAAAGAGGTGAGTTTTAAGAGCGGTTTTAAAAGTTTCTAGGCTTTTGGAGAGTCTGACGTGAGGAGGTAAACTGTTCCACAGTCTGGGTGCAGCCACAGCAAACGCCCTCTCTCCCTTTGTCTTTAATTTATACCTGGGAACATCTAAAAGCATCAGGTCGGCTGACCTCAAAGATCTCCTGGGGCGATAAGTACTAAGGAGTTCTGACAGGTAAGAAGGTGCAGTGCCATTTAAAACCTTAAAAGCCAGCAATAAGATTTTAAAATCAATCCTAAAGGCAACTGGGAGCCAGTGGAGAGAGCAGAGAACCGGAGTGATGTGGTCTCTTTTTTTTGAACCGGTCAACAGGCGAGCGGCAGCGTTCTGCACCAGTTGAAGGCGATGTAGACAGGAACGATCTAGGCCAGCATAGAGGGAATTGCAGTAGTCTAGCCGTGAAGTAATAAAAGCATGGACCACTCTTTCTAGATCGTTCCTGCAAAGGTAAGACTTGACTTTGGCTAAAATCCGCAAATGATAAAAAGATCCCTTAACTACAGAGCTAATTTGTTTATCAAGTTTAAAAGCATTGTCAAAAATAACACCAAGACTCTTAATGGAAGAAGTGCAATCGGAGGTTAGGGGTCCCAAAAAGTCAAGAGAGAAGTTGGGATCTTTAGGAAGCCCAAACACAATGACTTCAGTTTTGCTTTCATTAAGGTGTAAGAAGTTAAGAGTCATCCAAGTCTTAATGTCAGACAAGCAGGAGAGTAGCGGCTGCAAAGAAACATTGCAGTTCAACCTCAGAGGGAGGTAGATCTGAATATCATCGGCAAAGATGTGGAAGGACACATTATGTTTACGGAGCACATCACCCAGAGGGAGCAAGTACAGAATAAACAACAGGGGGCCTAGTATGGACCGCTGAAGTACGCCACAGGTTAAAGGAGCTCTGGGAGATGACAGTTCACCAAGGTGAACAGAAAAACTCCTATTATTCAAATAGGACTGGAAAAACTTTAAGACAGTGCCCTTTAAACCGACACAATGTTGAAGGCGGGATAGCAGTATGTTGTGATCAACAGTGTCGAAGGCTGCTGTCAGGTCCAGGGTTACTAAGACAGCAGCACAACCAGAGTCAACAGTTAAAAGCAAATCATTAAAAACTCTCAGAAGGGCGGTTTCTGTGCTATGCCGAGCTCTAAAACCAGACTGGAACTTCTCATAGAGATTGTTATTGTCAAGAAATAGCTGGAGCTGCGTGAGGGCGGCTCGTTCCAGTACTTTGGACAGAAAAGGGAGGTTGGAAATGGGCCTATAGTTAGAGAGTAGGGATGGATCTAGATTAGGCTTTTTAAGGAGAGGTTGAACAACAGCGTGCTTGAAGGGTGTTGGAAAACAACCAGAACTGAGGCAGGCATTGATCAGGACCAGAAGGAAAGGTCCGACTGAGTCCAGAACCTGCTTCAGAAGCCGAGAGGGGATAGCATCGGTGGAACAGTTGGTAGTCTTAACCTTGCAGACTATTTCATGCAGCTGAGAGAGAGAGATTGGTTCGAACTGATTAAAGGCAGAATGGCACAAAGACAAAACACAGGGATTGGAAGGTGAAGATGGAATGACAGACTGCAGGGAGGAAATCTTGTTTACAAAGAACTTTAGAAAGTCATTACAGAGGGTGGCAGAAGGTGTGAGGCTGGTGGATATGTAAGGATTTACAATGGAATTTAAAACACGAAACAGAGTCTGAGGTTTATGGACACTACTGCTAACCAGGTTTGATATGTAGGAGGACTTGGCCTCTTTAACGGCTTTCTGATAGGTTGAAAGAGAGTCTCTGAGGATATTAAAAGAAATGTGCAGCTTGTCCTTTTTCCATTTTCTCTCAGCACACCTACAGGTGCGCCTGAGAGCACGAACAGAGTCTGTAATCCAGGGTTCAGCGTGAGCTTTGGGACGGAGTGTTTTTAGGGGAGCGATGAGGTCCAAAATAGAAGTACATGTTGAGTTGAAAAGAGCAGTTAAATCTTCTGCACACAAGGAATCAATCCAGTCCACCGTGGAGAGCTCAGAGTTGCTAAAAGCAGCAGAAAACTGAGATGGTACATGGGTATTGATGATCCGGTGACGGCATGAAGGAGGTTTAACTGCAGCATCAGAACAATGTGCAGTGGCAGAAAATAGAACAGGAAAATGATCGGAGATACACGCACTCTCACAAATTTCAGAGATGTGGATACCCAAGCCGTGAGACATGACAAGGTCCAAAGTGTGACCCTTCTCATGTGTGGAGCCAGACACACACTGAGTAAGGTTGAAGGAATCCAACAGTGAAACAAAGTCTCTAACCAGGGGTTTAGATGGACAGCACACATGAATATTCAGGTCACCAACAATAAGAAAATGATCGAAATCTACTGAAAGCCCTGAAAGGAATTCCCCAAACTCACTGATAAAGTCCTTGTTAAATTTGGGAGGACGATATACCACTGCAATCAGTAACGGAGTGGATGAGTTTAGTTTAAAAAGCTGTAGTTCAAAGCTGGAAAAAGAGGAAAAAGAAATCTGATGGCAGTCATAAACAGATTTAAAAACACAGGCGAGGCCTCCGCCTTTGCCAGAGGACCTGGGAGTGTTTAAAAAACAACAGCCTGGAGGAAGAAGCTCAGAGAAAGCCACAGTCTCACCAGCGCGTAACCAGGTCTCCGTCAGGAACATAAAATCCAAGTCGTAAGAAGAGAAAAAATCCTTGAGCAGAAACGTCTTATTGGAGAGGGATCGAGTGTTGATCAAAGCCATAGATAAGGTGAGATCAGTAGCTGTCATCGGGGTTGATATGCGGGTGAGTGGGCGTAGGTTAGAGTTTGTAGCACCAAATCTGCGGATCCGTGGCTGTAGGAGAGCCGATGACCGAGGACCCGGAACGGAAACAGCGAGCGACGGACCCGGAGAGTCACGCAGGAAGGGAGCAAACACCAGGCGTGGGCCGGAGATGGCAGAGAGTCGCCTACCAGAGGAGAACGCCGCCGCCGGCATGGCGAGGAGTGAGCCAGATGACCGAGGGAGGCGCGGGCCAAGAAGCGGGCCTACCGGTAAAGCCGGAGCAACAGCAGGCGGAGTTTGAGAGACGGTTTTCACCCAGGGTCCTCTGGGCTGGAGTGAGCCCCTCACCGCAGCAGAGTAGCAGAAACCCATCTGAGCGAGGGGAGGATCAGCCAGGCAGGAGAGTGATAGAAATGCCTTTGTGCGAGCCAGGAGACCACTTCGCTTCCCTCGTCTTCTCCAACGTTTTTTCCGGTGTAGCTTGGGAGGGAGGAACCAGGTGCGACGTAGGTAAGGTGGAATACCATCGAACAGTGGAGGCACACCGCTTGTTTGTCCATCAAAGACAGAGGACAAAGGCGCTGACACTGCTGAGTCTCGAATAATAAAGAGAGTTTGCCGGTCATAAGTCCGGAGCGAGTTGATTTCCACAGTTAAGGCAAAGAACAGCAAACAAAAAACCAAAAAACAGGAGGAGGAGTGACGGCGAGCCGAACATACTGGCGCCATCTTGTCCAGGTTCCATTCCTGATATAGAATGAAACTTGAATATATAGAATGATCTTCTGAACATATAGAATGAAACTTGAATATATAGAATGATCTTTTGAATATATAGAATGATCTTTTGAATATATAGAATGATCTTTTGAATATATAGAATGAAACTTGAATATATAGAATGATCTTTTGAATATATAGAATGAAACTTGAATATATAGAATGATCTTCTGAACATATAGAATGAAACTTGAATATATAGAATGATCTTTTGAATATATAGAATGAAACTTGAATATATAGAATGATCTTTTGAATATATAGAATGATCTTTTGAATATATAGAATGATCTTTTGAATATATAGAATGAAACTTGAATATATAGAATGATCTTTTGAATATATAGAATGATCTTTTGAATATATAGAATGAAACTTGAATATATAGAATGATCTTTTGAATATATAGAATGAAACTTGAATATATAGAATGATCTTTTGAATATATAGAATGATCTTTTGAATATATAGAATGATCTTTTGAATATATAGAATGAAACTTGAATATATAGAATGAAGCTTGAATATATAGAATGATCTTTTGAATATATAGAATGACCTTTTGAATATATAGAATGAAACTTGAATATATAGAATGATCTTTTGAATATATAGAATGAAACTTGAATATATAGAATGATCTTTTGAATATATAGAATGATCTTTTGAATATATAGAATGAAGCTTGAATATATAGAATGATCTTTTGAATATATAGAATGAAACTTGAATATATAGAATGATCTTTTGAATATATAGAATGAAACTTGAATATATAGAATGATCTTTTGAATATATAGAATGAAACTTGAATATATAGAATGATCTTTTGAATATATAGAATGATCTTTTGAATATATAGAATGAAACTTGAATATATAGAATGATCTTTTGAATATATAGAATGATCTTTTGAATATATAGAATGAAACTTGAATATATAGAATGATCTTTTGAATATATAGAATGAAACTTGAATATATAGAATGATCTTTTGAATATATAGAATGTATGAACCTCTTTTTTAGAGATGATGTGTTTCTGAATTCTCTGCCTTTACAAAATGGCATCAGCTGAACTATTTCAGTACTTTTTAGAGCTTGACAACTGTTTTGCGACAGCTGTTCAAATTGCAAATTTCCATAGTCCACTAGTTGTATCCTGTGGTTGTACAGTGTTCCAACATTTACTGACAACATTTGAGATATGACCATCCAACTAAACCCCAAGTCTCGCATGTCAGTCAGCTGAGTAGCTGGTATGTTGTACCTAAAAGAGAAACAAAAGAAGAAATATGTTAACTTCTTTCTTGCATTCATTATCTTGTTTGCCATCTCTTGACTCTTTCAAGTGCCATACACATTATGAATGAATTTGTTTCCATTTTTATCACTTACCTTGACCTTCCTCTTTGAGATGTAGAATGATATAATGAGCCCATAACATGTGCTTCAGCTTCTGCTCGAAGTGTTAGCTCAGTTGACATCTCCATCAGTGATTGATAAATTCCCTCAAGAAGTGTGCATAATCTTCTCCCAGAAACATTTTGTTGAACATTATTCATGAGCACTAGAAATGTTGCAATAATGAAAACGTGTTCTTCAAGGTGACGTAGTATAAATTAAAATTATTTCTACCATTTGCAGTTTGAACAGCTGTCGCAAAACAGTTGTCAAGCTCTAAAAAGTACTGAAATAGTTCAGCTGATGCCATTTTGTAAAGGCAGAGAATTCAGAAACACATCATCTCTAAAAATGAGGTTCATACATTCTATATATTCAAGTTTCATTCTATATATTCAAGTTTCATTCTATATATTCAAGTTTCATTCCATATATTCAAGTTTCATTCTATATATTCAAGCTTCATTCTATATATTCAAGTTTCATTCTATATATTCAAAAGATCATTCTATATATTCAAGTTTCATTCTATATATTCAAGTTTCATTCTATATATTCAAGCTTCATTCTATATATTCAAGTTTCATTCTATATATTCAAAAGATCATTCTATATATTCAAGTTTCATTCCATATATTCAAGTTTCATTCTATATATTCAAGCTTCATTCTATATATTCAAGTTTCATTCTATATATTCAAAAGATCATTCTATATATATTCAAGTTTCATTCTATATATTCAAGTTTCATTCTATATATTCAAGCTTCATTCTATATATTCAAGTTTCATTCTATATATTCAAAAGATCATTCTATATATTCAAGTTTCATTCTATATTTTCAAAAGATCATTCTATATATTCAGACTTTGGTTGGAATATATATATAATATTTTCCTAAAGGGCATTCCATAATATATATATATATATATATATATATATATATATATATATATATATATATATATATATAATGTTTTTCCTCTACACCCCCCCAATTTTTTTGCACATGTCGAGGAGCGTGTCAGGCTACATTTCACTGTGTGCTATACTTGTATAACTATGCATGTGACAAATAAAGAACCTTGAACCTTGAACCTTGAACATAAACACAGGAAGGTGATAGGGGAAGTGGAGACAGCTGAGAACAAAGTAGAGATAAATCAGGAGTAACGAGACATGAGAAGCAAAAGAGAAAATAACACATGACACGAGGGAGTATGCAATAAAAACAAGAATCATCAGAACACTGGGATGAGAACTAAGACACACTACAGTTTTTTTTTATTGGTTTGGTGCAGTTTTCACAAGCAATTGGTACATTTTCAAAACTCTTAGTACTTATATCACAACAGATCATCAAAAGTGCACCTTTTTCAAACATTTCAGCATATTTTCAATTGTGTCAGTACAATACACATAATGACAAAATATCATTTTCACTACACAAAATAAGTGTTTCATCTAAATAAATGTTTCGTTCACAGTTACTGCCTTTCATAATGTTGTCACTATAAAATTTTTGATTTGCATCTCTTATTATTCAGTTTAATACATTTTTCTGTCATTTAATTCAACCGATCTTAATGTTTAATCAATGAATCATTCATTATGTCCATGGATTTTCAACTTGACTCATTGTTGTCTGGTCATTTGTAAGTTCCTTTTGAGAGGAACAATGTCCAGGTGAAACAACTGCGTTCAGAATATATTCAGGTACAACACTAAACTGGCATGCAATTACTGTAACAGAGGGTGATGGAGCTGGACGCTGCTGTGAATCATCACAAGTATATTTTTGTTGATGAGGCCGCTTTCAATCTAGCAAAAACTAGACACAGAGGATGTAACCTTATTGGGCTACCATCCACGTCCCTGGACAACGTGGGGGGAACATCTCAATGTGTGCAGCTATATCTGAAGATGGTGTGGTAGGCTGTAGACCAGTTCTAGGGTCATACAACACTGAACACCTGATAGTTGTTTTTAAATGAACTGGGGCAGGCCTGTCAGGGAGAAGACATCGTCTATGTTGTTGTGTGGGACAATGTGAGCTTCCACCATGCACAGCTGGTTCAGGAATGGTTTCAAACACACCATATTCCCCTTTCCTCAACCCAATTGAGGAATTCTTCTCTACATGGAGGTGGAAGGTGTATGATCGCCATCCCCATGAGCATGTCTCCCTTCTTCAAGCCATGTGTGAAGCTTGTGGTGATATAACTGCTGAGCAATGTCAAGCCTGGATTCGTCATGCCAGGAGATTTTTCCCACGGTGCCTGAACAATGAAGACATCCACTGGGATGTTGATGAAAACTTATGGCCCAATGTTAATGACCGGCTTGATTAATTGTGTAAAAGTGATGAAAATAAAATAAAAAATACATTGTGCTTATGTAAATGACTTGTTGTTTTTTCTCCCTTTTTCGTGTGCGTGTGTGTATGTATATATATATATATATATGGTTATGCCTGAACATAAGTGTAATATTTGCTGTGTAAAGTTTTACAGTTCAGTTACACTCATTCATCACCAAGGACAATTTGAAACGCTTACCTTGTATTATTTGCTCCTGTATGAAATGATTGGTAAAAGTACTACGTTGAAAAAAGATCTTACTGTTTTGTTTGGGTGAGTAAAGCAAATGTTCTCAGAATATATCACAACGATCATATGTTCTGCAACAATGGTTACGTGGAATGAAAATATGTGCAAATACAATGAACTCATGACATCAGATTTGGAAGGATGACTAGTGGTGTTACAAATATGATCGAATGTGAGTTTTGTACTGAGAGATTTGAAAATGCACACTTTAGTTATGAAAATAGTACCATACCAATTAAAAAAAACTGTAACTGGATGCAGACAAAATAAAGAAACTCAAAGACAAGACACGCTTAAGAGTGAAGACTTGACACAAGAGCATGGAACGCCAGGGAAGAACTAAACTCTAAAGCAATATGAGACCAGCAGCCAGAGGAGAACACAAAACAGGGAGCACAAGAGTCACAGGCAGTTCTGGGGCTCGACCCAGCTACAGTTTTCAAATCAATTCAATTTTATTTATACAGCGCCAAGTCACAACAGTCGCCTCAAGGTGCTTTGTATTGTAAGGTCGACCCTACAATAATACATACAGAGAAAACCCAACAATCATATGACCCCTATGAGCAAGCACTTTGGCGACAGTGGGAAGGAAAAACTCCCTTTTAACAGGAAGAACCTTCCAAAAACCTAAACTGTGAATGACAGTAGAAAAACAGGAGCACAGAAAAGAGAGACATGAGGGGGAACATTAGGCCATTAAGATGATTTGGATTTTCACTGTATTCCTGGGGAACAGAATTGCTGCTGTCAGTATCTACACAGATCAGAGATAAGTGTGTCGTGGCCAATGTGTGCTCATACTCAGCCCCCCTCAAAGAACAACGTCCGCATTAGCTCAGAGTAGGTTAATTAGAGGAGTATAGTTCAAGTGATTTCATTCTATTTTTATCACTATTTGATTCTGCTTTTGCTTTGCTCCTGCTAAACTGCTTTAATAAAATCAGCATAAAAGAATCTAAAAGCAGTTATTAGTGGGTTAATCCCCTCACCCACTGGCTCCATTTAAACTGTGCGTTACCTCATCAGTAAGACCCATAGGATCAGAGATTAGGGTTAAGCAGCAGAGAGTCGATCCAGACTTCTTATATTAGGGTGCTGGTCCCACAGATCGACAGTGAAGAAGGTACGCTGCTAATTTTCATCTAATTTATTTCCTAATTTCAAGAAAGATTTGGCAAAATAAATATCAGGATCACTTTGTACGACTTTGATTCATTTTAGAGAATTTCATAGGATTTTATTGTAGATCATTAAAACAGAAATTATAGTTAAAAATACATTAAACTAATAAACAAATTGTACACAAATAACAAGTATAAAAGAAGCAGAACTAGGGAAAATGTCTTTTTAAAAACCCTTAAGTTTTGATAACATGTTGGCGCTAAAATAAACATGGTAAAAAAAAAGAACAGCATCTGTCACGGCGGATCAGCTGATCAGCACGATCTGTTTCTCTCTCTCTCCTCTTCTCTCTCACCGGGGCAGAACTCACTGTGGGTTCACGCCCTCGGCCGACGTCCTCGGGAGATGAGTGTCAATAGAAACTTGTCAGTATAATCTTTTAATAATATAAGTTTGCATATGGTAGAATACTGCATGTTGATCTTTTGATGACTTAGGCTGCTGTTCACTACAAGAGTGCTCTGGCATTCACACCCACATCCTGGGAGCGTGGGAGAGGTCGTACCTTCTCTTATTGTTTTGTGGTAGGATAAACGTATCTATGTCTGTTTTAGTCTAAGTGCCTTTTGTTTAGACTTCCAGACCAGCAGGTTTAGGGAAGTCTTTATGGGGTCACACTCTGACCCCACACATGCACACACACATATAAACATCCACATTCCAATGTAAGGAACAAACACCCACTGATGTCTACAAATAAAGACCAGGGCAGTGGCAGAGCGCAAGTCCCTGAGCTCTGACTCTCGTGCGGGTGCTCTGTGGCTGCTCTTGCTGTAAAAGCTGTGTGTTTCTCCTCTCTGATTCTCAGCTGAAGAAGTGTCTTAGAATACATCTCTTGACATGAGACACCTGGGTCTCATTAAGATGATCAGCATTTAAGCCAGGAGGTGACTGCAGTTCGTCGCTGGATCGTTGTCTACCACGCGTTGGTAAAGCCAAGCTACAGCAAGTCAAGTTAAGTGTGTTTCCTTTGTGCGTTGTATTTAACCCCGTCTTCCTGTCCACAGAGCTCCCTGGATTTCCCCCCCGTGTGATTCCCGAGTGGCCAGTGTTGGTGTGAGAACCTGTGATCGTGTGTGTGGATGATCTGAAGAACGCGTGCTTTTCCCCTGGACTTCCCTGGAGCCCCTTCTCCCTCACGCAGCTGTACATAGCACTCCTGCATCTGAGCCCAGAGTGCTGCGCTTGAGTCCTCCTCCAAACTGTAACACTCACTGTGAGACAGTGTTGGTTAAGTTACTTGAAAAAATTAATTAACTACTAATTACTTGTCCAAGAAAGTAATCCTTTTAATTTACTAATTACTTATTTTAAAAATAATTAGTTGCTTGTTACTTTTTAAAAACTTGATACACAAGTTGAATACAAAGCAACAGATCTTTCAGCCCAATTCATTTTTGTCTGCACAATGCTTCATATAAAACTGAATCAAATGAAAAGTCTCTTTTTTAAACTTGTTTTATTAGTTTTAATCTTTAAGCTTTATGCACGTTGCATCAAGCAAAAAGTAAATTACCAGGGGTCTGCAACCTTTTACACCCAAAGAGCCGCTTGGACCCGGTTTCCACGCAAAAGAAAACACTGAGAGCCTCAAATACTTTTTGAAATCTAAAATGAAGATAACACTGTATATGTTGTTTTTTTAGCTTTATGCTTTGTGTGAACAACTAAAGTAAGTAAAGTTTATTTATTAAGCGCTTTTCACAGACAGGCAGTCACAAAGTGCTGTACACAAATATTAAAATAAACAATACAATCAACAGACATTATACACAATGTAAAGGATCAAATGTAAATAATGTAAAGAATATAAAATACGTAGATCAACAAAAGGCTTGTTTGAACAGAAAAGTTTTTAACTGCTTTTTAAAAGAATCCACAGAGCAACTAAAGTGTGTTGCTTATGAAATCCATGAAGTGCTACAGAGAAAATTACATTTTATTTATGTAATGAACACATTTTGAACTCTTAAAGAAATATAACAAAAGGAAAGCTGAACTAAAATGATCCAGAAAAAAACAACTGTGAGCCGCCCTCATATCTCCTTTGAGCTTTTGGAGCCTTGACCTGACTTTTAAAAAGTAATTGGAAAAAAGCTCGATGCTGCTGAAAGATGAAAAATAGATATTTGCAAAATTCTGCCTAAATATGTATTTTACCAGGTTAATGTGTGTGGCGGGGCGTGGTCTGCAGCGCCGCTGCAGGGGAGGTGGACGCACCTGAGCGGCACCCGCAGTCACGCCTCGCCGCCTTTACGTCTGTGCTCTCTCTGCTGTTGTGTGTCGGGCTGTGAGCTGCAAAGCTACAGCCGGCTGTGTGCGCACAGCAACCGTGTGTGAAAGGTGGTCAATAAAGAGAAGCTGTAAAGCGTGTTCATGCAAACATCGTCAGGTCTGCCGTGATATGTTTACAACGGGACTTCTGCTCCTGAACCTCTGCGCACAGCGTCTGCAGGTCGGGGCTGTACGAGTCACTTTCATCTTCACGCAGGACTGTAAGCTGTCATCTGTGAGGCGTGAGCGTGTTTGTCTTTAACATAGTTCACGGTGGAGCTGCTGACATAATGTGGATCCGAAGATCCATAACTGGCCTACCTGGGGTTGAAAGTCTCGATAAATGCAGGCGTTTCCGCGGGTACACCGGCTTCCGCCAGTGTGACGCTTATTTTGAGCGACGAACAATAATAAAATATAATTTTATTTTTATACTTCAATATCAAAATAATCTTCCAATTTAGAACTACAAGTTTAAAAAGAACTAACATAAATAAAATACACTTCAGCTAAATACTTGTAATTTATTTTCCCAAACCACGCGGAGCCGCATGAGGCTCCGGAGCCGCGGGTTGCCGACCCCTGCTCTAGACAGAAATCTCGACCCCCCCAATGCTCAGCACAAAGTTACGCTCTTCCCTGGATAAGTAAGGGATAAATAAAAATCACTTGACCCTAAACTGAATGCAGCTGCTAATGTTGTGACAGGAATGACTTGATATCATTCATGACCGATTATGGGACAACAAGTTATTTACAATGGTGTAAAAAACTGGACCTGTTCAGGGCTGCAGCAACTTCATTATTGATCTTTTACCTAACTATATTTGTTGATCACATCTAGCTCACTCATGTTATACCAGCCATCATGGCAAAATGTGACCCAGAGATTTAGTCCAAAAAACTGAAAACCCTGGGAAACAGAACCCATCACACACCTTCTTATGCCTGCTTCTTCATTGCTCCAGGTGATGACAATAACATCAGTAGTTCTAAGCAAGGTCCCAATTTTCAGATAAACAAGTTTGGATGGCTCTGAACATTTTGAGTTTCAATGAGAGTAAAACGGAGGTGATTGTATTTAGACCTAACAATATTTAATGCAACCCGCATGGGAATTGTGGTTGGCTTGAGTCTTATATTAAACAAACATATTAGTTTTGTGTTGCAAAAAAGCTTTTTCCAGTTGAGGCAAATAGCAAAGCGCTAGCCAGTTTAGTCAAGACATGACATGGAGAAGGTAATACATGCCTTTATTTTAACTTGGCTGGACTACTGTAATGCACTTTATGTTGGAGTCAGCCAAGGGTCTCCTGCATGTCTTCAGCTCGTTCAAAATGCTGCTGCCCGCCTCTTCACTGGTGACCACAGGCATGAACATGTAACACCTATCGTGTCCTCTCTTCACCAGCTGCTGTTGGCCAAAATGTAGAAGAGAACGAGCCTTTTCAATTATGGCTCCCAAACTCTGGAATACGCTGCCTTTAAATATTAGACAGGCATCTTTGTTTAATCACTTTTGAAAATCAGAATCAGAAGACTTTATTTATCCCCACGGGGCAATTAACAAACAACAGAGCAGCATGACGTTGAAGATAAGGACAATAAGAACAAGCAATAAGAGTGAGATAATAAATACACAAAATATACAGTATATACACAGTTTTAAAATTAAAGTGACTGAATAGGTGAATAAATAACTGTAAGTGACTAAAAGTGAGTAAAGTGTCGGCAGTATAAAAGAGTGTAGAGTAGTTTCTGTTTCTGGTGTGGGAAACGGTCTCATCGGCTGGAGTTAAAAAGCAGAGCTGCTTTGGGGACAAAGGTGGCGCTCCTCCTCCTCTCAGTCCTGCAGGAAATGCAGCGGAGGCGTCGCCCAGAGGGGAGCCATTGAAACGCGGGGTGAAGAATGTGAGAGGGGTCGTTGATGATTTTGGTTGCCTGTCTGAGGGCCTGTTGACAGGCCAATGACTGTAGAGCACACTGATGCAGTGCGCTGCAGTCTGTTCCTGTATGAAGGCTGAGGCAGTGGAACCAGCAGGTGATGGAGAAGGTCATGATGCTTTCCAGGAAAGCATAGTAAAAAGTCATCATGATGGCTGTGCTGACTCCAAAGGAGGTATAGCTGTTGGTGGCACCTCCTGAGAATCTCCTCAGTGTTGGCAGAGAATCTCAGGAGGTTGTCAAAGATGGTTCGCAGGTATTTGTACTCCTCAACTACCTCCACTGGCTTCCCGTGGATGGTGGTGGTGACTGAAGCAGCCAGATCCCTCTGCCTGCTGGAGAAGGTCACCACCTTTGCTCACGTTCAGTTCAAGTTTGGAGCTGTCACACCACTCTACAAACTCCTGCAGAGCGGCCGTGGTGCTGTGAGGGCCTGACAGCAGTGACAGGAGAACTGTGTCGTCAGCATATTTCACCAGGTGACAGATCTGTGTGGATCTGCAGTCATCAGTGTAGAGGATGAAGAGCAGGGGGGAGAGCACACAGCCCTGGGGGGAGCCAGTGGAGCTGAGACCGGAAAGAGAGTTGTTGACCCGTCCTGTTGGTCAAAAAGTCCAATATCCACAGGATTAGCTGATCGTCCAGGTGAAATCTGGAGGAAAGTTTAGTGGGCAGGATGTGAGGCTGCAGAGTGTTGAACGCTGCTGAGAAACCAGCAAACAGGAGTCTGGTGGAGGAGTCAGGGAGCTCCAGATGTTTGTGGATGGAGTCCAAGAGGAAGATTGTTGCATCATCGACGCCTCTGCGTGCACGGTAAGCAAACTGGAGTGAGTTGATATGTTTATTATATGTATTATTGTGTGTTTATGTGTCAGTGTTTTCATCTTCTGTGCTACTCCTTTGTTTCTGTACAGCACTTTGGGCAAACTTTCTGTTTTTAAATGTGATATATAAATAAAATGGATTTGGAAGTCTTTTTTTAGTGAGTACATTTGATTTAAAAATATAAAAGAAGAATAACAGAAGCATTTTTTCAGTGAATCAATACATGTGCATTATGTTTTTTTTTTTCTTTTGTAGTTTGTTTGATGCTTGTATTCTCTGGTTTTCTGCTTTAATTTTGTTTATATGCATCTTGTATTTTATTTGATACAAAATTACACTTGATGTATTTAATACACCTGTATTAACATTAATGGTGTCAGTTTTTGTCTTGTTCAAAAACACCACATCAGGGGTAAGGGGACCAGGGGCCATTTTCTACATTTCTACAAAAACAGTCAAATAAATGTGTTCTTTGTTTCATTCATCACTGTATTTTAAAATTAAGTCCAGTTGTAAAATGTAAACACAAAGGTTTGAGCGCACATAATTACACTGATAAATGTCTTAATATTATATCCAAACGGACAACATGCATCAAATGAAAGATAACTCAAACTTTGAGTTTTAAACTGTGACACAATTTGTAATAACGCTGGACTACACTCTCTTCTCTTTAATTTGCACAGCTACAGTGAATTAAGTGTTTTATATGGATGTTTTCTATTTATGTGTCTCTATTATTAAAGTAATATGTATATTTTAGGATTTTCTCCAAAGAAAAAATTAACAAGTTTGCATATTAACTCTGTGACTGGCATTCACGTGAAGTGTAACCTCACTGTGAACACTGAGGGAAATGTTAACTGATGGAATAACATTATTGTTGCCAACTGACGGTGTTCTGTATTCATCAATACCAAAGTTACTTAATACACCACTCAATTTAGCTCTGCTCATAATGGCTGCTTCTTTAGTTCTTGTCCAGGGTGAGTGGCCAGAATAACCTGCTGGAGTCAAAGGGCAGACAGAGGCTGAGTGATTTTCCAAAAAGAATATTTTTATTTACAAAAGAAATATGAGACTCTGAAGCGTAGTGTCCGTATGGCTATGATCCAGAGTTCCAGGTTGTTCCACGTCCAGAGGTGACGGCAGGAAGTGCAGGCAGGTAAAACAGGTAATCTGAATATATATTTTTAACTCAAAAGTACAGTTTTTAAGTTTAATGTTGCTGAAACAACAAAGCAATAAAAAACAAATCTGATGGAGAAATCACTCATCTTTGGAAAAGAGAGTTTATTACAGAGAAATGTCTCTTTCAAAATAAAAGCTGTACTATACGCTTCTTCTGGGCTATATTCTCAGCAGCATATTAAACATATCAGGTCCCCATAAGGAGAATCCTGTGCTAACGGCTGTCTAAATGACTCGGGTAAAGTTTGTAGCATGCTTGTTGTTTTTGTCTGCTTCCACTTGTCTTTGCACGAGGATGATGTCGGAGTAAATGTGCAGTTATATTCATTGTGTTCCCACTAGTGCTGTCAGCGTTAATCTGAAATGTCGTTAACGCCACAACACGGCAAATCTCCGTTAACGAGCTACCGCGGATCGCCCCGTGCGTGGGGCTGGACGGCCAACACGTTAACAAGCTAACTGAGCTAACGCACTAGTTAAATATTAGGGGTGCAACGATATTCGTATCGATATTGAACCGTTCGATACAGTGCTTTCGGTTCGGTACGCATATGTATCGAACAATACAACATTTGTAATTTATTTTATCAACTTTCCTTCTGACGATGCTGTCTGTGTTGAGCGCTCAGTGAATCTGCGTTCGACTACTCCGCCTAGGCTGCACTGTCGACCCTAGGCGGAGCAGTCGAACGCAGATCCACTGAGCGCTCAACACAGACAGCATAGTCAGAAGGAAGAGCGCAGGGCAAGCTAGCAAGACAGAAGTTAAGCTCTCCTTGCAACATGGACGTTCCCCACTTTCATTCAGATCTGGCGTTTGGAACTATTTTGGTTTTCATGTGACGTATGACCCTGAAGGTAAGCGAGTCATGGACTAAAGTAAAACAGTATGTTGGATGCGCCATGCAATGCTCAATTACATGGGTGGGAACTAGTGTGTTAGCGCAGTTAGCTCGTTAACGTGTTGGCCGTCTAGCCCCATGCACGGGGCGATCGGCGGTAGCTCGTTAACGGAGATTTGCCGTGTTGTGGCGTTAAGGTCATTTCAACGAGATTAACCTGAAAGCACTAGTGGGAACACAACGAATATGACTGCACATTTACATCATCTTAGTGCAAAGACAAAAACAACAAGCATGCTACTAACTTTAGCCGAGTCATTTAGACAGCTGTTAGCACATGATTCTCCTTATGCTGCTGAGAATATAGCCCAGAAGAAGTGGATAGTATAGCTTTTATTTTGGAAAGAGGCATTTCTCTGTAATAAACTCTCTTTTCCAAAGATGAGTGATTCCTCAATCAGATACAGGGCTCGCAAAATCGCTAGCCCGACATCCTGGGGCTAGCGATTTTTTTCAGACGGGCTACCCTGCCCGTCGGGCTATTGTAGGAAGGAAAAATATATGTCAATGCTTTTGCATTCTTTCAGAAATGTAGCTGGGTAATTATGTCATTGGCATCGGTGAGCCACTGTCAATATGTGATATATTGAAATCGCGTTTGAATTTGCGCTTGTTTTTTTGCTTTCACTTTGCAATCGTGCGAACTGTGTATAGAGAGCGACAGCACTGATCTGTGAGTGATGATAATTTGTGCACCAATTCCTCTGACATCGTCTTATTAATTGTTAGCTTACTATGGTCCGCACGTCCGCATTCGCTGTCAAAATAAAAAACGCGCACAAGGGTTAGAGTTAAATTTAAAAACTGTACTTTTGAGTTAAAATATATATTTATAATTTTAATAAATGACAAATTAAAAAGGCATGAACATTTTATTTTGTATCGAAAAAATATCGAACCGTGACACCAAAGTATCGAACCGAACCGAACCGTGAATTTTGTGTATCGTTGCACCCCTATTAAATATATAGTCAAATATACGATGCTTCCTGATTTCAGATTGACTTCCTGCTTAAGGGGGAGCTGTCAAACTGTCAGAATACATCTATGTAAGGGGCAAAGGATAACAACGCGTGTGTAAGTGTGTGTGTATGAGTGACTATGAATGTATTTGAAAGAAGAATGTATGTATGACAATATAAGAATGATGAGCCTTCTAAATGCCCTGGAAACCATGGAAGTGACTGGAACACCCAAATCTGGTGATTTGGATTGGTGAGCGAATACCTAGAATTGATAAACTGTTAGAGTTATGTGTTCCCAAGTCACGTTGTTTTATTAGGTTATAAAATAGATACGCATTGATTGGAGGAGGATTGAAGATCACTTTGCTGACAACGACCCCAGAAAAATGTGGCAGGGGATCAATCACATTACCAACTACAGAAGCAATAACCAGGCAACATCTAGGACTGATGCCTCGCTGGCTGAGGATCTAAACCGTTTCTTCGCCCGCTTTGAGACGACCAAGCCCTCAGCTGCCACACCACCTCCACCCGCCCCCAGCACTGGCACACTAACACTTAGGGAGCACCAAGTGAGGTGTGTTCTAAGGTCAGTGAATCCCAGGAAGGCGGCAGGTCCTGATGGAATACATGGAAAGGTTCTCAGAGCATGTGCTGACGAACTGACCGGAGTCTTCACTAAAATCTTCAACCTTCCCTTGTCATCAAACACCGTCCCGCCCTGCCTCAAAACCTCCACCATCATCCCCATCGCCAAGAAGACAGCTGTGGCCAGCCCAAATGACTACAGGCCTGTTGCACTTACGCCTGTAGTGATGAAGTGCTTTGAGAGACTGGTCTGTCAGCACATCAGGGCCGGTCTGCCTCCCACTCTGGACCCCCACCAATTTGCCTACAGGACAAATCGATCCACCGAGGACGCTATCACCATAGCGCTCCACACTGCGCTGAGTCACCTGGAGCACCGAGGAAGCTATGTGAGAATGCTCTTTCTGGACTTCAGCTCAGCATTCAATCATATCATCCCGGAGATCCTGGTCCAGAAACTGTCTCACCTGGGACTCTCCACCCCCATCTGCCTCTGGATCAAGGACTTCCTGACAAATAGACCACAGTCTGTCAGACTCGGCCCCCACCGGTCCAGCACCATCACACTCAGCACCGGGTCTCCACAAGGATGTGTTTTGAGTCCCGTCCTGTTTACGCTCTACACATCCGACTGCTCCCCTACCCATCTCTCAAACACCATCATAAAGTTCGCGGATGACACCACAGTGGCTGGACTCATCTCAAGGGGGGATGAGTCGGACTACAGAGATGAGGTCAACAGACTGACTGAGTGGTGTTCAGTTAACAACCTCCAACTGAACACCACGAAAACTAAAGAACTTATCTTGGACTTCAGGAAGGGCAGAGCAGACCCGGCCCCACTTTACATTCACGGGAACTGTGTGGAGAGGGTACACTCCATGAGGTTTCTGGGCGTGCAGATCTCTGATGATCTCTCCTGGACTGCAAATACCACGGCGGTGGTAAAAAAGGCCCAGCAGCGTCTCCACTTTCTGAGAGTGCTCAGGAGGAACAACCTGGAGGAGAGGCTGCTGGTGACATTTTACAGAGCCACCATAGAGAGCATCCTAACGTACGGCATAACAACATGGTATGCAGGGTGCTCAGCTGCAGACAGGAAAGTACTGCAGAGGGTCATCAACACAGCCCAGAAGATCACTGGCTGCTCTCTGCCCAGCCTGGAGGTCACTGCAAACTCTCGGTACCTCAGCAGAGCTGGCAATATCATCAAGGACCACTCTCACCCCAGCAACCAACTGTTTGAACTATTACCGTCAGGCCGACGGTACAGGTCACATAAAACCAGGACAAACAGATTCAGGGATAGCTTCTTTCCCAGAGCTATCACCGTAGTAAATAAGCACAAAAACAATTGAACCTATTCCATACCGTCACTGTCATTATATTATGCTGCTATTCATACTGTCATCATATTAATGCTGCTATCCTGTATATATTGTACATACTATTGTTTGAGTACTTACGATTGTTTTTTTGTACTTTTTATACTTTTTATATTTTACATTTATATTTATTATTGAAACTTGCACCAAGGGAGTGGCACTCCAATTTCGTTGTACTCTGTACAATGACAATAAAGGCTATTCTATTCTATTCTATTCTATTCTATTCTATTCTATTCTATACAAGCACTGGTCTTATTCGGGTATTATCTGAGATGACTTATCCAGGTTTCATTTGCTTCTGTTGGCAGTAATTAGCAGGTTGATATGACCTTAACCAGAAAATAACTTTAAGGTATTTAAAGAAAAGCCAGCTGAGAGAAAAGGTAATAAAGAGAGAGAGATAAAAAGGTCAAGAGAAAACAAACGATAGTCACTAAGATGCCATAAGCAAACACTTCCCTTTAATTGACTATTCTGTTTGCATGACCTTGAACCTCCAGATAAACTCTAGGAAGTCTTTATTATATTATGAGCGATAAAATAACGTTTGGCATTAATTAATTAATGTGTTTAATGCAAAAATGTGTTAACTTGCTGAGAGTGTCACATTGTTATGCACAAAATTCAATAACTAATTCAAAAGTGGTGTATTTCACACTTTTATGTCCATGTAAGACCATTTTTCTTTACGTTTCTTTATAAATATAAATGACATTTATTTAATATACAGAAGCCTGTGTTGGTGATGACAGCTTCAAGACGCCTCCTGTATGTTGAAAGAGTCGCATGCCCCATTCTCCCACACAAAGCATTTCTTTTTTTCTTTTGTTTGCCTGTCCCATTTGGTTCTTTAGCCAGATCTGTTGTCTGAAGACCAACAAGGAGACCCAATGGATTTACTTTACCAAGTGGATCATCACAGCTTTGCCGTATTGGTCCATTTGATCGACCTTTGTTGTTATTATTTATTTTATTTTATTTTCAGTTGTTACAGACGGGACAGACATGAGTGAGGGACAGGAAAGAAAAGAAAGGGGAGAGGGACAGTGAGAAAGGAAACTTAAAAAGAGAGAGGAGAAAAAAATCTCCTGGATCACCTGTTGAGAGAAAAAAGAGAAAACAAGCAAAAAACAGAGCAACATACTAAACACAACAGCATCACGTTATTCTAGCTAAGTGTAAACAGCAGTAAATACTAAATATTGAATGTTGTTGTGCAGCAAGCAGGACCGACAGCGCACAATGTGCTTGGAAATAGCAGCCAAGAAAGGTGTAGTTTATGTCTATGAACAGTGAACACCTGTGTGCACACCTGTGTGGATCAGCGCGCTTGTATTCAAAAGGTTTCCCCATGTGATGGTCTGCTAGAGGGTGTAGAGAGCCATAGCCCCGCCCCCAGACAAAGCATTTCTGTGGGCTCCTCCTATGAACTCTGTTCAGTTCAGTTTTGGTCTCATCTAACCAGACTATACTCTCCCAGTAAGTCACAGGTTTGTTTGAATGTTGTTCAGCAAATTTCTTCAACATGCTCTTTATTCAGCAATGGAGTCTTGCATGGTGAGTGTGCATACAGGACATGGCAGTTACATTGCAGTTTAAAGCAATTGTACCGGCTAGTTTCAGGTCTTTCTGCAGCTCTCCACCAGTGGTTCCCTGATAATTCTCTTCACTCCTTTTCACCTCGTTACTCCTCTGCCTGAAATCTTGTGGGGAGCACCTGGTCATGGACACTTTATGGTGACATGATGTTCTTTCCTCTTCTGGATTATGGCCCCAACAGTGCTTACTAGAACTTTGGTGCCTTTTTGCACTTCCCTTTCTTCATGTGTTAAAAACCTTTTCCCTGTGTCATTTCTTAATATTGAACATAATTTAATTTGTGGACATGGTTTGATTTCTTTGCATGTGTGGAATTCTGTCTGTAAAAAAATATAAATTAAGTCAGTGACAGAAAGCAGCCTTGGTGAAAACATATCTATAACTGGGGCTCTAAACTGGCAAATAAAGGCTCTGGCCACTAGGCCACGATAGTGTAAAAAACATTTGGAACAAAGCAGTTTAACATAACATCGACGCCAAGCAGTTAGTGGACCTGAGTGGAGACCACATGGGCACAGCTGAGATGCTGAGCAGAACCATCAAACTCCCATGTCTCTGTTAGAGGACCTGAGGGTGAGGAAGACATTCACCACCTAGGGGTGACAGTAATTTTTGATCAAAGCATGTACAGACAGAGCTGCATAAACAGCATGAACTGGTATTTGTATAGGCCTTTTCTAAACTAATAGAGTACTCAAAGCACAGTTTCTAATCTCTTCATGCAGTAAGCAGCAGTTTGGCAAGGATACTGTGTGTCTGCCACTAATGTTCAAGGTCAGTAGTGCAGCTGATAATCTGGAGACACTTCACTTCTTGAGTAGAACTGGAGCTTATCACTGATAAGCAGAGTGGTGCTGCTGATTAGGTGGTTAAACTATAAAAGCTTATCAGCACAGAAGGCACTAAAACACAGTCCTGATATGTAGATCAGCTAGGTTTTGGCAGCACTCATAATCTAGCAGACAAGCCTCTACAATGCAAGAAAGTGAACACGCTGAAACCACATTGCTCTTCCCTCCCAAACCTCATGAAAGAAACCCGGACTGTACAACAATGCAATCCACCTCTGTGACCATGAGGATAATTACAGATGGGTAACTGTTACAGTTTTTCTCCGTTGCTTTGCTGCAGCTCTCCTTCTCAGTATTATTACACTCGTTCGTGAGTTCAATAAGTCCAATCTTCAGTCAGCATTCACGCCACATGCTTTAAATCTCATTACACATCTTCTATTCTCATTTGTAGACGCCGCCGTGCATGTGTGTCCTTGTCTTTGTCACTTTTGTGCTATTAGTTGCTTTTTCAATCATTTTAATTGTACGCAGCATCATCATTGCATTACATCTGGCTAAAAACATGCTCCTCTCTGCAAATTCTCTCAGCAATGCCAATCAGCACCATGTTTTACAGGAGCCTTAACTTTCTGTCTCCTAGTTTTAATGAACATAACAGCACGGAAATCTCTCTCTCCCCAGGCTTCCATTTCTCTTCATTTTGCATGCAAGAATTCAATTCAATTCAATTCAATTTTATTTATATAGCGCCAAATCACAGCATAAGTCGCCTCAAGGTGCTTCATAGATACAGAGAAAAACCCAACAATCATATGACCCCCTATGAGCAGCACTTTGGCGACAGTGGGAAGGAAAAACTCCGTTTTAACAGGAAGAAACCTCCGGCAGAACCAGGCTTGAAGAATATGCAAGGTGAAGTCCAATTTAAGTCGTCTTTTGCTGATAGTATGCAATCCTGGCTCTTCTGGAATTCCAATCAGTTTACCCAGAGCATGTGGCAATGATTAGTCAGCTATCTACCACTACGTAATCATCCTCTTAATTTTGGTTGGAATTTTTTCTCCTGTCAACATCTCTCAATCAAATATGTTTCAGTTCAGTTCAATACTTGCTTCAGCCGGCCAGGCCACGTTACCAAACTTAAATTCCCAGTCTGGTCATTTACTTTCATCTATAGTAAAAATCTCCAGACATGCGAAAACGACAGCATTTCATCTTTCGCAGCTTCCTCCGTAAGCTTGCAGAGCTTCCAGCAACTTATTCAAAAGTGAGCACATTCAGATTTCATTTTCTCATGGGTTGTATCTCGACCCTATAATAAGAAGGTAATGATTTATTCCTCCCTTCAGCTCAGTCTTAGGATGGCAGTAGACCACACGTTCCTTATTAGTAACCAATGCAAAATGGGGAAATTTGGCTCGGGCCACTTTGCTATTCAAAAACCTCACAGATACAGTGGGGCAAAAAAGTAAAAATCCATGAATTCACATGGTAGGATTTGTAAAGAATTTATTCGTAAATCAGGGTGGAAAATAAGTATTTGGTCACCTCAAACAAGGAAAATCTCTGGCTCTCACAGACCTGTAACGTCTTCTGTAAGAAGCTTTTCTGTCCCCCACTCGTTACCTGTATGAATGGCACCTGTTTGAACTCATCATCTGTATAAAAGACACCTGTCCACAGCCTCAAACAGTCAGACTCCAAACTCCGCCATGGCCAAGACCAAAGAGCTTTTGAAGGACACCAGGAAAAGTATTGTAGACCTGCACCAGACTGGGAAGAGTGAATCTACAATAGGCAAGCAGCTTGGTGTGAAGAAATCAACTGTGGGAGCAATCATCAGAAAATGGAAGACATACAAGACCACTGATAATCTCCCTCTGTCACGGTCCTGGGTCTTATGACCCAGTGTTTTGAGTTTCAGTTCTTTTGATGTTCATAGTGTATGTTTAAGCTTATCAGGTTTCCTAAGTTTATTTGTTATCATGCCTAAGTGTTTCTAGTTCTTATTATTTCCCCCTCGTGTTCCAACTATGTTAAATCTCCCTTGCCCTTCGTGTGTTTCATGTCTGTTGTCTTATGTTGTTATGTCTGCCTCTCATGTTCCTGTTTCATTTTGGAGAGATCTCGTGTTTTTATATTATGGATTATGTTTTGAGTCCTTTGTGGTACTGTTTCGTGTTTCCCTAGATCTCAGTTATGGTTATCTTAGGTTTTGCTCTTTGGCTTCGTCATATGGCTTCCCTGTGTTCCATGTTATGTCCACTGTGATGGTTTTGTACCATATTTCAGGTTCCTATATTCTGTCTCCCCAGTTGCTGTTAAGTTTGCATGTTTAGAATTCAGTCAGTGTGTTTCCTGTTTTACTTTGAAGGTCCATGTCTCATGTGAGTGTTTCTAGTTTTGCTTCCCTTGCCTCGTCCTGCTTTATTACCCTCAGCTGTTCCTCCATGTGTTCCCACTTCCCCTAATCACCTCCTGTGTATTTAAGTCCTCTGTTTTCAGTGTGTGATTGTCAGGTCGTCTGTTGTCCACGCCATGTTTCCTATGCCATGCTTCCAAGTTTCTTGTCTAGGTTTTTCTTATTGTTTGTTTAGATTTCCCAGTTTAGGTTTGTGTTAATTTTGCTTCAGTTTGCCTTGCCCTTTGTTTGTACCTTTTTTACCAGCCATATTAAACGGCTCGCTTTTTGTTAACATTCAAGTTTTGTTCCCTGTTCCTTGGAGTCTGCATTTTGGGTCCTTTTTCAATTCATACAGTCTGCCCTCGCCAGACTGTGACACCCTCGATCTGGGGCTCCACGCAGGATCTCATCCCGTGGGGTCAAAATGATCATGAGAACGGTGAGCAAAGATCCCAGAACCACACGGGGGGACCTGGTGAATGACCTGCAGAGAGCTGGGACCAAAGTAACAAAGGTCACCATCAGTAACACACTACAACGGCAGGGAATCAAATCCCGCAGTGCCAGACGTGTTCCGCTGCTGAAGCCAGTGCATGTCCAGGCCCGTCTGAAGTTTGCCAGAGAGCACATGGATGATACAGCAGAGGATTGGGAGAATGTCATGTGGTCAGATGAAACCAAAGTAGAACTTTTTGGTATAAACTCAACTCGTCGTGTTTGGAGGAAGAAGAATACTGAGTTGCATCCCAAGAACACCATACCTACTGTGAAGCATGGGGGTGGAAACATCATGCTATGGGGCTGTTTTTCTGCCAAGGGGACAGGACGACTGATCCGTGTTAAGGACAGAATGAATGGGGCCATGTATCGTGAGATTTTGAGCCAAAACCTCCTTCCATCGGTGAGAACTTTGAAGATGAAACGAGGCTGGGTCTTCCAACATGACAATGATCCAAAACACACCGCCCGGGCAACAAAGGAGTGGCTCCGTAAGAAGCATTTGAAAGTCCTGGAGTGGCCTAGCCAGTCTCCAGACCTCAACCCCATAGAAAATCTGTGGCGGGAGTTGAAAGTCCGTGTTGCTCGGCGACAGCCCCAAAACATCACTGCTCTCAAGAAGATCTGCATGGAGGAATGGGCCAAAATACCAGCTACTGTGTGTGCAAACCTGGTAAAGACCTATAGTAAACGTTTGACCTCTGTTATTGCCAACAAAGGTTATGTTACAAAGTATTGAGTTGTATTTTTGTTATTGACCAAATACTTATTTTCCACCCTGATTTACGAATAAATTCTTTACAAATCCTACCATGTGGATTCATGGATTTTTTTTTCACATTCTGTCTCTCACAGTTGAAGTGTACCTCTGGTGCAAATTACTGACCTCTGTCATCATCTTAGGTGGGGGAACTTGCACAATCGGTGGCTGACTAAATACTTTTTTGCCTCACTGTATAGTGAAATCTATCTACAGTTATAAAAGTACAGGCAAAACAAAACCCAGTCCTACATTGTAGAGGCAAGCAGGAGTCACAGAACAGACACTGTCTTGTGTGCAGAGTGGCCTTTTTTCACTAGAGTAGTTACCTGTGTGCGCTCAGTTTTTCTTTAGAATTGCTCAGTCAGGCTTTAACAAACTGGGATATCAGATAGAGTTTGCTTTCAGAATTGCTTCGAGGTAAGTATGATTTAGTGGTTTCAGTGGAAAGTCAAATTTGTCATCTATATATAAGTCCTCAATATGTTTCAACCCCCTTCCCCCCACTCTAAAAACACCCTGTCCATTTGTCCTGGTTTAAACAAATGGCTATGTGTTATTGGCATTCTTACTGAGAGATCAGGTAATTTAAGAGATTTCCTGATTTGACTTAATATCTTTAGAGAGTGTTTAACAACAAAATTACACCTGATCCATTTATTAGAGGAACTGGTGTTAGAAAACAATAAGGCAGGTAATGAGGTTTCAGATACTGTTGCTGACTCTACCTGAAGCCAGAGCGGGAGATTATCATATCGGTGGTCGATGGGCGGACCCCACTGCCAGTGTAATAGAGCTCTTGAGTTTGCAGCCCAGTAATAGTGTGTAAACACAGGGAGACCCAACGCCCCACAAGAAGTACTTTTTTGAAGATGAGCTTTGGATATCCGAGGGGTTTTCCTGCACAAATAAATGAGAGAATCAATGAATCAGGCTGCTTAAAAAACTTAGGTGGCAAGTAAAGAGGGAGGTTTTGAAAAACATAGAAATCGTGGCAGAGACACCATTCTAACTGCATTTATTCGACCAATCAAAGACAAAGGGAGCAGTTTCCATTTTTGTACAGTCACAAAACTGACACTCAGCTTCTTTTGTAAATTCAAAAGCTTTTTAATTTCACTGGAAGGTTTTTGGCTGCTGCAGACATGCATTAAAACTTCCTTATTTAAAATGCCAGCCTTTGCTTTTCACAGTCTGTTCAGTCTTCACATTGTTAAACAGAGATGAGTGTACAGCAGTTCCAATTGTAGAAGGGCTCCTCTCTTTTCCCAAGTCCTTATCAGTTCCCCTGACTTCTTTTCCTTAACTTTAATGTCATCAAGGTCAAGGAAAGAAGACAGGCGGTGCTTCTGGAACACACCTGTCTTTGTTTTTCTCTCTTCAGTTGTAGGTGGTGTGAACAGTGGATCCACCTTTTTTCCGCCCCTAGGTGGAGCCGAGTCTATGAGCTTGCTGCCACATATGTTCAAGCGATCTGTTCATCAAAGGCTGTGTACTTAAGTCTGGCTGTGACTGAGCGTCTCTGTCAGGTTGTTTTTATCACTATAGTGTATCCTGCGACCCTTATCTGCGCTGTCTTGTCAACGATGCAGTTTGCAGCTGGACCTTATGCCAGTCACTGACACAGCCTTCAGAATCACTGTTATGCTACTCCTTTTGCATAGTTATCTGCCATTCTGCAACTGCCCAGCTTTGCTAGGGTTTCCAGGCTGCCCAGACGACTCTTAAGAAACTCAAGGAAGTTTTCTCTGGGTGTTTGTTGTGCACCAGTGTTTTGGCCTTTAAACTTAGTACTTTCTTATTTTCCATTCTTTTGATCTCGTTTGGTAAAAATGATAAGTGGGGGTAAAATCTTGTGATGAAAATTTTATAAAAAGAAAAGAAAAACAAATAAAAACCGTCATTAACATGCGCTGAAGACCTTGAACTGAGACAAACACTTTATTGAAAGAGAGATCATAGCTAACAGATCATCTGGCTTTGTGCTTTTCAACCTTTTTGCACCCACAGGTGCACAAGAAAGACAAAACACACATCCATGTATTTATCCCTGCAGTATTTATTGTATTATGAGATGAAGGTACTTTGATCACTTAAGCTTACTGAATCTGGGAGGGATCAGACAGGAATGAATGTGCACAACTACAAAGTTAGTTCCTAACATTTCTATATAAACATGTGTTATATCATGAATTAAATATGGATTTATGAAATTTGGAAATCCCTGATTTTTGTTTTTATTTTGCATGTCATTCCAACTTTTTGGTACCTGAGTTGAACAATAATAGTTTTGGGGGCTTGTACATTAAGACATGGTTGTTACTAACTCATCAGGCTGCAGTTTCAGGTATGTTGCTTTACTATGTTGTTTTATTTTTTTCTAGCAAATCTTTGTTGAGACTTGTTAGTATTTCCAAATAGATTACTGATTCATCACTCTTACATGTTCGGTGGCACACTGTGCGACAATGCATGTACTTCAGTTTTATTTGCTATTCTTTTAGTTGTCTTTCTTGATGAACCAGATTTTATCACTTCTTGCTCAACTGCAAGTCTCAACAGAAAGCACATGCCATGCAACGTCAAAAGAAATTTTCATTATGCACACAAACAGACACAGAAGTGACCTTGAATCTATTTATCAATCCAGATGCATTATCAGGATGCAGTCAGGCAACACTGTCCATGGACTCCGGTCAAGGCCAACTCTTACACACACACACACACACACACACACACACACACACACACACACACACACACCTGGAATCCTATTTCTCAGAAAATATAAACATGTTACTTATTCAGTACATTTCTAAGAAATTGCTGTTTGAAGTTTTCATGTAAAATGTAAATATTCTTATTCTAATATTCTTGCAAAATTTCTGTAAATTTAAAAACAAATGCATCATAAAAGACTTTTAACTTAAGATGAGAGCTGTTTTTAGCCACAGATTTCGGACAGCACAAAATAAATACAACATGTAAACAAAAATCCACACACATCCAAGAAAATAAATTTGCTTCTTCTTTATAAAATTAACTTAATAACTTCATTGCTTATTTATTTATCTTGCACAATGAAAACGCCTAACTGGTTCCTTGTTGAGATGTATCTGGTGACGACATCATCAGACCCACCCAGAGGCTCAAAGGAAGTATAAAAAAACCTGCTGCATGCTGCTGTTCTCACACAACTGTCACTCTCAATAGCACACAAGCTGCTCACATATTCTGCAGGGACGGGTGGGCTCGACTGTGTGGATCTTTCTACCATCATCAGCATGATTATAAGCATTGCTCTGATTTGGGCAGTTGTTGTGGGATTTTGCTGCCTCCTCTGGCTTGCTGTGGGGATAAGACGCAGGTAAGACTTAAGAAAGAGCATGTAGGATGTAATGAAGGACATGAATCTTAATTTGGGCTTGAGTATATTACTTAACTTCTGCATATATTGAATTAAACACTGACAGGAATGTTAGGATTTTGATTAATTTTCAGCTTACAGCACATAAAAAGAAGAAACCTTTTTAATAGAAATGCACAAGAAGAATGATTATTATTTTCAAATACATGAGTAACACAGAGGTGACTGCTATGTAGCTATGTCAACAATCAGTCCTGAGTTGTAGGTTTGCAAAGTTTTGGAGTTGTTGTTGAGATGCAGCCAACATTTTGCTCTCTCTGATTCATTGTTTTATTTGAACATTTCAGTTTAAACTTACCTGTATTTGTAAAATAATGACTTCTTAATAATACTGAGATATTAATTTATTACTAAATTAGCTGAACTATATGAAATGCACAATATGTGCTGCTGCCAAAATCAGTCTAAAGACGTCAGTGCAGCCGAAGTCTTGAAGAAATCATTGACGCACATGCCAGACAAATGAAAGCTTTTTCATCCGGAAGTTACAGAATTCGATCCAGACAACTGAGATCCAACAAAGTGAGTTATCTCTGTGATCTCTTTCTTGTCATTGTCCTCAGGCAACCAGGTGAGCCAGCAGTTGAAAATGGTTTGATCCCCTACTTAGGTTGTGCTCTCCAGTTCGGGGCCAACCCACTTCAATTCCTCCGCAGCCGCCAGAAGAAGTACGGCCACATTTTCACCTGCAAAATTGCAGGCAGGTACATCCACTTCCTGTGCGACCCCTTCTCTTACCATTCAGTCATCAGGCAGGGAAGACACCTTGATTGGAGGAAGTTCCATTTTGCTACATCTGTCAAGGTAATTTTATGACGTGATTTGATCTTTTATTATAAAAGATATATTATATGAATACATCATATAGTCTGTTAGGACACTTTTCTTGATCCACTTTCTCATTGTATTGGTCGATCTTTCGATAGTCCTGAAGCTCTTCTTTCTTTACAAGGCGTTTGGTCATGACAGCTTTGATCCTCGCCATGGCCACACCACAGAGAACCTCCATCAGACGTTTCTGAAAACACTACAGGGGGAGGCTCTTCCCTCCCTTATTGAGACAATGATGGGGCACCTTCAGGATGTCATGCTGAAATCAGATACACTCAGCCCAAGCAAGGACCACTGGCAGGTGGACGGCATATTTGCCTTTTGCTATAAGGTCAGTAACTTGAATTTAGAGTGAAAGCATTGGCCCATGGAAGATGCATTTCTCTTGAATAGTCATGATGTAGTAACTGCAAAGGTTCTACACCTATATTCTCTACTCAGGGTGGGACACAATTCATGCCACATATGTGAGTAAAAAACCCTTGAAATAGTCATTTATAAGTTTGTGCTCTGCTGTTCTTCAGGTGATGTTTGAATCTGGTTACCTAACTCTGTTTGGTAAAGAGCTTGGTGAAGACAAGTGTCAGGCTCGGCAGGCAGCCCAGAAAGCTTTGGTGCTCAATGCTTTGGAGAACTTCAAAGAATTTGACAAAATCTTCCCGGCACTTGTGGCCGGGCTGCCTATTCACGTGTTCAAAAGTGCCTACAGTGCCCGAGAGGTTAGTAGGCTGTCAGAGTCAAAGGCCTCTGAGCCATTTGTAACATTTTCATCCTCTAATATGTTTGAATGTTCTTTTTTTTACACTCTTATGTAGAACCTAGCTAAGACCATGCATGCTGAACACCTGTCCAAGAGAGAGAATGTGTCCGATTTAATCTCCATGAGGATGATCTTGAATGACTCCTTATCTACCTTCAATGACATCAGCAAAGCCAGGACCCATGTTGCTCTGCTCTGGGCCTCACAGGCTAACACCTTGCCTGCTACCTTCTGGAGTCTCTTTTATATGATCAGGTAAGCTGGTAATGGGCTGTCTCATGAAAAGCCATAAGGAATAGTAAATCAAATTGTGTGTCTAATCAGTCTCGTGAGTTTTACTCTGTGTACGAACATCACACGATCCATCCATCTTCATCCGCTTTATCCGAGGCCGGGTCGCGGGGGCAGCAGCCTAAGCAAAGCATCACACGATAACAAAAATAATTAGAAAAATACAGCAATAAATGGTACAGTAGTAGGACATTACCAGAAAGTTGATGCTGTTCATCTGGACATTGTTTTGCTGTGAAATTTCAATCAGTAATAGGGGCATTCAAAAGGTTATGTGTACGAAAAACCAGTGCATACAAATCAGTATCATAAATACACTATAACATAGAGGGACACCATCTCTACAGACACAGCAGCCAGGGAAGCAGAAAAACATCATATCAAAAAAGCCCTGACATGTATCAGTGGTCCCCTACATGTCACTGCTTCAATAATGAGGATGTATGCTGGCCTGAGCGTCAGTCAAGGACGTCATTCATGTGAAAAGAAAATGAGGAGGGGGCCTAATGGCACATCATTCCCCATCCTGCAACGCTCTGATTGTAGCCACTCCTCAGCTCTCTGTTAATAGTGCTCACCATGACTATCTGCACAGTATAGATTATGGATGGTTCTTGTAGAGAACCAGTTCCCAGTAGTCCAGTTCCTTGGAACTGTTCTACCTGCCCGTAGATCCTGCTTATTGGTTCTTGCAATCACGCTACAATTAGCTGATTTCAATTCATGTGTCAGAGGAGGAAAATAGCAGCACAGTCTGTCCTGATTCTCATCCCAACCGGTCGCAGCAGATGGCCCCGCCCCTCCCTGAGCCTGGTTCTGCTGGAGGTTTCTTCCTGTTAAAAGGGAGTTTTTCCTTCCCACTGTCGCCAAAGTGCTTGCTCAGAGAGGGTCATGACTGTTGGTTTTTTCTCTGGATGTATTATTGTAGGGTCGACCTTACAATATAAAGCACCTTATTGTTGTGATTTAACACAGTACAAATAAAATTTATTTGAACTGAAATTAGGATGGGGATTTAACTTGGTTTGTAGGACCAACAGGTTCACATTGTTAAATGGTAATTATGAGACAGAGTAACATGAAAGTACTTTCTCCTGTGAGTAATTAAGTAAAATACTGCATTACTTTTAAGAAATGCATTCAGTGTAAGATGTGTAATTATTACATTTATTACTTTTTTATTACTTTTATTTTTTTTTTTTCAACACCCGAACATTTGACCACACAGCATGTAATTAATTTGTACAAATGCAATGTTCTTGATATGCTTCTTAGCGATGGTGGTGACTCTCAAAGGGGAGCCAATGAAAACCCAATAAGGATGATAAGAGAATCGATAAGGAACTGAATTGATAAGTGTTATTGACATTGAATCACTAAGTTCTTATCATGAAATTGACCTTTGACATTGTTAGTCAATGGGGAAACCTGCAGTCAGCTGAGACTGAAGACTTTTGAATGGCGAGATGAAATGTTTCCCACCAGATTTAGCTTTAACAGAATTAGCTTTCCTTACATTGATGACTGAGCATGCATCAAGACTTCGCAGTATTCTTGATACCTTATCACAAAGTCTTGTTGACCAATCACTGTGCAGTTTATATCCGAGAGCACAGCTCTTTTTTTTTTACAGATCCTAAGTAGGGTACCTATGGTTAAGTTATGTCATATGTCACATTACATGCAATAAAAAACTAATTGTCCAGCACTGCATGGAGGTAAGTTGTTTCCGGCTATCTAAGGAAATACTTATTATAAAAAGTAATGCTGATGTACATTGTAGTGTTACATTGATCGCTAACATGAACATGAATTTTTACCCTCTACACTCACAGGTACTATCATGGGCCATGCCTTTGCACAGGCTACATATTTTTGTTTGTTTTGGGCCAAAGACTCGATTAGATTGGAAATCTACATGTGCTGGACAATATGTGATGTGATACATCCCACATGACTAAATATTAAAAATTGAGCAGCTTTTCAAATATTTTTTTTCCATAAACACCTTTCTCAAACACAACAAATGTATTAATTTAAAATGCAGTACGCAGCCCAATACCAATAACTTCTGCTGAAGAAAACTAATTGTTATTACAATAAAAATAATATAGGACATAAGATAACATAAGATAAGATAACTCTTTATTGTCATTGCACAGTCATACATAGTACAGTAGTACAATGAAATTGGAAAAACTGTCCTACGTCTTTCACTAAGCACAGAATAGTGAAAGAAATACACACAGTAAGAGGTTGTACCTCTGCGCAGGAGTCCAGATGCTATGAAAGCCGCTCACAAGGAAGTGCAGAAAATCCTGGGAGACTCTGGTAAGACAGTTGACCCCAGCGACCCCTCACTGAACCTCACCAGGGACCAGCTGGACAACATGCCTGTTTTGGGTGAGATTACTTATTTTACCCAGTCATTAGATCACTAGAAGAAAAAGTGACATACCTAATATTGCTAAATTAAAAGACTAGCGTTCAGAATTTTAGCATGAACATATTCGCTTTATGTCTGTCTCCTTGATGTCTACAGACAGCATCATTAAAGAAGCCATGCGTCTTTCCAGTGCTTCTATGAATGTGCGTGTTGCCAAGGAAGACTTCCTCCTTCACCTTGATAACCAAGAAGCTTACCACATAAGGAAAGATGATGTCATAGCCTTGTATCCACCTTTGCTGCACTATGATCCTGAAATCTATGAGGATCCCTATGTAAGAGCCGGATGGGTTATAAATAAGAAAAGTCTCTTCACCAAGAAATTACTGCATTTTTTATTGTTCTTCATTTCTTTCTCCTCTTCACTCTGCAGGAGTATAAGTTTGACCGTTTTCTGGACAACAAGGGTCAGGAGAAAACCACTTTCTACCGCAGTGGGCGGCGGCTGCGTTACTTCTACATGCCCTTCGGCTCTGGGGTCACTAAATGCCCGGGCAGATTTTTCGCTGTGTATGAGATCAAACAGTTCTTGACTCTTGTTCTGTCTTACTTTGACATGGAACTTTTAGACCCTGGTATCAAAGCCCCGCCTCTTGACCAGTCCCGTGCTGGCCTGGGTATCCTTCAGCCTACGTATGATATAGACTTCAGGTACAAACTAAAATCCAGTCAATAGGTTCTGTTGTGTTTAGACAGAGAGATTAAAGCTCATATTGTAAATAGTGTATATATTATACAGTTTTAATGAAGATCCATAACTACATATGAATGTTTTTTCTGCTTTGCGTTGCTTCTGAAGAACATATGTTGCACACATGGGAGGAGCCCTTACTCTTAGGCTTCAGAGAATCTAGTTTATAGTTTGTTAAAAATGATAAGTAGTTCCAGTGGACAGACTGGAGACATATTTGAGAGACAAATACATTTGTAGTACTGACCATGGGCGGTTCATGTTTGATCCAGGTATGCATTTGATCCTGTTAACTGTTTGCCAAAGCAAATTTCTGAGCTTTTCTAAAATCCAAGCAGTCAGTTATAAAAGGAATTCACTATGCCATGACACTGACTTGTGATTATATACATGGTCTAAAGTATAGGGAGCATTAACATCATACACAGGACCTCAGTGTCTGTCAATAAGACAGTTCAGAAACCTTGTGCACACTGCTCAGATTCATTCTTTCTTTTCTTCTCAGATAAACGTAAACTCCTTCCAGGTAACCATTGTTATGACATATATATCATTTTTTTGTTAATATAAAAATGAAAGTTAGGTTATCAGTTTAAAAATTAGAGGCTTTTGGAAAGACAAAACAAAAAAACCAAAACAAATGAAACTTTGATTAAATAAAATTCTTTACTTATCACTGCAGTGTGTTACCATTAGCATTCATCAATGAAATCGTACATTGTGAGTTGAAGTTGCTGCGGGCAGCCTTTTTATCAGTGAACAAATTGCTGCAATCAGACTCATTTACTGTCCATCAGCCTTGGAATTTGCTCTCGCTGGCACTCTCATGCTGTCAGCCAGCGCTGACCTTTATGCTAGCATGCATCTACCTTTTTAGTATCATTATTACAAGCCATGCGGTTTAATAATGATAATTTTAATTGGTGCAGTGAACATCGGTAGACCTAGAATGTAGGGATGTGGTGTAAAGACCCATTGATACTTTGGTTAGTTAACTCAGAAAGATCAGTTTGCAGCTGCTTCTAAATATCAAATTTAGAAGCAGCTGCAAATACTTTTACGTGACATGAATTATAAGCTCCGTAGTTCATAACTGAGGATATATTCAGGATGTGAAGGAATGCTCATTTGCACAATGAAGGTGTCTGTGATTGCTCATTCAAAAACCATGTTTGGTTTGTAAACAGCACGCTTGGCTGTTTTATATTGTGAATAAAACACACTGTGAGCCACAGTCTAAGTGCTCGGGGAAAGAGGGTGAATCAGTATTTATGTCCATGCTGTATTTAAATGCATTTACCTCCAAACATGGGAGTAAATTGGAACAGATTACATTCCCTTTAAATTCTGAAGGTTTTTCATTGAACTGAGGGACAGTCCACATGTGTCTTTGTTAACTGACCTTCTGTGCAAACAGATAATAAATCAATAACATTGCACTCATCTGTGTGTGTTTGTTTTGATGTACCTTCTAGTTAAAGTCAATACAAATAAAAAAGAAAGACTTTTTCTTCCAATAAATTATATAAACAGGGTTATTTAACAGCTTTCCCACAGACACAAGATGTTGACACAAACCATATATCAGTAAATATTTATGTATATGGGTGAAAATCAGACTTTGCAGTTGTTAAATACAAAACAGTCAAAAAGCATCACAAAATGAAAGGAGGAAACAATGGAGATAATGGGATGTTATAAAGTGTTGAGTTTGAAGTCAGCCACACACCACTTTACTGTGTATTTGTGTTGTGATGAAGACTAACATTAAGCATTAGTGATCATAGTGCCATGAGGTGAAATTCCTTTCACTGTCATGTTGCTCAGGGACCACAACTGTTTCATGGCATCAACACACTGACAAGTGTTTGTATGTGAAATACAAAACTACATCATGAGGCTTTCCTGACCTCACTGCTGTCGTCTTTTTATCTTCTCATATGTTTTGGTGCTAAAGATGAGGTTTGTGGATTTTCCCATAATAAGGTCAATAATCATGCGTGGTATAATGAGCACATAGTGCACAACTGAGCTAACAAGAGATTAGCTGTCTGATTCTTCTTGTGTCACACTTTAACATACTTTTGCAAACGCAGACATCCCTCAGGGGCTTTTCCCCTCAATACGTTAAAGACTGTAAATATAATACTTGTATTGCATTTATACTGATACTAGAAAGAGTGCTGGCTTGTATGTTTGCCATTTGTATGAATTTTGCCTGATTAAGTCTGGAGACTGAAACTTAATGAATATTTTTCCTTCATGTAAATGATAATGTCACAACATTTACCAGTGTGAGGCTATGAGAGCTTAACTGAAGCCAGTTTAAGTAACCTTTAATAACCCAGTACTCTGCAGTAACCTCTGGAGTCCAGGCAGAAGTAGGCGAGTACACAGCTGAAAGCAGAGTCATCCACTAATCTGAACCTGAAGTAAGACAGAGGTGGTGTGTTGTTGAGAATAACACAACAACTGAAACGTCAAGCCCAGCTGCTTCTCACGTGTGTGAGTTATCTGTTAAAGTGTGGAGACAATAACATAATTATTCTCTGTTTGTCTGAAACCTGTTCCTGTTACACACACAATGGTGTTCTTGTGTAGCTTATCTGCGTAAGCAATTTAATTAAAAACTTGTACATAATGTCCTGTTTCATAATGTTGTTTCCCCCTTCGTGAATCACTACCTTATCGTGGTGGAAGGGACACACCTCTGGAAGGATCCAAGGGCCCCTGTCAGGGGATTTTGCCCCCTGCTAGGGTCTCCCATGGCAAATTGGTCCTGGGTGAGGAACCAGACAAAGAGCAATTCAAAGGACCCCCATGAGCAGAAGATCGAGGGAACAGTTCCTTCTGCCGGGGATAGCTTCCCTGAAGTGTGGCTGGCCTCTGCTTAGAGATAGGGTGAGGAGGCCTGGGAACACCTTGGTGTTCCCCCGGAAAGGCTGGAGGAGGTGGCCGAGGAGAGGGAAGTCTGGGCTTCTCACCTTCTGCATGTGTTTCATCCAAAGGACATTCTCGATTAATTCACCCGCCACTTCATCTGTCCATTTCCTGCTCATTGCGTCAGATGTTTAGTTACTCCTCAGCCTCCTTTATCAATAATGGTACTTGTGATAAATGTAGCCCATTTGCAGCTTGGCTTCGCACTCTTGAAAACCTGCAGCTAGCTACATCCCCGTAGGCAGTCCAGACGAAGGTAGAGTTGTCCCCATTAGCTCTCCACAGCAGATTGTCCCGAGCAGCTGGGGAAAGAGGGCGGCTGGGTGACGGTGAGGAGGAAGCATAGTCCTAAACAGAAGCCCCAGATACACCACCAACCTGTTCATGTGTCTAACCGTTTTTCCCCACTCGGCGACACACCCGCCGGGGGTCAAACTCTGGTAATTGGTGATTCTGTTCTCAGACATGTGAAGCTAGAGACACCGGCAACCATAGTCAATTGTCTTCCAGGGGCCAGAGCAGGCGACATTGAGGGAAATGTAAAACTGCTGGCTGAGGGTTACTATAATTCACTGTAATGTACACTAATGACACCCAGTTACGCCAATCAGAGGTCACTAAAATCAATATCGAATCAGTGTGCAACTTTGCCAAAACAATGTGGGACTCTGTAGCTTTCTCTGGTCCCCTCCCCAATCAGACCAGCAGTGACATGTTTAGCCGCATGTTCTCCTTAAACTGCTGGTTGTCTGAGTGGTGTCCCAGAAACGATGTGGGCTCCCCCTGCTTCCCTTAGGCAGTGTCATCAGAAGACATAGCATACATTTTCACTGCTATGTTGATGACACCCAGCTCTATCTGTCCATGAAGCCAGATAACACACACCAATTAGTTAAACTGCAGGAATGTCTTAAAGACATAAAGACCTTGATGGCCGCTAACTTTCTGCTTCTTAATTTCCAGTTTGGATTCAGGAGCCAGACACTCATATCTGTTATTAATCTCTGTCTCTCTTCCACAGCATGTCTTTATCCTGTCTTCCTTCTCTCAGTCCAACCAATCACAGCAGATGGCCCCGCCCCTCCCTGAGCCTGGTTCTGCTGGAGGGTTCTTCCTGTTAAAAGGGAGTTTTTCCTTCCCACTGTCGCCAAAGTGCTGCTCATAGGGGGTCATATGATTGTTGGGTTTTTCTCTGTATGTATCACTGTAGGGTCTACCTTACAATACTGGTGTTTTGATTTGGTGCTGTATAAATAACATTGAATTGAATTTGTGAACTCACCACTCGTACTAAAAAGCATATTCTACAAATCTCATTCATACTTTATTGCACTTTCTTGTAGGTGAAAAATGATTGTAATGCCAGTCCCTTTGAATGGAATGTGCTCTTTTAAGAGCCATACTTTCACGTGTTTTTTAATAATAGTCTTTAGAGACCATTCTCCAGATTGTCTAATTATCTATGTAAATATCTAAAAAGTGAGGAGGAAGGGAGCCAGGTGCTGTTGCAGGAGAAGACATGTACTATCATAATGACCCTAAATATGTTTCTGTCTCAGATATATAGTCATGCAATGGGGAATTTTACAGATTGGAAGAAATTAGTAACTTTCTTAATGAAAGATTTGGAAAATCTGTAAAGTGAGTGAGTATTTTCCAGTTTTAGCAAAACAAGTCAAAAGTATGCCGACTTCATGTATAACATGACATGCAGAGTTCTGTGGATATGGATCTGGCTGAAAAAACACACAACAAGTCTCAGACACTTATAGTTAAACAAGGAAAAGGTTAAAGAAATTAAAGACTGCATAATAACATTATAATTACACTCGTGCACTAGTGCATGCTGCACTTGGTGATCTTTCTTCTTTACTTTCTTTGTGGTTTGGTGGAAGAGCTGATTTTTTTGTCACATCTGACTGATTTTTCTGCTGTTTAAACCAGCGAGATTTTGTTTCTTCCAGAGCTTAATGTTGACATTATTTCTACCACAGAAATAGTGACAGGAAAGGTCAATGGTGAAGAAGGATGTAAATGGTTTTATAACAGCCTCAATGACTCTTTTAACCACTATCATATCAATATCATTACAATCCAAAGATTTGTGATTTTTACATTTTTTGACAATTTCAAGAACTTCATTTTCATCAACGGCTGTGAGAAACATAGAATATGGATTTCTGTCAATCAGTGTATCGGGTTTTTCCTGTGCTTTCCCAGGATGAGTGATTGTTCTTGCTAAATTTGGTCCAGCAGTTACAAAGAATTCATTGAGACTATTTGCCACAACATCCATATTGTATTCTTCATGATCATTACAAATGAAATACTTGGGATAGTTCTTTCGTCCAGTCCCACATTTTATAACACTGTTCAGGATTTCCCATAATCTTTTATTATTATTTCTATTTATGTCTAATTGCTTCTTATAGTATTCCTTTTTACTAAATCTAAGTATATTAGTTAACCTATTTTTATATCTTTTGTATCTGATTTCAGCATCTTTAGTTCTCGTTCTTAAGAACTCTCTGTATAGAGCATTTTTCTTTATACATGCATTTTGCAGACCTTTTGTTATCCATGGACAGTCCATATATTTCTGTTTCCTACTATATTGCTTTATTGGACAGTTGGTATTGTACAGTAATGTAAATATTCTAAGGAATTTATTATAAGCACTATTAACGTCCTGTTCCTGATATACTTCACCCCAGTTTTCCTTCAATAAATCTTTTTTAAATGCATTCATTCTTTCTTCTGTTCTTACTCGTCTGTACTCTTTTTTACTGTCCATTTTATTGATCTTGTAATTCCTATCATAGATTGTAAAAATTGGAAGATGGTCACTTATGTCGTTAATCAGGAGTCCACTTACAGTCTTATTTTCAATGTCATTTGCAAAAATGTTGTCTATGAGAGTTGCACAATGTGATGTAATCCTGGTAGGTCTAGTAATTTTAGGGAATAGGTTCATACAGTGCATTGTGTTTATAAATTCCTCAGTGGTTTTATGTTTATTTGGGTTTAGCAAATCAATATTGAAGTCTCCACAAATGAAAACTTTTTTGCGAGCTATTTCAATAAATGTTTCTTCTATCCAGTCTTTAAATGTCTCAATACTACTACCTGGAGCTCTGTATATACAGCTAATGATTACATTTTTACTTTTTTCTTTACAAATTTCAACTGTAATACATTCTAGTACATTATCAATCACCATCGTCATCTTTTCCACCACATTAAATTTCAAGGATTTGTCCACATTCAAGGCCACTCCTTCTCCTCCTTTGTTTCGCCTAGTTATAAATGTGAATTCATAACCCTCCAGTTCAAAGTCTGTTCCTTTTTCCATATTGATCCAAGTTTCTGTGTGTTTTTAAGGTATTGATGTGTGTGGATGGCTGGGAATGTGTGTGGTGTAAATGGCATCACACTGATCTAAGAAAGGCTGAGGCCTGATCACCCTCATGCTCTTTCTGAACCTATCTGGTAGGTGGCTTATACAGCTGATACTAGAGCTTATAGCTCGGAGGTTTAAACCCGTGCCCAGGAGCCATAAATTCTGTAGATTTGTCCCTGTGTTCCAATTAGATTGTTCACCTGACTGTTCTGGATTTTGGTGAAATCTAGGAGGGGTGGATGTAACGGGTGTATTAAAAAAGAATTTATATTTCACCAAAGATCCATCCTGCAGTGTTATCTCGCTTTGTCAGTATTGGTTATGTATATGTGTTTATTTATATATGTTTATTTTCTGTATTTATATTTTGGGAGCTTTTATTTTGTTTGTGTGACCTTTGACTTCCCACGAAGTCACTTCCTGTAGCTGCGCGCTATTTTCCTCAGTCGCCTAGAGGCCCCGCTGAGGAGAGGTGTTCATGCAGAAGTCCAGTAAAGTGAAGTTGCTGTACTGTTTTGTTTTTATTTTAAACAGTTCTGGGAGAATAAATCCACCCGGCTGGCAAAGTGAGAGCTGACTCCTCTGGTCATTCGCACAACACAACGCAGAGAACTAACGGCAATAAGAGTTTAAGGCCAGACCGGCTACACTAAGACATGGAAACATCAACAGAGGAACCAAAGTTAAACAGGAAACATAAAACAGAGAAGCGGGCTTGACAGGAAACAGCTGACAGGGGAGACAGAGACAGAAACCAAAAGACTAAGAACTCCAAATAACACTGAAACAAAAAAACTAGAGATTCAAATTAAGACAAAAAAGACTATTAATAATAAACAACACAAAACACTTGGTCACAGACCCAGGACCGTGTCAATCTTAGGCTGGAGACGGGCTTTTTAAAAACTGTCTTAAGTGAAGTGACACAGAGACGTAGAGGTGAGGGATCTCTGTTTGTCGGAACTGACTTTAATTGCACTGAAAATCCCTCTTTGGACAGAAATAATCCAGGACCACATGTTTCCTTCCTTCCTTCAGAAATAGTTTAAGCACCCTTACAGAAACTTTCACAGTAGAAATGCACAGTATACATGGAGTCATATCAAAAAGTCAGTGATTGATCCCTGGAAAGGCTTGAAAGGTTTTACAGTTTTAAACACTATGTTAAGGTTTTTAAGTTGGAGACGTGTGAATTATCCCTGCAGAGATTACGTCTCCATTGTTCTAGAGTCCAGTGACAGCACGCTTTAAATAACTGAATCCAACACTTTGCAGTGATCTAAGGTTTAGATGGGGCTACCTGGCCATGACAACTCATTTCTGTGTACTGGACAGATGAATGAAGGGAAACGTGAATGAAAGTCACTGGGTTACAGAGCACGACTACAGACCAATCTGCAGTCCAATGACTCTGCAGGAAGTTGGTGACGTATCCGTTGATCCCGCTCTGTGATTTTACATGGCCTACCACTTTGTGGCTAAGTTGCTTTGGTCCTAATCACTTCCACATTTGTGGGACAGGTGGCATCTTATCATGATACTGCACTGAAAATCTCAGAGTTCCTGTGAGACCCACTCTTTTATATTCTTGTAAATTTTCACTTTATAGTGTATTTCCACTAGGGTGGAGACTTCTGTGGTTTGTGGTCACAGCACCTAGTCCTCCTGGGGGACCACTTTGGACTTTACCTTTCACAGCTGATCTGGTTCCTTCAGCCCATGCTACTGTTCTGTTGTTTAGTGTTACTTTCTGATCCACTGGTATTGCCACATCTATCTGCTGTCTTCTGTTCCCTCTCAGCCACTGCTACGTTGGGTTGGTTGTCCAGCAGCTGCTTTTCTGTCTTGAATGCAGATTGTAACTCAAATAGATTGCCTATTGTGAGGCGCTAAAACAGAAAAGCATTGTACATTGGCTAAGCTAGTGAGCCTCTATGTTTCTATAATGTGTTGTTCTTTTAGAGTGTGCTGTGTTTGAGCCACCAATAATAAGCCAGCCAGTCTGACCAGTGTATATCCTGTTTTTATCCAGCTACAATGCAAAATTGTGGAATCATTTTGCATTGTGTGCATTGTGTAATTTTGCATTGTTGAGTTTTTGGACCAGTTACAAAAAGTATAACAAGCTCAGTTCTTCTCTCTTGTCTTGATACTTTTTCTTATAATGAGCTGTGGAGGCGAAGGAGGTGCATTCCAGAACAGATTCATTTAAAATGTGAAACGACACCATTAAACAAGCATTTGCTCCCACTAATTCGATGTATCCAGAACTTTACTGTGTATTTGTGTTGTGATGAAGACTAACATTAAGCATTAGTGATCATAGTGCCATGAGGTGAAATTCCTTTCACTGTCATGTTGCTCAGGGACCACAACTGTTTCATGGCATCAACACACTGACAAGTGTTTGTATGTGAAATACAAAACTACATCATGAGGCTTTCCTGACCTCACTGGTGTACTTTTTTAAATCTTCTCATATGTTTTGGTGCTAAAGATGAGGTTTGTGGATTTTCCCAAAATAACATCAATAATCATGCGTGGTATAATGAGCACATAGTGCACAATCGTGTTGGTGAGGTGAGAAGTATTTATATATGAGTATGAATATTTTTCCTTCATGTAAATGATAATGTCACAACATTTACCAGTGTGAGGCTATGAGAGCTTAACTGAAGCCAGTTTAAGTAACCTTTAATAACCCAGTACTCTGCAGTAACCTCTGGAGTCCAGGCAGAAGTAGGCGAGTACACAGCTGAAAGCAGAGTCATCCACTAATCTGAACCTGAAGTAAGACAGAGGTGGTGTGTTGTTGGTTTTTTTTTGCCTGTCCCGTTTGTTTCTTTAACCATCAGAATTATTGTCTGAAAGATGCCCAACGGATTTACCTTACCAAGTGGATCATCACTGCCTTGCTGTATTGGTCCGTTTGGTTGAACTTTGTTATTATTATATTTTTATTTTATTTTATTTTCAGTTATTACAGATGGGACAGACATGACTGGGGGATAGGAAAGGGAGAAAGAAAAGAAAGAAAGAGAGGGAAAGAAAAACAGAGGGACAGTGAGAGAGGGAGCTTCTAAAAAAGAAGAAAAAAATCTCCTGGATCACCTGTTGAGAGAAGGAAAAAAAAGAGTAAACAAGCATAAAAGAGCAACATAATAAACACAACACCATCACATTAATCTAACTAAGTGTAAATAACAGTAAATACTAAATATTGAATATTATTGTGCAGCACGCAGGACCAACAGCGCACAGTGTGCTTTGAGGTAGCAGCCAAGAAAGGTGTAGTCTGTGCCTGTGAACACCCGTGTGTACACCCGGACCAGCGCGCTTGTATTCAAAAGGGTTCCCCATGTAATGGTCAGTTAGAGGGTGTAGAGAGCCATAGCCCCGCCCCCCAGGGCATGAAGCAGGCATGGAGGAGATCCAGGCCCCAGACATCCAGATGCCCCAGAGTACGAGAGCCCAAGGAGGACCACCGGAGGGGCATCTGTGCCACCCTCCTGGGAAGACGAGGGGTCACCCATCAGCCACGGAGCAGAAGCCAGAGGGGGCTCTGCCGGCAGCCAGCTGTGAAAGAGTGGACGGAGTCCCAGGCCCCAAGGCCTGGGCCCCCGACCCCCACCACCCAGAAGGGCCCCGACCGAGCCAAAGATGCCAGGCCCTGCTAAGCAGCCACCAGGAGTGAGTCGGTACATACCTGAGCGCCCAGCCCTGTACACTGACAACCACCAACCCACCGACGTCTGAGGGCATCAGCCAACAGCAGGGAGTGTGGTGGGTGGAGATAGGCCTCCACACCTGGGGGGGCTGAGATGTTCCCAGAGAGGTGGAGTCTAAGACCCGACCTGACATATAGACACAGATGAACAGGCGCACGCAGACACGAACGTGCATTCCCAACCTGCACACATATACAAACACTCACCCAACATGGAGACACACACAAACAGACACTGTACACACACTCACACTGCCCAAACATCCTCTATACCCCAGGTCCAGGTACCCTCGCCCCCAGAGGGGGAATCCGCCCCCAGAACCAGGAGATGTTACCCTTCCCCCGGGGTGGAGACAGGCAGACCCTGGTCCCGCAGTAGCAGGGAGGCCCAGCATCCCAGACCGGACGGCCAACTCCTCCTCCGCGCCCTCCGCCCCAATGGCGAACAGAGAACGGGGGTTTGTGACCACCCCATACCTCCCTCTGCCCGCTCATATGTGGTGTTGCTGCATGTTGTTCTAAAGTGCACTTAAAACACAGGAGGGCATGGTGCTGCTGCCAGAGAACAGCAGGTGTCAGCACGGCCCCTCCCGAGAACCTCAATGTCCACATGCATTTAAAATTGAGAGGTGGGCACCGGCCACAGAGGTGAGGTTGGATACACAGACCGTCTTGTGGGCGCCGTGTAACGTGCCCACCCCCAAGGCCCTACATGTATGTGTTATGAGAGTGTGAGTAATGTGATACTTGAATTGCATTTATACTGATACTAGAAAGAGTGCTGGCTTGTATGTTTGCCATTGTATGAATTTTGCCTGATTAAGTCTGGAGACTGAAACTTAATGAATATTTTTCCTTCATGTAAATGATAATGTCACAACATTTACCAGTGTGAGGCTATGAGAGCTTAACTGAAGCCAGTTTAAGTAACCTTTAATAACCCAGTACTCTGCAGTAACCTCTGGAGTCCAGGCAGAAGTAGGCGAGTACACAGCTGAAAGCAGAGTCATCCACTAATCTGAACCTGAAGTAAGACAGAGGTGGTGTGTTGTTGAGAATAACACAACAACTGAAACGTCAAGCCCAGCTGCTTCTCGTGTGTGTGAGTTATCTGTTAAAGTGTGGAGAATACAACATAATTATTGTCTGGTGAACTCATGAAGTTGCTTAAGAGCAACTTCTATAAATCTCGTGCTTTACTTTACCTTAAACTTTCACTGTTGGTCTAAAGTTAGGGTCATTTTTATTTTGTTTCCAGTGTAGCAGTAATGGAGAAACTTCAGTATACCTCAAGAAAGTAATTGTAATCCAGTCCCTTTGAATGTGCTCTTTTAAAGAGCTGTACATTGATGTGTTTTTAAAATAGTCTCTTGCAGCCGTTCTTCAGACAGTCTAAGTATCTGACATTTGCTTCTTTTTCACCCATTTTCAGCCCAGTCCTTGTACCTTGTAAAATCTAACTACAACTACAGTGCAGTCAGAGGTTTGCCTGTCCCATTTGGTTCTTTAGCCATCAGATCTGTTGTCTGAAGACCAACAAGGAGACCCAATGGATTTACTTTGCCAAATGGATCATCACAGCTTTGCCGTATTGGTCCATTTAATAATAATGGATTGCATTTATATAGCGCTTTTCAAGGCACCCAAAGCGCTTTACAATGCCACTATTCATTCACTCTCACATTCACACACTGGTGGAGGCAGCTACAGTTGTAGCCACAGCTGCCCTGGGGCAGACTGACAGAAGCGAGGCTGCCATATCGCGCCATCGGCCCCTCTGGCCAACACCAGTAGGCGGTAGGTGAAGTGTCTTGCCCAAGGACACAACGACCAGGACAGAGAGTACGGGGATCGAACCGGTGACCTTCCGGTTACAGATGCGCTTCCCAACCCCCCTGAGCCATGGTCGCCTTTGTTGTTATTTTTATTTTATTTTATTTTCAGTTGTTACAGACGGGACAGACATGACTGAGGGATAGGAAAGGGAGAAAGAAAGATGAAGGGAAAGAAAAACAGAAGGGGAGAGGGACAGTGAGAAAGGAAACTTAAAAAGAGAAAGAAGAGAAAAAAATCTCCTGGATCAGCTGTTGAGAGAAAAAAGAGAAAACAAGCAAAAAACAGAGCAACATACTAAACACAACAGCATCACATTAATCTAGCTAAGTGTAAACAGCAGTAAATACTAAATACTGAATGTTGTTGTGCAGCAAGCAGGACCGACAGCGCACAATGTGCTTGGAAATAGCAGCCAAGAAAGGTGTAGTTTATGTCTATGGACAGTGAACACCTGTGTGCACCTGTGTGAATCAGCGCGCTTGTATTCAAAAGGTTTCCCCATGTAACGGTCTGTTAGAGGATGTAGAGAGGCATAGCCCCGTCTCCCAGGGCATGAAGCAGGCATGGAGGAGATCCAGACCCCAGACATCCAGAGGCCCCAGAGTGCGAGAGCCCAAGGAGGACCACCGGAGGGGAAAAAAGAAGAATTAAAGGAATTGGTTACCTTGGTTTGAATTTATTTTGGATTTTCTCAGAACCACATACATGCAGACTCAGATATATCCATCCCAACTAATTTGTGGATACATATCTCTTAGCAACTTGCACCTCGACTAACTGCTTTTGGCAGCCATCAACTACCTGGCTGGATATTTAACAACTCTTCTTGGTAAAATTGGTATAATTCATTTAACCTCCTAGGACCTGGCGTCCACATATGTGGACATCACATTTTGGGTTATTTAGACCAAAATACTAAATTTTGCTCAACAAGGGCCTGATATCCACTTACGAGGACATTATCCTGCTACTGTTCTATTGAAATTTTAAACGAATATGTGGCTCTCATTTTTCTTAGAAACAAAAATCAGGTAAAAAAAATAATCTGGTAATTCTTCGTTTTTACATTCATCAGGTCCCAATCAGCCCAAATATCAAAGAGAAATTTAAAAATGCATGCTGTGGAAGAGTTCGAGTCTTAGGAGGTTAAATTGGTTGATTTACAAATTAAGGTTGGGGACTGAAGCCTGTTTACCTGCTTTATCTATTCCAAACCCAGTCGTCAGTGTGATTCCTGTTGGAACACCCAGGTATGTCCAGGTTTTATCAAAAGAATAAATTACCTGAAAATAATCAAATAACACTGAAACTCAAAAAAAATAAACAATGTCAAATCATCAAAAAGTAAATTGTAATGAGGAACCCAATGAAACTAAACTAAAAACAAAACCCTAACAATGAAAGCTAATTGTGAAATAAAAACGAATTAGACAATACAAATCTATCATAACTATGATATCATAACTCAGTGCTAGCAATATAATTATTTAAAAGCTAGGAACTTAGGAAAAATACCATGAAACATATTCATACCTGAGTCATACTCGTGCTTCACTCTCCTTAGTATATAAGCATAATTTCCCCCAGGGATCAATAAAGTATTCTGATTCTGATTCTGATTCTGATGCTCCCCACGCTGCCATAGACCTACTAATACTGAGATCCATGATACTTTCAATGACCACATTAATGTCACAATGCAGCTTCATACCAGCTTACTCTCACCTCCATGTTTATTCCTTGGTCAGGTCCGTGCTGGAACCACTCAGCTGTGCAGAATGATGCTGGCCACCCCCACTGCACCAGTGTTTCAGCTCTGATGGTCTTGTTGCATCTCATCTCATCGAATCCTTTTTATTATCTGAACTTCTGTTCAGGCAGCTCCAGGTTGAGGTTGAGAGTCCTTGGGCTTAGTGACAGTTAACTATTTCAATAAACAAATAACACAAATATTTTTTACTTTTTCAAATGATTAATAGCTCGAACTTATGAGTATTAATTAGTGCACCTTATTACACAGGTTCGAAGGAATCTAATCTTACAACAAAATGCCAGATGCACAAAGATGCCCCTGAGACAATCCAGCAAATAACAGCAGGGTGCAAGATGCTAGCAGGCAGGACATGGAACACCATAACCAAGTAGCCAACACAGTATACAGGAACATCTGTGCTGAGTATGGCCTTGAAGTCCTGAGGTCAAACAGGACACGTGGGACTTCTAGATCCAGAAAGACAAACTAGTGATGGCTGGCCAACCAGACATAGTAGTGATGCACAAGCAGAGGAAGATGGCTCTTGTGATAACAAATAAATGGACTGATTCTTATATAGCGCTTCTCTACTCTCCCAGAGTAAAGCGCTGTATACAACTTGCCTCCTTCACCCACTCATACAAGCACTTCCTTCTATACTTAAGTCTTAAATCTAAGTATTCACACACATCACAGAGCATGCCAAGATACTTGGCATGCAGACTGGGGAAGCCAAGGATTGAACCCCCAACCTTCCTTCAGTCAGAGACTGATCTGCTCTACCACCAGAGCCACAGCCACTCCAAGCTTACAGCACCTGGTATTCCGAGGAGGTCTCCCATCCCATCTATCTAAGTACTAACCAAGCCCCAACCCTGCTTAGCTTCTGCGATCAGACGAGCTCGGGCGTGCTAAGGGTGGTGTGGCCGTAAGCCAAGCCAAGTGACAGCAACATCAGGAAAAAGGGCTGAAAGGGGAGCTTGTATTCATTGTGGTAGTGAGCGAGCAAAAAAGTGGATTTGTTGCTGACTACCAACTTCTCGGCTTTACATGCATTATCTCCTCCTGCCGGCACTACAACTTCTGCATGCAGAATTTCTGCAATTTCTGCAGGCGTGTTCATTTCACGCTTTGGAGAGGCAACGCGTGAAATGAACACACTGAACTGGCATGTCTATTACACACTGTGCCGTGATATCAGGTTGTATTAGTACAATTATGTCACCTACATGTGACTCACACATGCTGGAATGTGCATTACTTCAGCAAAGGCATTTAGATAATTGCTATCTTGGAAAAGGATGAAGTGTGAGATTACAAACAAGTTCTGGTTCATGACTGTGACAGTCTTACTGAGGTGGGAGGAGTTCATGTGCAAAACAACAACAGGCTGACATCTTCAGTATTGTCTCCTGGACGTGTATGTTAGATAGATGGACGTGCAGTTCTCAGACACGTAACACTTTGAATAAGTCAAACCCTCTGGGATCGAGAAGTTCCAGTAAGCTTTCATTAGAGGATCACATTTTAAGTGACTGCACATTTAAGATTTTAGCATAATGAGTCATAAGATCTGAGAAGATTCCAAGATTTCGCATTAAAATTCATAGTAAATACAAAATACCAAGGTGGGATTTTGTAGTCTATCATACTGACACAAGAATCAGATAAAGTGAATATAATATCAGATATTTAGATTGAACTGAATAAAGACAAAAACACAGCTTTTTTGATATTTGCATAGGCAGTAAAACCAGATTATGACAGAAAATGTAGCAAACTGAAAGCTAAATGTGAGCCTTGTCGGTGTGGTGCCTTTCAGGACACATGGATTTGTGATGAGTGCCGTCTGGTTCAGTCCTAACTGAAAATCAGTTTTTTACTTTTCTCAATCACACATTGGATACTGCTGCTTCCAATGCACTTCTATTACAGGATTTCAACTGTGAGGAAAAATGGAAGATGTGTGTATAAAAAAGTAAAACAAAAATCAAAACCAAACACAGAATTGTTTCTTGAATTGAACTTAGAATAACAGTGCCTCTGACCTTACTATTTCAGCCACTATTGAGCTTTTCATACTGTATTTTTGATCCAGGAACTTGGTGATGTCTGAGTATGATTATTATTTTCTCACTGATCTATTTAAAACTAGGATGGGATAAGAAAGAGAGAGAAGAAAAAGATGAATCATGAAGCAGAAGAAGGAATAAGAAAATCATAGATAGGAGGAAGTAATGAGAAACAGAGGTCAGCTGAGGCACAAGGACAATCAAAGACCATATTAAAAAAATAAAATAAAAATCAGTTCCACTTAAAACCAATGGCCTTTTCCTCCCTCTAATAACCTGAATGGATCAACCACCCCTTCCTGCCTCACATTCTCTGCACACATAAACGTTTAAGAACCATGTTAGAGCGCTTTCACCCCAGAAGTAGCTCTAACACAGTGGTACGCAAGAGGCTGGTGGTGGGGGGACTCGCCGAATTCAAAAGGTCTAAATTTGCACTAATACAGTTAAATACATGTGTATATAGCACCCTCTGGTGTTCAGTAAAAAATATTGCAGTAAACTGACAGCCACCTGACTGTTGAAGTGGCCTCCAGCATTCACTGAGAGGCTCTTGCTGCAAAGAGAATAACTGTCAGTCTGAAACATGTTTTGGACACCACAGTAAAAATGGTCAACTTTGTGAACTCCTGCTTATTTGCTGCGTTGTGCAGTGAGATGGGCAGCGAGCATGAGACTTTATTACTCCACACAGGGCATCAGAAAGGTTATATGAGTTTATGTGCTTTTAACTGGGTTTTAATTTAATCAAACCATAGGGTTTTTTAATTAAACTATTTTTATCACTTAGGTGTGTCTCAACATTCAGTTATGCAGACATATGTGTTCTTAAAAGCAATTCTTTGTTTTGTGGGTGGAGTGGAAGCTGTTTTGGTTCACAGTGCACCTTAACAAAGAGGGGATGCTTTTTATTTACATCTAGTCAAAAGTGTTGGTAATAGTGTTTTAGTAACACTAATTTTGTGATTCTGACAATATCTCAGCTTGCAGTGATGCAAGCATTTTATTTTAAAAACGGCACAAATGGGAATTTCTTCTGAATGGGTAATGTCAGCATGTTCACAAGCGTTTCATTTCATCAAACCACTAGTTTTAATTTAACTAGTTTTTACGCATCTACTGGGGTTTCTTTCCAGGGTTGATGCGATCGTTTTATTTAAAAATCGGGATTTCGGAATGTTGAACTAAGAGGGAGACAAAGCCAGCTAGTTTTTAACACAGTAAATGGTCACAAATAACATTCAGTCCTTTAGAAAATAAATGCTATTGGGCTACTTCTAAAACACGTTGCACACGATGTCACCTTTCCCCCCAAAGCAACCAGTATCGCTCTTTTCAAACTAATCGTGTTTTAATCACACTCATTTTGTGATTCAGATGTCACAGCGATGCAAGCATTTTATTTATTTAAAAACGGATCAAACGGGCATTTCTTCTGTAAGGGGTTTCATGGTTTCAGAGTAGTTTTTAACACAACAGATGGTCGCAAATAACATTCAGCTCTTTAGAAAATAAACGCTGCAGTGATACTTCCAAAACCTGTAGCCCAGACCTGCTCCGTATTTTCAACAGCTGGCTAATTGTTAGAATTTGTTCAGGATTACAAAAGCCCACCACGGGAATCATTTAATTGTTGGGATTCCTTAGGAAAAGCCGACAGGTGTACCAGTCGAGCAAGGCCGGGACCCAACCTATTGTTTAAAGTGGCCGGTATCGGCTCTTTTTGTAATTCCTTGACAAGGTAAAAGCCCCGCAGATGTACCAGTCGAGCAAGGTCTCGCCTACTTTCTGAAGTAGCCAGCAACAGCGGTCCCTTAGGCCTATCTTGGCCAGTTACACCGGATCTCAGCAACTGCGTGCCCCACCCTCATTGTTTTAAACTTGCACAGCAAGGTGATGCCCTGCAGGTGTATGCCCCCCCCAGACTTATAGGCACCCCATCTATTGTTTTGGAAGCACCCGGTCCTATATGAAGCGTTCCTGAGAGCGTGAGACCCTTGCCATTTCGCGTCAGGACCAGCGCCGGTGCAGACCATTTTCTACAGAGCGTTCATGACCAGCCAGCGCTGCTTATGCATAAGAGAAAAGCGACAATGCAATGAGGTTCTCTGCTCCAAGACATCCGCGGTCCTTTCACACGGTAAGCATGTGTGTTATAGCCAGCACTTCATAAATGTCTGTCTGGCAGCGCAGATTATTCAAACTGTTTTTAAAACGTGACTCATTTGTTGTCCAAAAAACATTTCATTTGCTAAGTTACTGATTTAAAAATATATTTTTTTGAATTTTTTGCTGGATTTTGGTACCAAAATCGACTTGATGAAGATCTCCTTTGAAAAATACATACTCACAAGACAAAGTAAAAGCAGAGCCCTCACAGCTGGTAGTACAAAACACAGTGAAAACTTGTGTATTAGATACCCTCACTCCATTTCACTCAACAATTCAGGGATTGTTACAGTAAAATAAAATAAAAAAAATAAAAAAGCAGAGAAATTTTCATCTGAAAATGTCAGTAAAGGGTGACATGCACTTCTGGCCCCTGTGTTGAATGATCCCATATTGGGTTTGTGAATTTGACACCTTAAGGTTTTGAAGTTGGGGATACATGCTCCTGGTGAGCACAAGATGTCTGATAACAGCTTGACATCTCGGTTATAAATGGAATTCAAAATGTTTTTGGAAGTATGACTAATGTATAATCTGACTTCTAAGGTACGCACGCCAAGGCCTAGAAGACAAGGGGACAGTTTACTTTGTGCTATAAAAACACAAACCTTAATCTTTGATCTTCCAATTTTATCTTTCTGTTCTGGCTTTAGAGTCTCTGTTTATTGAGTCGTACTTCGGGAATCACCCTGTTGTGAGCCAAGGGTATGCTGGGAGAGAATATGGCATTATACAAGCAGAGTGTTTTGGCTGTATCTGTAGATCTAGGAAATACACCTGTTATTGGTTATGAAAAAGAGTTAGCTGTGGTGCAGGTTTAATTTATAATTGTTGCATGAACTGTTAAAGAATTACAGACAGCTTTATGCCGATAGTGCAGGCATTTTTTTTACTTAAGTAGAAGTATGGCTGCTAGTGTCAGAAATACTCGAGTAAAAGTTTGATAATGTATGGGCTCAGAAATGTGCTCAAAGTAAGAAAGTCAAAGTAGTAACCTAGCTGAATATTGCCCTGTAATAAAATAATATTAGTAGGTGAGACTACAAACTTAGTCTGGTGGTGAACAGGCACAAGAGGGTCAGAGGCACATTTGGCAGCCAGGGTTAGAGTTCAGACACCCTGAGCCTGGTGGTTGGGCTAGCAACATGGTCTGGTGAAAGAGTCTAACATCCATGCATTACATGGTGTTGCGGCTGATAAAAAAGAAAAAAAAACAAAAAGCCCATAAACTAACCCCCTTGTTTAGAGGTGATTGTCAGTTTGCTGGGTTTTTTAGAGACGCTGACCCCTGAGGCGACTTTTGTCTTGATTTGGCGCTATATAAATAAAATTGAATTGAATTGAATTCTGGTAAGTATATATTGTTCGAGTCGCCCCTTGCTCTCTGTCGTGTGGTCCCTCACACCTTCATGCTGTGTGTCTTGTATGGATCACTGCAGCCCTCCATCCATCATTACATCAAAACTCTTCCACATCCTGCAGGTTTTCTAAACAATGTTTCTTTGCTTTTCAATAACAGTCTTGTAAAAGCAACATTGTATTCAAAGCCATCCAGTTCTGTGTACGCAGTAAAAGTGATGAAGTTCTATTCAATTCAATTTTATTTATATAGCGCCAAATCACAACAAAAGTCGCCTCAAGGCGCTTCATAGATACAGAGAAAAACCCAACAATCATATGACCCCCTATGAGCAAGCACTTTGGCGACAGTGGGAAGGAAAAACTCCCTTTTAACAGGAAGAAACCTCCGGCAGAACCAGGCTCAGGGAGGGGCGGGGCCATCTGCTGTGATTGGTTGGGGTGAGAGAAGGAAGACAGGATAAAGACATGCTGTGGAAGAGAGACAGAGATTAATAACAGATATGATTCAGTGCAGAGAGGTCTGTTAACACATAGTGAGTGAGAAAGGTGACTGGAAAGGAAACACCCAATGCATCATGGGAATCCCCGGCAGCCTACGTCTATTGCAGCATAACTAAGGGAGGATTCAGGGTCACCTGGTCCAGCCCTAACTATATGCTTTAGAAAAAAGGAAAGTTTGAAGTCTGATCTTGAAAGTAGAGATAGTGTCTGTCTCCTGAATCCAAACTGGAAGCTGGTTCCACAGAAGAGGGGCCTGAAAACTGAAGGCTCTGCCTCCCATTCTACTTTTAAATACTCTAGGAACAACAAGTAGGCCTGCAGAGCGAGAGCGAAGTGCTCTAATAGGGTGATATGGTACTACAAGGTCATTAAGATAAGATGGGGCCTGATTATTTAAGACCTTGTATGTGAGGAGCAGGATTTTGAATTCTGGATTTAACAGGAAGCCAATGAAGGGAAGCCAAAACAGGAGAAATCTGCTCTCTCTTTCTAGTCCCTGTCAGGACTCTTGCTGCAGCATTTTGGATTAGCTGAAGGCTTTTCAGTGAGTTTTTTGGACTTCCTGATAATAATGAATTACAGTCGTCCAGCCTGGAAGTAATAAATGCATGAACTAGTTTTTCAGCGTCACTCTGAGACAGGATATTTCTAACTTTAGAGATGTTGCACAAATGGAAGAATGCAGTCTTACATATTTGTTTAATATGTGCATTGAAGGACATGTCCTGGTCAAACATGACTCCAAGGTTCCTCACAGCGTTACTGGAGGCCAAGGTAATGCCATCCAGAGTAAGAATCTGGTTAGATACCATATTTCTAAGCTTTTCAGGGCCGAGTACAATAACCTCAGTTTGATCTGAACTAAGAAGCAGAAAGTTAGCGGCCATCCAGGTCTTTATGTCTTTAAGACATTCCTGCAGTTTAACTCATTGGTGTGTGTTATCTGGCTTCATGGACAGATAGAGCTGGGTGTCATCTGCATAGCAGTGTAAATGTATGCTATGTCTTCTAATGATGCTGCCTAAGGGAAGCATGTATAATGTAAACAGAATTGGTCCTAGCACTGAACCCTGTGGAACTCCATAATTAACCTCAGTGTGTGAAGAGGACTCTCCATTTACATGCACAAACTGGAGTCTATTAGATAGATATGATACAAACCACTGCAGCGCAGTACCTGTAATACCTACAGCATGTTCTAATCGCTCTAATAGGATATTATGGTCGACAGTATCGAACGCTGCACTGAGGTCTAGCAGGACAAGCACAGAGATGAGTCCACTGTCAGAGGCCATAAGAAGATCATTTGTAACCTTCACAGGCGAACTCTCCTTTCCAGTACCCTGACATAGACTTTCCCAGGGAGGCTGAGAAGTGTGATCTCCCTGTAGTTGGAACACACCCCTCCGTCCCCCATCTTAAAGATGGGAACCACCACCCCGGTCTGCCAGTCAAGGGGTACTCCCCCTGATCTCCACGCATCATTGTAGAGGCGTGTCAACCAGGACAGCCCTACAACTCCATGAATTAATACCTTATCATGGTGGAGGATTTGTGTTTCCCAGGGATCCAAGTGGCTATGTTGTCCGGGGGCCCTTGCCCCCTGGTAGGGTCTCCCATGGCAAATTGGTCCTGGGTGAGGGACCAGATAAAGAGCGATTCAGAAGACCCTTATGACGATGATTTATCATTTCTGCATTTTTCATGTGTTAAAACAGAGTTAAATAAGCTTTTCATTATTTCTCTTAGGTTTTGTATCATCAGCGCAAGTAGTTTGGTTTCTGGCTTACAGCAGTCACTTTGGAACAGATTATTCTGCCCGTGACATATTTCAAAGTGTGTTTATAAAGCTGACCCATAATCAGCTTTTATTCTGTAGCACAATAGTGAGGTGAAGCACCATTCCTGCCTGCTTCTTGTTTCCTTGTTAGTTGGAGTGTGTGTGTCCAAATCAGAGCTTTCATTCTATACTCATTCAAAAACAACATGCTGCTTTTGTGAAAATCTTCCTTCTCTCCCTCCCACACCTGTCCTGATGTACGACAAGTGGGGTCCCGCCTCCTTCCAGGAAGCAGCTCACCTGCGTGTCTGTGTTTAGTGTCCAGGTGTGGAGTGGAGCTTGTTGTTGGTGTGTGTTTGAAGAAACTGTAAGTTTGCTTTGTTTCCTCCTTTAACAGTTTGTCTTTAGGAACTTTACTGTTTTACTGTTTGTTCAGCTCATGTTTGATGTCTTCACAGAACAAACTGTGTGTGTTTTTATTTCCGGTCTCTCCATTAAAGTCAGTGTGTAATGTTTCCCTGGCTAACATCACCTTGTGTACAGCTTAGTTCCAGCACAAGCAACACAAATCTGCCGCTCCGTAGTTCACGGTAACGGACTCACAGCTGAAACTGGGAAATAGATACTGTATATGTTTGTAGATGAGCACAGTCCAGGAATACAGTTCTAGGTTGACTGTTTTTTTTATGTTAACTGGTTTAGATTTGTTTTCATATTCCAGTCTGAATGTTCCAGATGTTGGGTTCGCATTTTATTTATTTTCTGCGATTATATCACATGACTGAGTGTTTAAAGAACTTGCAGAATGCTCACAGTGACACAAAGGCAAATCTAATCTTTAATCAGTTTAGGCAGCTGGCCGCTGCCACACAGTTCATTGAAACCATCGACTCTCTGAGGCTATCATATAAATTTTACTAATTAAAATGGGTGTGTTTCCTTACACTCATGTACACGCTGCCATTATCTTCAGGGCAGTATTAGCCTTCTGAAGCTGTGGCACGCAAATCCTTATTCTATAGTTTGTCTGTAGTAATAGAAAACGGTTGTAGCGGTCATTAATAATTTTAATAAATCAATGATTTTATTTGTTTATTTATTGAAGTTGACTTTACTGCAGTTTGAATTTGGTGCTGAAATAAATACAGTGAAAAAATCTGTAGCTGGAGTTTGTACCATTAACCAATTTACTACACGGGTGCTGCAGATAGAGCGACTCCCAGATAACCCATGAATTGCTTGCAATCTTTAATCTATTCATATTTCTTGCCACCAATTTGAGTCCCAGTGTTAATTTCAATCATAGGGACCTCATCCTCAATTAGATTAGAGAATATTTACTGCAGATTGAATAAGAATAGATCGTGGGCTGAGACTGCATGAGAATGACAACAAAAATGAGAAAGGCATATAAAGGACAGGTAGCATACGAGGTGTCCCATATTGTCCTTAACTCAGTTAAATTATCTCTAATTAAAACATGTTGAGGGGTTAAGTTTCAAAGAAGCTACTGGGTTAGGTTTAGAAAGACAATCATGGTTTGGACTAAAATACAGTGGTTAACCTGTGTTTTCATGGTTACAGTAGGCAAGCTCTGTTTTGTCAACACCCTCCTGTCAAAAGTAATTTCTTAAAAATCCAGGCTCACCGGCATAAAAATGGACCATGAGCACAAAACATAGATTCCATTTATGTGACGGTTTTACAAAATACTGTTAGACTGGGCCTTGAGTGAGGTAGCATCAGTGCATCTCATCTTTCTGTGGGTCAATAAATCAAAGACCTCCTGGAGCTTGTCTCTCGTTGGGAAATCTTTCTACTGTCTTTGTTCTATAAGAGGTGGAGCCCTGACTCATTCAAGGTAACGGCTGTCTTTTTTCTAAATATCAAGTACAGCAAGTTTGGACTTGGATGTTTGCTGTTATGTGTGAGTTCACTCAGGACTTCTAAGAAGAGGATTATGTAAATACGTCAGCTCTGTCACAGCAATAAGTGTTTTACACTGACGCTACAACAAGGTTTCATGTCCTCACACGTCAGTCAACTTTACTCTGACAGTTCGGTCAAACACAGTACTTTTGGAGTGAAAATCTGAAGGTGTAGCCTACATACACACACACACACACACACACACACACACACACACACACACACACACACACACACGCACACACACGCACAGCTGCATTTTGATAAAGGAAAAGTTCATTCATGTGATTGAATTTTAGGTTTGGCAGCGTTTTCAGTAGATAAAGGCGAATGGCTAAACCCTTAATGACTGGTCGGAGCGAAAACGCTTTGTTTTGCGTAACTACTTTTAAACCCCGGTGTTCCAGATTAACTGGCGTCGCAGATCAACATGTGTTGGTCGAACAGATGTGTGTTAAATTTGCTTTTCAGGAGCCTCTACTGACAAAACAGCAAATAAACACCAAATATTTCATCTGTGACATTTGTGAGGTTACCTCAAACACACTAAGTCAGTCTTATTGCTGTTCAACAACAAAATGTAAAAAAATGTCGCGAGTTTACCTGGTGATATCCTCATGTATGAGAAGAAGGTGAAAACAGCAAACAAATAAACGTCACCACACCGATGCTGTTCACAAGACAGCAAGAGTAAACAATCGGGAAAATCTTGTTGTCATTGTCATTCTTTTGGTTTGTGTGCACTCGAATAGAGTGGAGTCAATTACCGCCACCTGTGTCCAACTGCCATAGTCTACAGCCAAATTAACTTGTGACACACATCTGCACCTGGCTCAATCGCTATGTTTGAATTCGTTTCATGCACAATACATTTGGAACTTTCTATTTTGTCTGCTTTTGCGTCTTGCAAATAAAACATTAAAATAAATGAAATGGTATTATGTATTTATTTTTTGCCTAAATCAGTAAGAAATGCCAAATTATATACACAAAGTTATAGAAATCACCATTCCTGTTGTTCCTGATGATTTCAATATTTCGTCCCATAACAAAGACATATGTCTGAGCAAATATATGACACATCCATATTTAATTAGTGTTGTATCATCACATCCTGTAAGCATAGTCTGTCTGTGTCTTTTCTGCGGAAATTAACATTTCCAGCGAATATAGATAATTCATCAACATGGCTGGAGAGTTGGTTTTTATATACAGTCTGTATAAGTGTGGTTAATATAATAAACATTTGTAAGGAGATGGCAGATACTGTGAATTTACAGCAGTTACACAGTGATTAGTAATAAACAGAGCCAGTGAGAGTGAGTGGATTTAAGAAAGTGAGTTAGTCAGGTGTGTCAGTTGATTTGTCATCTGTTTGTGAGTGTGGGGGAGAGTTAGAATTTCTTGGTTTTAAAGCTAAGCTAGGAATATTCATGATTTATTTCCAAAACTTGCTTATGATCAGAAATTGGTAGCAGATCTACTGACTATCACATAGCAGCTGGAGCAGTCTCACATGGAGGTCAGTCCACTACTGCCACCTGTGGCCAAGTGCCATAGCCTACTACTAGGTTAACTTGTGACACACATCTGCAGTAGAGGCTGAGTGGCTGCTCTTACACTGGTGCATTCAAATTAACCCCCAAACATACTGAAAAAAGCAATGCCAGCAATGTGGATTGTCGTGAGTAAAGCCAGTCAATAAGCAAAGACAACAGGGATCATTTGTTTCTGTTTATTATACAGCCAGATTAACTTGTGACACACATCTGCAGCTGGCTCTATCACCTATTTTGAATTTGTTTCGTGCTTGAGGTAACCTCACAAATGTCACAGATAAAATATTTGGTGTTTATTTGCTGTTTTGTCGGTAGCGGCTCCTCTAAAGCAAGTCTGCCACACATCTGCATGACCAACACCAGTTGAACTGCGACGCCAGTTAATCTGGAACACCGGTAGAATTGTAACCACCAAAGTAAAAATAAATATAGTGAAATAGGACATCCTTGGCGAATACCACGTTTCAGATCAAATCTCGGGGCGGAGCCGTTAATCATTTTAATAGAACTATTGTCATTTGTGTATAAGGTTTTGACAGCTTCACAGAAAAACTTTCCAAAGCCAAATTTTTCAATTTATTTTCCACAGAGTGGAAAATAAATTGATGTTCAATTGTATCAAAAGCCTTATAAAAATCCAGGAAGAGAATGAAGCTATTGTCACATACCAAATCAGAGTAATCAAGTAGATCCAAAACCAGCATAATGTTGAGGGCCCGAGTCGCCCATCCAGCCTCAAGTGTTGACAGCTGGAGGGCCTGAATCGCCCGTCCAGCCTCAAGTGTCGTCAGCTGGAGGGCCCGAGTCGCCCGTCCAGCCTCAAGGGTCATCAGCTGGAGGGCCTGAATCGCCCGTCCAGCCTCAAGTGTTGACAGCTGGAGGACCGGAGTCGCCCATCCAGCCTCAAGTGTCGTCAACTGGAGGGCCTGAATCGCCCATCCAGCCTCATGCCTCGTCAGCTGGTGGGTCCGAGGAGCCCACACAGCACCACGCCTCATCAGCTGAGGGGACCATACCAGCACATTCTCATGTCTTGTGACAGTCCGGGGAAGTCTGTTCAGCCGTCACCCGCTGAATCATCCCCTGCAACTTCTACTCCGTCACCTGCAGCATCCACATCTCTGCCTGCAGCATCCACATCTCCGCCTGCAGCATCTCCTCCTGCAGCATCTCCGCCTGCAGCATCACCTCCAGCTGCATCACCGCCTGCAGCATCACCACTGTCGGGTTCCGCAGCCGTCCCACTGCCATCAGGTTCCGCAGCTGTGTCTTCATCCACGCCTGGTCCAGCCTCTGGGTCTGCGCCCACGCCGCCGCTTGGTCCAGCCTCTGTGTCTTCGCCCACGCCGTCGCCTGGTCCAGCTTCAGCTTCGCCGCCGCCCAGTCCAGCCTCCGCATCCGCTTCAGTGTTGCCTGGTCCAGCCTCCACATCCGCTTCAGTGTTGCCTGGTCCAGCCTCCGCATCCGCTTCAGCGCCGTCTGGCCCTGCCTCGTCTGGTCCTGCCTCGTCAGTTTCCGCCTCATCTGCTTCCGCCTTGTCTGGTCCCGCCTCGTCTGGTCCTGGTCCTAAACAATAGATAATCTGTATACAAAAAAAATCAGGGTTTTCTCCTCAACAGAGAACGTCCCCCGATTGAACAACAGCGCCGTAAAATAAGAAGAATGGCGCCTAATTACAGACTTAATAATACTGACTTAGTAATATGTCACGTGAAGATTCATCAGCCAGATTAAGTGTTTATGTCATGAACCGTAGTTCAGCACACAAGCTGGACCCAGAAGCAGAGACAACACGCCAAGGTGCACACAAAATAAACTTTATATTAACTAAGGGTGTCCCGGAAGGGTCAAAGGAAAACACGCCAGGTAACTAGAAAACCAAGGGACCGGGAAATAACTCAGGAATGCCGTAATCGGGACCGTGGGAGGCTGCAACAGAAAGAGGAAGAGGGTTACTGGGGAATGGAGAAATAACAGCATACGTGGATAGAGAATTAATCTTATGGTCTAGGTGGGGCCGTGGGAACTGGAGGGGGGTGAGGGTCCGCAGGGGAACTCCAGGTGAATAGAGGAGACGAGTACCGGTAGTGATCCAAAACTCCAGGCGGGCAGGAAGACAGGCAGGAGAGGGCTTAAAACACGCCGAGCTGTTACCTAAGCGCACAAGGAAGCAATTTCGCAACCACCTTCACGTGGGTGCATGTTACCGCTGAGAGGCGACTAATGGACTGGTGTGGAGCAGCTGGTTGAGCTGGATTAAATAGTCCATTTGAAGATCGCCTGGGATGGGATGCAGGTGTGGAGTTGACAGCCACACCCGTGGGCGTGGGCATCCCATCAGCTCCTCGGACCATGACAGTTTACTGACAATTGACATTGATAGCAGACATCATCATCACTATTCCAACAATCCTCTCCACACAGACAAGCATAAACACACTCGAGTATCACTCGTTTATGCGAGTGTGGGGTGGCTGTAGCTCAGGTGGCAGAGCAGATCAGCCACTAACCAGAAGGTCGGTGGTTCGATCCCAGGCTGCATGCCAAATATCCTTGGGCAAGATACTAACCCCATGTTGCTCTCCGATGCACTCATCGGAGTGTGGATGTATATGAATGTTAGATGCTTAGGAGTGCTTGTGTGATTGGGTGAATGAATTAGTTGTATAAAGCGCTTTGAGTGCTCAGAGAGAGTAGAAAAGCGCTATATTAGAACCAGTCCATTTACCATTTAAATCAAATTTAACACACATTTGCAATGACGCTAGTTCAGTTTACAATAGGGTTCATTCGCTAGGTCAGCAGGTGGCGGTATCCTCGTACACTGGGGAGTAAACTGCCATTAAACGAAACAGAAGAAGAAGAGAATATCTGCACATGCGCGGTACGGATTGGAGAGTCCTGATCCATAACAATCTTTTTATTTTTCATTTTTTTGTCTACATTATATTGAAATGTTTCATTATTGCAAAAATTTTAAGAGATACTTATTATTCTTAACATCTTAGATACTCTGACCCATAACTTTCTTAAAATGCTTCGACTGGAAGTAGACACCTTTCGCACATGCGTGGTACTGATCAGGTTTCCGGTACGGATCAGGTAGTGACAGGCCACGCTTTGCTGATACGATTAGCCGTTCATAACACTTCCCACGTTGCAACATACGTCAGCGTGTCCGCCATTACTTGCCCAGAACCGGAAGTGACATCATTTCGTGGAAATTGTAGCTTTTTTTCCTATAGCGCGTTTACAGATTTACAGATATCCTGGTGTTTTTTGCTTTTTGGGTTTTTTTTTAATTTTTGACTTCATGTCTATCTGTATAGTTTCTGGGATCCTTAGAACTCAAACTACACTCTTGGAAATAGTTTGTTTTGAGGTTTTTTTGTTTTTTTCAAATTTGCATTTTAATATTTATTTTCGTTTTTCCTGCAGTACATAAAAATTGGTGTATCTCAAAAATAAAACTATGAAGACACTCAAAATAAATTTCACATGGTTGGAAGTTATGTTATGCAACTTTTTTGCATTTACACTGTTGAGGGACATCCTTCTAAAATTTCTTTAACCCTCTGGGGTCCTGGATATAATTGGCCGTTTTTGACTACTTTTGATTTTACCTCTAAAAAGATAAACCTAAAAACTGTTTATCTTGCCTTGTTTGGTATCATTATTTTCAGCACAACCTGAAATATCTGAAATTTGAGGTATTTTTTCATTTTGACATACTATATTAGCACAATTGATCTAAATTCAGAGAACAAATTCAAAATCAGAGTAGAAAAAAGATATATTTGTTACTGTAAAACCCACAAACATGTTTAACAAATCATTTTCATAACTTGAAATGCAAATAGAAATTGTACATTTCTAAAAACAAATATGCACAAGTTTTGCAAACAACAAAATTATATGGTACTATTTACCTAAAACATGCAGCCAAGGCCTCAGGCGTTTTTTATATAACCATTTAATACTATTTACAGAACAATTAGGTGTTCTGCATCAAATAAGAAGGCACACAAATTATTTGTGCCAGTCCAAAAAAATAGTTTGTATTTAGTATAAGACAGAGGAGAACACCACAGGTCTAAACCCTGCAGGTCTGACAGCAGGAGGTGTATGAGTCCTGTTTTCCATGTGGAGACAGCGTTTACACTGGAATTTGGTTTTGGTGGCTTTTTTGGAGCCAATGTGACATTCAGCAGTATAACTGACACACAATACAAAACAATAACTACACAACACACTAACTGTAGCCTCCAAACACACTAAACGTCCCTAATGTCTCACATCTGAAAATTCTCTCTCTCTCTCTTTCCTTCGCTCGCCCGCTTTGCGTCGCGGGTGTCACTGTTGCCATATCTTTTTTTTTTTTGATTGGCTGACATGGTACACTTTAACGCCAATAAGGAAGGGGTGTTTTTTCTTTTTTCACTTGCAAGTGAAGAGTGGTATATAGTTTGAAGTCCACACTTTCGACCCAATTTGAAATGGAGACTCTGAGTCGCTGCATCTTGTAGCTGTGTTGTCTTGATTTGGTCGTGTGATTTCGACGTGCCGTCGCGTCCGTCGAGCCCAGAGGTTTAACTAGAAATATGTTTAAAATGAAATATGTTTATATAAATAAGACCCGGAGGGGGCGTGTTCCTTTTTGGACATTGAAAGACCTTGATTGATGAATGAGGGGAACCCTCGGTCAGGTAGCGACGAGGCTTGACTCTGAACTGAAGTACTGACAGTGACGCCTGCCGGGATTTTGAGACTCGAGTTAATGGCTCGTAAATGCTTACGTGTGCTTATCTTAGAGTAGACGATTGAGAAGGGGTGCCTGCCTGGTTAATTTACTTTGGGTAGGGTAGCAATAACTACTGTGCAGATTTCTGAAATGAAGAGAGGCAACGCTGAGCAGTTTTGGAAGGGTTGCTTGACTTGAAAGACTGATTAGAGGAGACCTGTCCTCAATGATGGTAACCCCCCAAAACTGGCAGAGCCCAGTAGAGTACTGCAGTCGGGACAAATAACCTCATAGGAGATGACAATGCCTTATAGGCAGTAGTCATCTTGTTGGAGCCCTGTCTCGAATGACTGTGTCAAGGAGAGAAGGTTTAGTGATGTTGGCGAAAGTGAGGGAGAAATTATGTGCACAGCGGAGTTCAGAAGTTTTAAAAGGAGTGATGGAGGACAGTATTTGGCCCTGGAAGGACAGTATGGCACTAACTGGTTCCTCTATTGGCAAAGGAAGGTTGGAGAAAAGATAACCTTGGAGAAGAGATAACCAAGAGTTTGGATGTGTCCAACCCGGTGCAAAAGTCTTTTATCTCCAAACTCCAAACTGAATGACCGAGGCCTGCTGGTGGAATTGAATACGGGACTTTCTTGCTGTGAGTTTGTGTAGTGATTACAGTCACAACAAGGTAGTTTCTCAAAGCTCCATACCCTGAGCGGACAAGGCAAAAGAAAACGGGAGAAGAATAAACACATACATGGATATACTCTCTCGCTCAGATACAAAATTGATTTTTAAATTGTTCTTTTGTTGTTGTGTTTTCTCTTCCAATTTTAGAAATGTGTTAAAAGTGTAAAAAAAAAAACCCCTACAAATTCAGGAAGAGTGTATGGTCCAGTCAGTCATACATCTACATCTTTAAAAAAGACTAAACTGTAAACATTACCTTCTTACTTTGTGAAACAGTGAAAGTGAGCAACTGAGAATTAATCTACAGCAGTATCAAAAGCTATTACAACTTACTGTAGGCTTGAAAAGGAACTCCTGGGGCCTGTTCTTCACACTGCTAAACTGCTATATTCCAACAGGACTGATCTAGAGGGGAGCTGATGCAACAAACGTGGTAGGCAAGTACCAGGCCTGCAAGGCCAGATTTTAACAGAGTAGGCAGCGTGGACATCCAGAGAGCGTAGAGGCAGTTAGAACTGGGATATTCTCTCATTCATCAGCTCCATCCGAGCTCTAAAACACCTACACTCAGAGGATTAGATACTGGACTTTTTAAACACAAAGCTAATTTAGACTTCCTGTATTTGTCACAGTCACTGAGCGGACTCAAGAGCAGGACTCCATTTAAAAAGAGATTGAACAGTTTATTTACCAAAAAACCAAGTGCTATATAAAAATGTGCAAGGGAAGACAACAGCTATAAGGAAACCTGGGGCAGGAAGGGAAAACCACACTCTTGTTTGGTCACACACAGAAAACGTCCTCTCGCCACTCGAGAAAACACTCACGAACACACTCCAGGGGAAAAGGCAGGTTCTATTGACATGGAGAACATGGTTAGTAGCCAGGAAAATCACAAGAGACAAGGAATTAACTAGAGAGAGCTGGCATTGCAAAGACGAGTGTCGTACAATGATCCAGCGATGAGAAACACTGAACAGCCATCTTAAATAGTCACTGGTGAGTCAGGATGATGCACAACAGATTGATTGCAGTTGTGTTGGCCAGAGGCGGGAACCCGCAAAGAATTCTGCCACGGCAGATGAGGGTCAAGAGAGAAAGAGACAACAATAGAGCAGCGAACAGGAGACAAGACGGGGAGACATTGGGACAACAACAATATTGGGATGCAGGTTCAATAGATTAACAATGTGCACATGAATGATTTGTGTTTCCTCTGCAGGTGAAGGTAGAAAGTGTGTGTGAGCTGATGTGAATTCAGCAGCATGGATCAGTGTAAGGAAAGAGAGGAGGGAGTCCCTCGCTCTAAAACCACTCTGTGTGGGGAACATGAGAGCCAGACCAAAGCTCAGAGGTGAGATGACCATTTCTAACTGTCCATGACTCTTCTCCATGTCACAGCTCAGCACTCCCATCACTGCTCCATCATTATTCACAGGAACCAACCTGCACCTCCACCCAGCTCTGTGTCCTTACAGAGTGACTGGTCTGAAGACCGGCCCATTGATTTTAAAGTTCATCAGGCGTCTGCTGTGGAGAGGTGAGTTGTTAGGAACATGAACTCTTTGAGAGTTGATTTAACTGCTTGGTGTTGTTGTTGCTGCAATGCAAACATGTCATTACCTCAATCACATTTAAATTGTCTCTTAATAACAAGGCTTAGGTTTCTAAATGACTAGAATCCACTTCAGCAAACAGGAAGTGATCAGTGACAACAAGTGACAAAATTTTCAGAATAGGGCTGTCCCACCACCTGCCAACAACAGAAAACATCCCCATGTTTAATGCACAAAATAAAGACATCAAAAACACACTCTGCATTGAAGTATTTTATTCTAATGTGAACTAATGCAGTGCGTAGTACACTGAAAATGTCTCATTTGGTCCCCTCAAAAGAGGAATTCTGTATAACAAAAATACAACTTAGAAGATATCTGAGATGCCTTTGATGATCTTTAGTAAGAAAACACTATGACAAATATTAGGGTACTCAACTGGAGTGAGGCAAATGGAAAACTGCACATGCAGAAATAAATGTTCACTTGTCGGCAACTATTATAATGGAGGCTGAAGCCTGAACCTAAAGTGAGTGCAGTTCAGCAACCAGATCTGTGAGCTGAACTAAGTGGCAGCAACATAAGCCTGTTTTATATTTTTTCACATTTTTAAGCTATTGTTTAGGAATCATATCTCAAAATGGTGCAATATGAGATTGGTGTGACTGGGTAGGTGCGAGAATGCATCTGGAAAAATAAATGAAATTGCCTAATACAGGGGTGGGGAACTTCCGGTGTCCTCCCGGCTTTAGATGTGTCTTTCATCCAACAAAGGTTATTCAAATGGCTACATTACCTCCTCAACATGTCCTGAAATTTTCCAGAGGCCTGGTAATGAACTAATCATTTGATTCCGGTCTGTTGACCCAGGGTGATATCTAAAGCCTGCAGAACACCAGAGTTCCCCACCCCTGGCCTAATATATCTGAGATACCATTTAAAGCTTTACAAACTTGATTGGGATTGCATTTTCTGAGAACTAACACAGAGAAGAAAACTTACTCATCTGTGCTCTGTCCTTGAACTAATTAGATTAGATTAGATAAAACTTTATTAATCCCTCGGGTGTGTTCCTCTGGGAAATTCGGTAATTCTCCTTGATTATGCCACAGAGTGGACCAGGAGAGCTCAGAGGTTCCCAGTGGTCAGTCTGCCCAGGAGCATCAAACACATCTGGACTCCATATTTATGGTCTGTACAAGTACAACAACTACTTTTACATCTATTCTGTTCACAGTCATCTCCATGCTGCTCTTTGTAGACCAGTGGATCGTCAGTGTGTCCAACATGGATCTGATGTTTGGCTCCATGATTTCAGTCTGATTGGCTCATTCATAAATATTCTGTTCCAGCTGCTGGAGGACAACATCATCACTTTTGTGAGGAACGAGCTGAAGAAGATCCAGAAGGTTCTGAGTCCAGATTACCCAGAATGCTTAGAGAGTCAGAGGAGCAGCAGCAGAGAGGCATTTATGAAGATCACAGTGGACTTTCTAAAAAGAATGAAGCAGGATGAGTTAGCTGACCGTCTGCAGAGCGGTAAGAGGATTTATCTAAAGATTTAACCTTCTGTGTCATGGTACTTTGTCTATGTCTATGTTTCTGGACTTTACTGGGTTGCTGGGTTATTGGAATATCCTATACCACTAGTTTCATGGTTGTGTTTACCTTATGCATAAAGTTTGCTATGGTTAGTTGTTAGTTAGTTAGTTCTGCTCTTGGTTATCTTAGCATTTTCCTCCCTAGGGATCTATTCTTCTCTTGGGTTTAGTCAGCATTTTCTTCACATTTGGTTTTCCCTTTCTGTCTTACCAGATAGTCTTCTTCTCATGTCTGTTTTTTCCCCTCTCAGTCCCTGTGGAAAGCCTGGTGTGTAAGTCTTTCTCCATAATTCCTGTTTTATTTTGATAGTCTCTTCCTGTTTCCCATCCCCTAGTTTTCCTATGTGTGGGTTTAAGTCCTCAGTCTCCCTTTTCTTGTTGTCCAGTTGGCGGTTTTCCCACATTCTGTTCATCCCTTGCTTCTAGTTTTCTAGCTTTAGCTGTCTATTCTAATTTACAAGGCATAAAGTCAAACATGACTTTTAAAAACACAAGTGTAGGCTTATAAGGCCACGAAGGTAAAAGCTACATTTTCCGCGAAAATTATGTCACTTCCGGTTCCGGGCACGTAATGTCAGACATACGATAGGGCTTTGGAGTTGACGTCACGCCACAATGCATTGTGGGAGCGCCGCGCCATCTTCCTGGGCCACTAATCAAAACAAACACACTATCTTGGAAGGACGATTGCTAGAAACATTCTTAAAGCAGTTTAAAAGAAAAAGGACGGTACAGAGACAGATTGCATCTGGATGCAAAGAGGCAGTACTTGCATAAAATTCCCTACATTGGAAATGTGGACCCGTGGAGTAGAAACCCTGAAGACCTACCGCTATTGACGTAGCCTGATATATTATCGTACCTTGTCTGTGGAGTCAGCGCGTACAAGGGGAACCAGTTTCGCAATTAGAAATTTCTGGAGGGACACATCCAATTCACCAAAGATTGGGTAGGTGTAGTGGGCCGCCCACTACACCTGTATGGCTGGAGTCACGGAGACCTGCACCCCTGTCGCTGCTCTTCTGTTTAATGTAGAACCAACAGTGTTGATCTGTGGCACAAGGACTGTTACAGATGAACCTGCATACTGGGTTTTGCTGGGGAATATGACCAAGATGCAGCCAGAGGTTGGCCCTAAGATGGACTTCTCCTCTTCAGCTGCCCAAAAAAAGGCTCTTGATCAAAACATAAACAGACCATCTGTAGTGACAGGGAAAAGGAGCCGTCCTCAAAAAAAGAAAAATCCCACCTGCTACGGTGGAGGAGTTGTCACTGCTATTGAATACTTTGCTGGAACACAGTAAAGCTGTGGGTTGTGGGAATGACCCATAATGTTTTATCTACTGTCTAGACTTATGCCTGAAGTGCACTGCCATGTAAATAATTTACATTTACTGAATATGTACTGACTGAGTACCACTGTTCAAAAGTTGACTAAAGAAACAAACTAATTTTTGCCTTTTTAAAAAAAAATTAAAACCACTTTATAGATCATCATATCAGTTACAATGTAGAATCCATGCCATTTATAGTTTACAAATGACAAAATGTTCACATAAAATCATGACAGCGTTTACATGATAGCACCCACTGCTAACACTACTTAATTTACTGTACTTCTGAAACATTACTGCTATTTATACAGTACAAGACTTAAGAATATTTAACAGGAACAAGTTTCATTTTTCCCTGGTTTTACTACCATACTGTTCACCATCTTATCCAGAAGGGTCACCTCTTCACCCTCACATGGAAGAAGTAATCTGATTGGCATGGTGGTATGTTTGAAGCAGGTCTCTTGTGTAGCGCTGGAACTCAGTCACGATGTGTTTCATCCATTTCATAGGCTGGTTTGCCTGCAATAATGCCAAATAATTAGCAACTCTATAAATAGAGAGTAATTCTGCAAAATCACTCAGTAGGATGTTTGTTGTAATTTGCTATGACCTCAGAGTGCATCGAAAATAAAACTAATAAGCTATAAATAGTGATATGAACATATTTAGAACTTACCGGAATGAAAATGTCTTGAGCACCAACAGATATTTGGAGATGGAAGAGAACTGGATATCAGCTCATCTCACAGCAGCTATCCAGGCTTGACGTCTTCACTTGGTAACATCCGATACATGAGCTCCCTCATGTTGCTTCCAGGTTGGGAAAGCATAAAAAGATATACCATTCTCAAGCTTATTCCCTTGCCGGTCGTGCGATCGAACATTACAGCCGACCACACAGCAAGTGCGAACCATGGCTGATGTGTGTGCTTTCGCTCCTCTTTTGCTTGAACTTTGTTTGGCCCAGAAAGATGGCACCTCAACCAAAAATCCTGGCCACGCCCCCTTTCGTTACATCACTCTCCAAAGCCCTTTAGTTCACACTGATGTCTATTCCAATGTAGGAAGTGCTATGATCGGATCGGCAAAGCGTGTTTCTGGAATATTGTGTTTTTGTTGCTGCCAGTGATTTTTACGCAAGTTTTGCAAAGCTATATATGGAAAGAAACAGTGACCTAGGACAAGCTGATGGCATAAGATGCAAGTACAACTCCTCCGGTTTCACATGCAAGAAAAAATTATTGCGCTAGCTTATGTGGTTCTACAGGCATTTAAAAATAGTTACGCAAAATGGAGCGTTCCCGCTCCGACTGGTTTTAAAGGATTAAATGTATTCAAACAGTGGTTTCTTTAGAAAATTAAACATGTAATTTGTGATTATTAAAACATAATTAGTTTCTATATATTGCTTTCCATCAAGAACACTTTGCTGCAGTTTGTCAGCATGAACTTAAATCTGCACTGAAGAAGAAGTTCCAGTGTGTGTTTGAGGGGATCGTTAAAGCAGGAAACCCAACCCTTCTGAATCAGATCTACACAGAGCTCTACATCACAGAGGGAGGAACTGCAGAGGTCAATGATGAACATGAGGTCAGACAGATTGAAACAGCATCCAGGAAACCAGACAGACCAGAAACAACCATCAGACAAGAAGACATCTTTAAAGCCTCACCTGGAAGAGATGAACCAATCAGAACAGTGCTGACAAAGGGAGTGGCTGGCATTGGGAAAACTGTCTTAACACAGAAATACAGCCTGGACTGGGCTGAAGACAAAGCCAACCAGGACATCCAGTTCATATTTCCATTCACTTTCAGAGAGCTGAATGTGCTGAAAGAGGAAAAGTTCAGCTTGGTGGGACTTGTTCATCACTTCTTTACTGAAACCAAGGAAGCAGGAATCTGCAGCTTTGAAGACTTCCAGGTTGTGTTCATCTTTGATGGTCTGGATGAGTGTCGTCTTCCTCTGGACTTCCACAAAACAACAATCCTAACTGATCCTAGAAAGTCCACCTCAGTGGATGAGTTGCTGATAAACCTCATCAGGGGGAAACTGCTTCCCTCTGCTCGCCTCTGGATAACCACACGACCTGCAGCAGCCAATCAGATCCCTCCTGACTGTGTTGACATGGTGACAGAGGTCAGAGGGTTCACTGACCCACAGAAGGAGGAGTACTTAAGGAAGAGATTCAGAGATGAGGAGCAGGCCAGCAGGATCATCTCCCACATAAAGACATCAGGAAGCCTCCACATCATGTGCCACATCCCAGTCTTCTGCTGGATCACTGCTACAGTTCTGGAGGATGTGCTGAAAACCAGAGAGGGAGGACAGCTGCCCAAGACCCTGACTGAGATGTATACCCACTTCCTGGTGGTTCAGGTCAAAATGAAGATGGTCAAGTATGATGGAGGAGCTAACACAGATCCACACTGGAGTCCCAAGAACAGGAAGATGATTAAGTATCTAGGAAAACTGGCTTTTGATCAGCTGCAGAAAGGAAACCTGATCTTCTATGAATCAGACCTGACAGAGTGTGGCATCGATATCAGAGCAGCCTCAGTGTACTCAGGAGTGTTCACACAGATCTTTAAAGAGGAGAGAGGACTGTACCAGGACAAGGTGTTCTGCTTCATCCATCTGAGTGTTCAAGAGTTTCTGGCTGCTCTTCATGTCCATCTGACCTTCATCAACTCTGGACTCAATCTGCTGGAAGAACAACAAACAACCCTCAAATTCTCTAAATTATTTGACAAACCAAAACTTCAATCTCTCCACCGGAGTGCTGTGAACAAGGCCTTACAGAGTCCAAATGGACACCTGGACTTGTTCCTCCGCTTCCTCCTGGGTCTTTCACTGCAGGCCAGTCAGACTCTCCTGCGAGGCTTCTTCACACAGACAGGAAGTAGCTCACAGACCAATCAGGAAACAGTCCAGTACATTAAAAAAAAGCTCAGTGAGGATATGTCTGCAGAGAGAAGCATCAATCTGTTCCACTGTCTGAATGAACTGAATGATTGTTCTCTAGTGGAGGAGATCCAACAGTCTCTGAGATCAAGAAGTCTCTCTACAGATAAACTGTCTCCTGCTCAGTGGTCAGCTCTGGTCTTCATCTTACTGTCATCAGAAAAAGATCTGGATGTATTTGACCTGAAGAAATACTCTGCTTCAGAGGAGGCTCTTCTGAGGCTGCTGCCAGTGATCAAAGCCTCCAAAAAAGCTCTGTAAGTAAACATGTGACTATACTTTTAGTTTTTAAATATCTATTCTAGTTAAAAAAAACTGTCCTGTGGATTTTAAAGGGAAAAAAAAGAAGAAACTAAAAGCACTATCCCTTGAAATTTTAACGTATTTTAGATAGTATTTACAGTCAAATACAAGATGTTTTTAATGCTTCATAGCAGTAACACTGAACTGCTGCTAATCTATCTATTGTGATTGTGCGGCCCTATGAAATATCTAATAAAAATCCATTCCATTCTCCCAAACGTCTAGGACATGGTGATAAATGTAGGTGATTTTCTTTTTTCAGACTTAATGGCTGTTTCCTCTCAAAGAGAAGTTATGAAGCTCTGTCCTCAGTTCTCAGGTGTCAGTCCTCTAGGCTGAGAGAGCTTGACCTGAGTAACAACAACCTTCAGGATTCCGGTGTGAAACTTCTGTTTGCTGCATTACAAAGTCCACATTGTAAACTGGAAAGTCTGAGGTCGGCTAAATGTATAACTTTCGTTTTTTTACCCAGTCTAATCTGCCATTTTTCCTTGGTTAGGTTTAGGGATTAAATATCTGATCTAAATTATCATATTAAAATTTGGGACACATCGTCAGTAGAGGACCTAGGATTCATCGGCGTTTCGGCCATTATCACTAGACACGCTCATCCAAGGAGGCCCTGCCAGGGTTGATCAGGCCCTTGAGTGTGCCACTGGTTTATGTTAAAATTGTTATTTCTCTTCTTCTTTCTGCTGTTTAGTTTTCTACAGTTTATTCTATATATTCAATGCACCTGAGAAATACTTACCTCTAAAGTTGAGCGTCATCCTTTTGTTCTTGTGCCTCACTATTTTTTATTATTTCCAAATCTCAGTCAATTGCTATATCTATTTGATTTTCATAAAGTTCAATGACAGTAATTACAGCCTGTTATATATGTGTGTATATATATGTGTACACACACACACACACACACACACACACACATATATATATATATATACATATACAAAAAACACCCAGCACGCCCCTGCGGGCGGTTTATCCTTCAAGCTCGGGTCCTCTACCAGAGGCCTGGGAGCTTGAGGGTCCTGCGCAGTATCTTAGCTGTTCCCAGGACTGCGCTCTTCTGGACAGAGATCTCCGATGTTATTCCCGGGATCTGCTGGAGCCACTCGCCTAGTTTGGGAGTCACCGCACCTAGTGCTCCGATTACCACGGGGACCACCGTTACCTTCACCCTCCACATCCTCTCGAGCTCTTCTCTGAGCCCTTGGTATTTCTCCAGCTTCTCGTGTTCCTTCTTCCTGATATTGCTGTCATTCGGAACCGCTACATCGATCACTACAGCCGTCTTCTTCTGTATGTCTACCACCACTATGTCCGGTTGGTTAGCCACCACCATTTTGTCCGTCTGTATCTGGAAGTCCCACAGGATCTTAGCTCGGTCATTCTCCACCACCCTTGGGGGCATCTCCCATTTTGACCTCGGGACTTCCAGATTATACTCGGCACAGATGTTCCTGTACACTATGCCGGCCACTTGGTTATGGCGTTCCATGTATGCCTTGCCTGCTAGCATCTTGCACCCTGCTGTTATGTGCTGGATTGTCTCTGGGGCATCTTTACACAGCCTGCACCTGGGGTCTTGCCTGGTGTGATAGACCCCAGCCTCTATGGATCTTGTGCTCAGAGCTTGTTCTTGTGCTGCCATGATTAGTGCCTCTGTGCTGTCTTTCAGTCCAGCTTTGTCCAGCCACTGGTAGGATTTCTGGATATCAGCCACCTCCTCTATCTGCCGGTGGTACATACCGTGCAGGGGCCTGTCCTTCCATGATGGTTCCTCGTCTCCCTCCTCTTTCTTGGGTTTCTGCTGCCTGAGGTATTCACTGAGCACTCGGTCAGTTGGGGCCATCTTCCCAATGTATTCTTGGATGTTCGTTGTCTCATCCTGGACTGTGGTGCTGACACTCACCAGTCCCCGGCCCCCTTCCTTCCGCTTAGCGTACAGCCTCAGGGTGCTGGACTTGGGGTGAAACCCTCCATGCATGGTAAGGAGCTTTCTTGTCTTTATGTCAGTGGCTTCTATCTCCTCCTTCGGCCAGCCTATTATCCCAGCAGGGTACCTGATCATGGGCAGGGCGTACGTGTTGATGGCCCGGATATGTGTGTATATATATGTGTACACACACACACACACACACACACACACACACACACATATATATATATATATATATATATATATATATATATAGTATGTTGGATGTGCCACGCAATGCTCAATTACATTGGTGGGAACTAGTGTGTTAGCGCAGTTAGCTCGTTAACGTGTTGGCCGTCCAGCCCCATGCACGGGGTGATCCGCGGTAGCTCGTTAATGGAGATTTGCCGTGTTGTGGCTTTAAGGTCATTTCAACGAGATTAACACTGACAGCACTAGTGGGAACACAACGAATATGACTGCACATTTACTCCGACAGCATCCTAGTGCAAAGACAAGTGGAAGTAGACAAAAACCAGCAGGCATGCTATAAACTTTACCCGAGTCATTTAGACAGCCGTTAGCACATGATTCTCCTTATGGGGACCTGATATGTTTAATATGCTGCTGAGAATATAGCCCAGAAGAAGCGTATAGTATAGCTTTTATTTTGGAAAGAGCCATTTCTCTGTAATAAACTCTCTTTTCCAAAGATGAGTGATTCCTCAATCAGATAGATTTATTTTTTTATTACTTTGTTGTTTCAGCAACATTAAATTTAAAAACTGTACTTTTGAGTTAAAATATATATTTATAATTTTAATAAATGACAAATTAAAAAGGCATGAACATTTTTTTGTATCGAAAAAATCAAACCAAACCATGAATTTTGTGTATCGTTGCACCCCTAGTATATATGTATATGTATGTATGTGTATATATGTATGTATATATGTATATGCATGTATGTATGTATATATATATATGTAGATAGATAGATATCTATATTTATAGACAAGCTCGGGTCCTCTACCAGAGGTCTGGGAGCTTGTGGGTCCTGTGCATTTTCTTAGCTGTTCCTAGAACTGCGCTCTATGGATGTGTGTGTGTGTGTGTGTGTGTGTATAGCCAAATCTAGAACCTCCTCATTGCACCATGAAAGTATTTTGAATCCATGATGTTTGATTTTATTCTTGTGTTCTTTATGTCTAGTTTGAGTAGCTGTTTCCTCTCAGAAAAAAGCTGTGAAGCACTGTCCTCAGTTCTCACCTGCCAAACCTCGAATCTGAGGGAGCTGGACCTGAGTAACAACGACCTACAAAATTCAGGAGTGAGGCTTCTGTCTGCTGCACTGCAGAGTCCACATTGTGCACTGGAAACACTAAGGTCCCATCCAACAATGTTATATTGTTCTTTAAATGACATGATTAACCAATCTAAAGTAGCTAATAAATTTGAACTTAACATGTTTCTTGTTGTATCTCAGTATTTTTTAATTTCTTCTAAATCACGGGGAATTCCCACATTTCTGATGTGTTTAAAACAAGGCAAAATTTATTCCAGCCAGTCCCCAAACTGTTTTTGTGTTCTTTATTTTCCAGATTGAGTGTCTGTAACCTTTCAGAGAGAAATTGTGAAGCTTTGTCCTTAGTTCTGAGCTCTCAGTCCTCTAGTCTGAAAGAGTTGGACCTGAGTGACAACAACCTAGAAGATTCAGGAGTGAAGCTTCTGTGTGCTGGAGTTGAGAGTCCACACTGTACACTGGAAAGTCTCAGGTCAGGATTCAACTCTCCATAATGTATAATCAAGCTTACAATTTCTAATAAATGTTTATAAAATTGTCAGGTGCATTTTATTTGCCTTTGGTTTGATTAGTAGACCCTGAATCATTGTCTGAAATATTTCCAAATCATCAGCAGGAATTTTGGACTCTTTTCTCATCGTCTCATGTCTTTTATTGTGTATAAGGAAGATTCAATTCAATTCAATCTTATTTATATAGCACCAAATCACAAAAACAGTCGCCTCAAGGCGCTTTTTATTGTACAGTACAATAAGATAAATGTAATACTGGCATCCCCGTTGTGATCAACACCAATAAAATCTAAAACATTCTGATTCTGACTGATGCTGAAAAAACTATGTACATACTGACTAAAAAGGTTTCAGTTGATCTAAAATGCTCCAGCGAGTAGTGACTGTGAATAGAAAGTTAAAAACTGTTATTTCCAAATTGGCTTCTCTTCCTATGTCCCCCATTGAGTCTAGAATTAAAGTGTAAATTCTTGTTCTCAAATACAGTTTTGCCATTTGCAATATTATATGTTTGAGACATCATAGTACCCATATCTAAACAAAGCCAATTACTCTCAGTCTGCAAAGTTGAACTTTTTTAAAATGTTACAACGAACCCTCCCCACTATAATCTATGAATCTCTGAGTTTCTGTATTGAAATATCATTAAAATCACAGTAAAAACTGTTAACCCAGCAGCAGTGCAAAATTCAAAGTTGGAAAAAATCAAGAGGTGCATGGCCAAAGCAACACCAAAGTGAACCAGGGCCCTGTTTGCACTGAGGAGACAGAGACAATCTTTGCTTTTAAGATTACACCTCAAACGTTTTTTGTTTTGTTTTTTAAATTGAATCATATAGTTACAGTTGAATCAACAGTCCCTGAGCCTAGTTCTGTTGGACATCTCTTCCTGTTAAAAGGCAGTTTTTTCTGCCCAATATACCCAAGTAGAACTCCAATAAAATGTCTGTTTTTTCAGGCATTCTCTGTAATGTTGTAGGGTTTACTGCTACATAAATATTTATAGATTGATTGTTTTGTATCTCTGCAGTCTGTCATGCTGTCTGATCACAGAGGAAGGCTGTACATCTCTGGCTTCAGTTCTGAGCTCTAATCCCTCCCATTTGAGAGAGCTGGACCTGAGCTACAATCATCCAGGAGCCTCAGGAATGAAGCTGCTGTTGGCTGGACTAAAGGATCCCCGCTGGAAACTGGACACACTAAGGTATGAAAAGAATGTCTGAAGAAGAGGAAGAGCTGGAAATATCTTCTGTGTTGTTCAATCACTTGCTATTTGATTGATGCAAATGTGACAATGACACATGCCAGAATATTTTCAGAAACACAAATATTAATCAAACGGGATTATAAAGAAATACTAATCAGTGTGGTGTACAAAAAGGACTAATCCAGGACCAATATTCATAACTGGATTTTGCTCACCATTTATTAACCTGTTTGGATAGATGTCTGTATGTTTAATGGCATAGTCTTTTTAAAGAATAATCCCCTCCCTCACTTTTGACTGGATTCAAATTAGATTAATTTCTGTTTAGGGACAGTGCAAGGACTAAGCCTAAATTGATCAAAATGTTAAAAACAAATTATTGGTAAAGTATTTAAGTGGACTGTGTGACAACCTAACAACCACAGGGAAATTATGTTGTGTTGTGAATTTATTATATAAAAAAAAAAAATCATGTTCCAGCTGTGGCATCCCACTAGATAATAGTGAAGACAGTGTACCCAGCCACAAGATCACTTGGGGTAAATGGCCCTTATTCACCATGTAACCAAGGGTCCTTGCATCTTGGCAACTAAGTTTAATCTAGATGAAGGGTGTTTGTCTCCTAGTGAAAACTGTTTAAGCATAGCCCCTCTTTTTTTATAAGTGCTGCTGATTTTGCCCTGGAGCATATTCTCTCGTCACAACTAGCCCTATGTGTGTAGTTTTGCTCTAAGAAAATATTTCATTTTTTACTCGGTTTGGACCTTCTTCACTTTTCATTAATTAGGTCCAACACCCACAGGATTTGCTGCCAAACAGCAGGTCAAAAGGAGAAATTCCTGCAGAGGTGTGGTGCACTTCCTAAACTGCAAACAAAAAAGTCAATTGCATTTCTTGTGAATTAATTTATGAATTATGACCTTTGAAGTCTTTTTGAGATGCTCCACCAACCTTTCACTCTGAGGCTGGTAGATGCTGGTCTAAATAAATCTAATGCCAAGTAATTTGTACTGTTCTTTCAGTGTGCAAGACATGAACGAGATGGCCAGTATCTCTTTAGGGATGCTAACTTGGGAGATTACCTGAAACAGTGCCAGCGTCACAGTCTTTGTAAAACTACTGTGCTGCAGCACTGACTCAAGACATCATGTTGATTAATCTTTTAGGACTAATACAAAGATAACCCTGTCTAGAGAAATGGCAGTCTGTCCTGTGCACATCTGATTCGCCTCCGTCATAAAGCAGGATGGGGCCAGACAATAAAGTCTTTAGAGAGGGTCATCTGTGCTGTGTTTCCTCCATCCGGGACCTGTAACAGTCTGGAATGAGGAAATGGGACAAACACATCTCTACAGAATTTCACTTTGATGAACACTATGAATGTTCATGTGTATGAGAGCCATGTAATGTACATGTGTGCATGCTGAAAGAGACTGTGCTTGTCTGACCCCCCTCCTCCTTTCAGGGTGGAGCCTGCTGGAGTCCGATGGTTGAGACCAGGTCTGAGGAAGTGTAAGTGTGTTTTTAATGGGATTCATGAAAACAAAGCAGCACACATTCAACCATCTTCATCATTCACATCTCTGATGTCAGGAGTCATCATCAAAGGGTCAATCAATGAACAGATGATGGATCAATAACTGCAGCTGGATTGTGTTTGTTCTCTCCATCAGATTCCTGTCAACTCACAATCGACACAAACACAGTGAACACAAACCTCCAACTGTCTGACAACAACAGGAAGGTGAAACGTGTGGAGGAGGTTCAATCATATCCTGATCATCCAGACAGATTTGATTACTGGACTCAACTACTGTGTAGAAATGATGTGACTGGTCACTGTTACTGGGAGGTCGAGTGGAGCGGAGACGTTGAGATATCAGTGAGTTACAGAAGCATCAGAAGAAAAGGAGGAGGTGATGGCTGTCTGTTTGGATTTAATGATCAGTCCTGGAGTCTATATTGCACTGATGATGGTCCTCAATTTGTCAGACACAATAACACAGGAACATCCATCTCCTCCTCCTCCTCCTCCTCCTCCTCCTCCTCTGTCTCTAACAGAGCAGCAGTGTATGTGGACTGTCCTGCTGGCACTCTGTCCTTCTACAGAGTCTCCTCTGACACTCTGATCCACCTCCACACCTTCAACACCACATTCACTCAAACTCTTTATCCTGGATTTAGGTTCTTGTTTCCAGGTTCCTCAGTGTGTCTGTGCTGAGTTGAGTGTAAAGAGTGTCCTCCTGTTAGAGAAACATGTCATCACGAATGACATCATTAATGACATTAATACATTTGACATATGTTTCACGTATTATAGACCAACAAGGTATTTTTAGCAATTTAAATACAAGTAATCAGTTTTGGGCAAAAACCAGAAATTGGTTTTTGGCAGACGATCATTTTATGGCACAACACCGGTCATTATTACACATGTAATTTATTATATAAAATATATAAACTAAATGCCATTGAAACTTATAGAATCTAATCTTTTGTTTTCTTTTTGTACATAGCACTTTATCAAACTGTTGTCTGCTACAGAGTTACAAGTATTATACTAGTAGTAATATAGCATCCACCATGTCCTGCTTGCATATTTCTGAAAACATCTTAGTGGTGTGGCAGCCATGGAGTGAGCCAGCCCTGCAAACCTTGTGGATGGACGATGCAGTGGACAGTGGGAGGAAGCATGCTAAAGTTCTTTGCAGACAACCCTGTGAGATTCTACAATCACCGACCAGAAAAGACAAACCGCAGGTCTCAGTTGCAGCACCCCATCTATTTCTGATTTTGCTCCAGCAGATTCAGCAACACTGCCAGAGACTTCCTGTAATCTATTACAGTTGTTACAGAAATGATCCAGGAACAGGTCACTCAGGTTAATCCTGTGTAAACAATGGTAAATATTGTTTTTTCATCTTTACATACTGTGTATTTGAAATATTCTGGTTTAATTGTTGTTATTTATTTTATTGCTATCAAATAAATATCCATGTAATATTGTTCATAGTTAGCGTTATGTTCATCATGTTAAAAATGCCTGTAAATCAAATTGAGTTCAGTATCAATTATTGTTTGTGTTAATCAATTTATTAATAACATAAAACCTTTAAACTAATGCAACACATATAACAATGTAACAAATATATTCAAATACAATACAATACAATACAACTTTATTTGTATAGCACGTTTAAAAGACCGGCGGTACACCAAAGTGCTTTACAATAAAAACAGGAAAATTAATACATTAAATAAAAGACAATTAACAAAGTACCACATATGTCATCAGGTAAAGGACACTAATTATACGGCAATAGAAGGAAATATAAGAACAAAGTACTAAGAACAGATATAGCTGAAAGATAAAGTACATAACTAGGAAATTGAACCAAATATAAAATAGGGACACTAACTAGATGGAAAGGCTATGTTGAATAAATGCGTTTTTAAACGGGATTTAAGAGATAAAACGGAGTCTGACGCACAGGTAGTGATAGGAAGGTTGTTCCACAGATTCGGTGCAACCAGGGCAAAAGCACGGTCACCCCTAGATTTACGTCTAGATCTAGGCTGAGCCAGGAGTAATTGGGCTGAAGAACTGAGGGCTCGCCCAGGGACATATAGACTAAGAAGACTGACAAGATAACGAGGGGCTAAATTATTTATAATTTTAAAGGTGAGCAACAATATTTTAAATTCAATATGATATTTTATGGATAACCAATACAAATCAGCAAGAACAGGGGTGATAGAGGTATGCTTTCTAGTACCAGTCAGGAGGCGAGCCGCAGCATTCTGGACAAGCTGAAGTCTGTGAAGGAGAGCAGAGTGAAGACCAAATTAGAGAGAATTACAGTAACCCAATCTAAAAGTTATAAAAGCATGAATGAGTTTACAAGATCTTTATGAGGGACATAGTGCTTAGCCTTAGCAATAAGGCGCAGTTGATTTGATTACTGAAGACACTTGTTTGTTAAATTTGAAAGAGCTATCCAGCAGGACACCTAGGTCACTAACCGAGTCAGAGAAAGAAGTGGCAAAGGAACCAAAGGTATCAGTTAATAGGCCCCTAGGGATATGGTTGCCAAACACTACAATCTCCGTTTTCTTTTCATTCAGGATAAGGGAATTGCCTGAAAGCCATTCTCTAACTTCTCTCGTGCACTCAAGGAAGCAGTGCAACGAAGGAGCAATGTCGTGATAATGATGTATATGTATGATGTAATGTATACTTTATTGAGGGGCCGATGGCGCAATATGGCAGCCTCGCCTCTGTCAGTCTGCCCCAGGGCAGCTGTGGCTACAACTGTAGCTTGCCTTCACCAGTATATGAATGTGAGAGTGAATGAATAGTGGAATTGTAAAGCGCTTTGAGGGTCCCGAAAAGCGCTATATAAATGCAATCCATTATTATTATTATTATTGATCCCCGTGGGGAAATTCTTCTCTGCATTTAACCCATTTACTCAGTGAAGCAGTGGGCAGCCACCAGCGCGGTGCCCGGGGAGCAGTGTGTGGGGACGGTACCTTGCTCACGGGTACCTCAGGTTAGCCGTTCAGGGGATTCGAACCCCCGACCTTCCGATCATGGGTCGTCATCATCTAATTGAAAATATGGCCTTTGAAGTGGGTTGGCCCACTAACCCACTGAACAAGGTTAAAAGAGTCAGTTAAGGTAAGAAAGTCTGTGGCTAAAAGGTCATCCTTACAGCAAATATGAATGTTAAAATCACCAGTAATAAGAACACAGTCCTATTCAACAAAAATAGATCCTAACAGATCAGTAAAATCATGAATAAAGAATTTATTATACTTCGGCGGTCGATAAACCATGGCACACAAGGTTTTAGAAGAATTGACCAGTTCCACTAATTGAACTTCAAAGCTACCATAGGTAGGAGAAGGCTGCTGCCAAGCTTTATGTATATTTTAAAAAAATGAGGCTAAGCCACCACCTCCACCCGTAGCCCGTGAGCTAAAGAAGGAACAGTCAGGAGGAAGAAGTTCCGAGAAGGAGAAGGAGTCATCAGGGCAAATCCATGTCTTTGTCAGGAACAAGATGTCAAGCCCCGAAGAGAGGAAAAAGTAATTTAAAATAAAAGTCTTGTTCACCTGTGACCTTACATTTGGTAGAGCCATCCGCGTCATAGTTGTGTCTCTGCTCGTAGCACGGTGCAGATGACTTAGATTGTTGCGGCACACACCACCTCTGGAAGACGATATCCAGGTCCGAATAGGTAGGCATGCCTCTGGGAGGGAGGGGTAGTCTAAATTATTAAACTACCCCATTTTGGAACTAATCTTTCAAGAAGTGAAAACAGTCTGTCCATCCTCTCCCTGTTCTCCTGCGCTCTCCTCTCCTCAGCCTCTCTTTTCTGCCTCATGTACTCTTTGATGAGGTCTGGCAGTTCATTATTCCTGTCTCTTCTTCTGTTCCTCCCTGTCGTTGGTGGCTGTTTCACTTCCTCATCATTTTCATTTTGGTCACCCACTGCTGCGCTTGGCCCTGGAGTGTCCTCATGGAGAGAGAAAATTAGGACAGGAGGCCTAATGGAAGGCCTTCTTCCCGTGTTGCAATTGTGAGTCTTATTTTGAAAGAAATATTTACACGTTACCATAGCAACCGGGGCGCATTAAGAGGCAGAGAGGAGGATGTTACTCTGATGGCTTATTTTCAGGAGGACGCTTCTAATCAAGTTACACAATTACACAGTGAATTCGCGTTTATTAATATAATTTCAAAATACCAGTTTTTGTCTTGGTCAGATCATTTTATTTTGTTGTATTTTTCAGCGACACCTTAAATAATTTAGATTCTGATCAAGAATCCAATTCAAACTATAATGTAGAACAACATCGTTACAATTTCCAGCCTTCCAGGAAATGAATAATACTGTTAACAATACTTAAAAAAATAAACAGTCTGTTGACATAATTCCACAGATCTGTGAAGCGCTTTCCACCTGACAGCACTGCTACTAGCATCCAGGTCATAAGCGGTCACTGAGCCAGTGATGGTTCCTGGGGGAGTGTCCTCGTACACGTCCAAAGAATAGTAAGGCGTGGTGAAGACAGGAGGCTCGTCCACATCCAGTACGTTAATTTCGACTGTCACAGAGTCCTTGAAGGGCCCCAGATGGAGGAAACGGGGATCTAGCTCTGCATTAAATGCTTCCACCTTGAAAGTATAGGACGCTTGGGTTTCATAGTCAAGAGTCTGGAAAACATGGGAAGAAATCCACTGAGATGAAGCAAAAAATTCAGAGCAATCCTTATATTACCTCATGTCTGCAGAGAGAGGACGCCCACAGGCCGTCTACAGTGATTTTAACTAAAATACTTTCTGAAGTATAATTTTAGGACCATCTGGGAACTTTTTAAAAAGATAACTACGGAAATTTTTGTTTTTGCGGTCCAAACAAAAATATCAATCCAGCGCAAAGAAGACTATTACAAAGCAATGCTTCTGTCCTGACATTTGTATGGAATCATTCTGGAGACGATGTCTTATCCGTGTTATTGGTTTTGAACATACCACAGCAAAATTAAATAAAGCTCGACCCACGACTGTTGACGCTTGGAAAACCTTCTCATCCAGAGTTATCTCCTGGAAGAGGCAATAATTGGTTTTAACTTTGTGTTGTTGTGTCTTTTCTTTGCTGTCCCTATGCCTTGTTTGCTAATGTATGCTTTGCTACTGCAGTTTACAGTTGTACTGTATATGTCTGTACCCCCCCCCCCCCAAACCCCGTTTTAAATCAATAAAATGTTGATCACAAAAAAAATATCAATCCAGTGTGAAAGTTAAATAAAAATGACATTTTATTCATGTATGTGACTGTGATTGTTTAAAAGGTATTCTGCATGCTTTATTTCACAGTAATTGTGTTGTAAAATGAAACTATATGCCATTAAGAAAATGTTTTTACTTCCCTTTTGCAATGTGAAGTTTTTTATTACGTGTGCTCAAATATGGGAGCACTGAACTTCATTTTGATGGCATCAAAGACGAGTGAAAATCTCTGGCATTTATCTTTAAAATTTAAATTTAACAGTCCAATCAAATTCCTGTATTTTAAACCACAGTATATGTAGAATTAGTCAGTCGGCTGACATGTTTATCATCTCATTGTACAGGACCCCCATCAAGAGACTTATTGGGCTGGACCAGGTGACCCTGAATCCTCCCTTAGTGATGCTGCAACAGCTGTAGGCTGCTGGGGGATTCCCATGATGCATTGAGTGTTTCTTCTTCACTCACTATGTATTAACAGACCTCTCTGCATTGAATCATATCTGTTATTAACCTCTGTCTCTCTTCCACAGCATGTCTATATCCTGTCTTCCTTCTCTCACCCCAACCAATCACAGCAGATGGCCCCGCCCCTCCCTGAGCCTGGTTCTGCCGGAGGTTTCTTCCTGTTAAAAGGGAGTTTTTCCTTTCCACTGTCGCCAAAGTGCTTGTTCATAGGGGGTCACATGATTGTTGAGTTTTTCTCTGGATGTATTATTGTAGGGTCAACCTTACAGTATAAAGCTCCTTGAGGCGACTGATGTTGCGATTTGATGCTGTATAAATGTCTTTTTCTCTTTAAGACTCTCCTGTAGTTTAATTTAACTGGTACATGTTATTTTAGAATTTAGAACCACTAATTAGCCAAAAACCCACTAACTGCATATCTTTGGATTGTGGAAGGAAGCCAAAGTACTGGGAGAGATCCCAAACAACCGCAGGCATCACATTCAGGCTCCACACAGAAAGACCTTGGCCAGGTAGTAGAGCAGATCAGCTACTGATTGGAAGGTTGGAGGTTCGATCCTTGGCTTCCCCAGTCTGCATGCCAAATATCCTTACTAACCCCAAGTTGCTCTCCGATGCATCCATCAGAGTGTGAATGTTGGTTAGTTTACACTTGAGTTTAGAAGTGGGTGTAAATGAGGCTATACAGCGCTTTGAGTACTCCGGGAGAATAGAAAATGGCTATATAAAAATCAATTCATTTACCAAACGTGGTTCATAGTTCTAAATGCTTTAAATTGTCAGTGAGAATAGAGAAACGCTTTTGGCTGACACGAGTATTTGACCAGTCCACACACACCGTTGGCTGCTGCGGCTGCCTGCGTTTACCTGGGAGTACAAAAGGCTGAGGATTCTTCACTCATGTTCGACTCTCTTGAACAGACGTAGGCTGTCCCTCCTGCCTCTGCCTTTGTGCCGCTGCCTTTTGAGCCTCTGTTTTTTGAGTTGTGGCCTTTGAGATGACTCGTGTTCTATTAGTGTTCTTGTGTTATTTGAAAATTTGAGAGTTGTTTTTTTGTTTGAATTGCCTCAGTGCCTAGTGAGTCGTTTCACTATGTGTTTTCAGTTGTGGTAATAAACCTTGTGTTTTTTTAATCTGCCCCCCCTCGTCTCTGGGCTCATTTATGTTACCTCCCCTTGAAAAAGAGCCGAACACAAGCGCTCTGACATTTCCTGTGAGAGATAAAGAAATGGAGGCGTAGACGAAGTCAAAGAAACCAAATTAGAAATGATGCATCTGAGAGGGTAGTTGTTTTTTATGAACACCTGCCTTGACTGGTTGTGGAATAAATACAATGAACACAATGTGAAGAGCTTACAGATAGCTTTTAGGACTTAGGATTATTTAAAAGGGAATCAAAATGGTTCCATCCATAAATGCATGAACAATTTTTTTCAATATCACTCTTAGACACCGTGTTTTTAATTTTAGCAATATTATGCAGATCAAAAATGCAGTCTTAGACACAAAACAACTTCAAGGTTTCTAATGGTACTATAGATCCAGGTAATGACAACTATGATAAATTGACTGGTTCTTATATACACTAGCACTTCTCTGCTCTACTTAACCACTTTACACACAAGTGTATGTAACCCAGTAGCTTTTGTTGTTATTCTTTCTTGCTTTCTCTTTATTTGTATAAATGTATTTCCACTCTCTTATTTTGAAAAGACAAATTTATTTTGAAAGAAGTGTGATCCTCTATCAAACTTTATTTTTCTTTTTACGGATCACATTGGGTAATGGCCATTTCATTTGTTGGAAGCGGTTTCAGTCCCGCCTTCCAAGCACCGGACCACCATTACACACGAGCTTGGTTTTTCGCACGTGGAAGGTAGACGAGACAGGCTTCGGATGGTCTGTGCGGAATTTTCTATCATTTTGGCTAGGTGTTCTGTTCGTGTGATAAAGCAACTAAGATTTTGGATTCTCTCCGGATAGAGGTAGCGAGCCTGTGCCCAGACTAAACTAATCTCTCCCTCAAGAGAGGCATAAAAGTGGTAACACACAAACCACAAAACCAAGGAAAAAAGAACTAGACTAGTAAGAAACCCTGACTAGACTAATAAGGAATCCAGACCTGACAAATGACCAGAAATTGAAATATTGAGCTCAGTAGGTTATTTTTGTTATGCCGGCTTATCATTACTATTACTGCTGTTATTGTGGAATTTGTGTCTGATTTACTGGGGCGATCGTGGCTCAAGAGTTGGGAGTTCGCCTTGTAATCGGAAGGTTGCCGGTTTAAGCCCCGGCTTGGACAGTCTCGGTCGTTGTGTCCTTGGGCAAGACACTTCACCCGTTGCCTACTGGTGGTGGTCAGAGGGCCCGGTGGCGCCAGTGTCCAGCAGCCTCACCTCTGTCAGTGCGCCCCAGGGTGGCTGTGGCTACAATGTAGCTGCCATCACCAGTGTGTGAATGGGTGGATGACTGGATGTGTAAAGCGCTTTGGGGTCCTTAGGGACTAGTAAAGTGCTATACAAATACAGGCCATTTACCATTTAATTTTCAATTCTGTACAAAATAATAACCATTGTTGCTCATTTCCTGTCTCCAGCCATTTCACTCCACGGTCACCTCATTTCCTATTGTAATCCTGCTAAACCTAGTCTGTAGTTTTGGCTGTTCTAAACTATTTAAAGTGAGTCAGGGGTTACATATAATTGCTTTCTATCTAATGTTTTCAATCCATTTCATGTACACATCCATGTCTTTATCTCTCAAAGGAAAGTCAGAGAGTTTGTCCTGCACTCATCACTGTGAGGATTGTCCTGGTCAAATACTCGTGTCAGCCAAATGTGTCTTTTATTCAACAAAATAACAAAATTGTCACCAGAGCACAAAGTACGAAGGAATGAATACAGTACAAAGTACAATAGTCCCTTACATGGTATTACCCCAGTGACAGCAATTACAATGGACCAGCAATTACAATGGACCAGACAGTCAGTTAGTGTTTCTCTGTTCTCACTGACAATTTAACACATTTAGAACTATGAACCACATTTAACAATGTGGCTGTGAAGCAGTCTCAGGCTACGTTCACACTGCAGGCGAAAGCGCATCAAATCCGACTTTTTTGACCCTATGCGACCCATCTATCCGATCATGGCACAAATCCAATATTTTCAAATCTGACCTGGGTCACTTTCGTATGTGGTACTGAATCTGACACATATCCGAGGTTGTAGAAAGCGACTGCTGTTTGATGGTCACGTCGCATTAAATCCGTCTTTTACGTCACTGACACAAGACAGACGCCAATTATCAGAAGACAAACGAGAAAGCATGGCGGCCATTGTTAAAGCAAAGGCTCTTTTTTTTCTCAGTGTCTTTTCTTTAATTAATTTGTCAAAATTCTGTCGGTTACGACTGTGCAGAAATTGATCGACTGCTTCAACAACACCTACTAGCTCTGTAGCCGCCATTTTTACTTCTGTAAACAGAGCGTGTTGTGTGTGACGTCTTCTTTTGCGCACGTGTGACGCTTTGAGGGCCGTGAACCGTTCACACTGGAGCGCGTTTGCTGTCACATTTTATTCGTAGTGTGAAAAACAGACAAAAATTTTTTGGATTTGATCAAAAAATCAGAATTGAGCATTAAGACCTGCAGTGTGAACGTGGCCTAATTCATATGATTTAAAGAACTTTGCATCAGCATAAAACAATCTTTCCATCATCATCTTGAAGACATAAAATAAAGTGCTGTGTGAATGGATCAATGCTTTGCAGCAGGAAGCACTTAGAAAGCAACTAACGTGCACTAAAGGGTGAATTGACCTTTTTCAGAACAATTATCCCTTCTTGACTTTGACCATTACAGATGATGTCAAACATGTTGCCCTCATCTCCTGGAACAATGGCATACTCCACCCGTGCGTTGCTGCCTACATCCAAATCCTGGGCTTGAATTCGTCCCACAGCTGCACCCAATGATGCTGACTCTGGTACATGAAGATTAAAAATACCTTAAAGAGTAAGAAAGATCAGTAAAAAGGGACAACCAATTAAACACATAAAGAGAGTAAAAACAAACCAACAAACGAAAAACAGCACTTTTCGTTATGTATTTAAAAAGTTTAAAAAAATTCCTTTCTAGGAAAATGCTTCCTAGAAAGTAGGTAGTGGTTATTATCCAATTCAAGCTACACTTATACTTTTCCAGCCAAAGGTTAATTATCATTTCTTTAGAATGATCATTATTTTAACTTCTAATTAGAGTTGATTGGGATAAAGTGATCGATAGAGGAAATTCTACTTCAGTGGTTAAACAAAGTGGAGGAAAGGCGTTACACTCAGTAACTATCCAGCAGGTAAATAAAAGAAAATAAGATTTAATGTATAGACTATGGAGCAGTTATCCTGCACAGGTCAAATTATTATGGTGAAGTATTCACAGGGTGATCTACTAGCAGTGTGGTGTAATTTAGACGCAAAGACCCAGCAAGTTCACGTCAGTAATGTACAGTGTTCTGCCAGGAGGAGCCCAAACTAACATCTCAAAACAATGAGCAGACCAGGTAAGGTCGCTGAGGGAGCAAGTAATAACCTATTAACAAAAAAAGGTTTAATTCAATTTGATTCAATTTTTTTATACAGCACCAAACCACAACGACAGTCATCTCAAGGCACTTTATATTGTAAGATCGACCCTACAATAATATAACACAGAAAACCTCAACAATCATATGACGCTATGAGCAAGCGCTTTGGCAACAGTGGGAAGGAAAAATTCGCTTTTAACAGGAAAAATCCTCCAGCAGAACCACGCTCTGCCGTCTGCTGCATTTAGTCGGGGATGAGAGGAGGAATTCAGGACAAGACCCAAGGACCATGACAACATTTTTTGTGTGTGCATGCATTTTTTATTTGTTTGTTGAGGTCTTTTTGCCCAGCTGTCATATTGTAATATTCAGACTTTATTATGTAGCACATTAACACGGTTTCATTAATATTTGTATTTTGGTTTTTCATGCATGAATATGGAGAAACGGTTTGCTGAAAAGACAAGTTAGTTCAATAAAATTACTCTGTTTCAAAACGGTATTTCTGAAGAACAGAAATGAGTGGGGCTTGGGTATAAACACTCAGCGTAAGGATCAAGTGAAGAATTTTAGGATAGAGCTAACGTTTTGACATCACAGGCATAACTTAATTTTACCTAGAAGCAGCTATCTTAATGACATCAGGCATAAAACATACGCTGCTTTTTTGTCATTGAATTTAGACATTAATTTAACTGTGTATCGCCAGCTTTGTAAACGACATTCTCAGTTACATTGCCTGCCTAAAATATAACAATAAGGACATGGGATAAAGTAAGATGTGTATTTTGTTGTCCTTCTTTTGCACATTATAGTTTCAATTAGGCAGGCATCTGACATTAAATTGTTTGAAGGCTTGTGTAATATCATTCGTAGAACCCTCCTCTTTTTTCCCCTAAGTCCTTAATGATTCCCCTACCCAACCTTGAAGATTTGTCAGGTAAAGGTCAGGTTAGGAAAAGGAGGTACTTCTAAATGCACTCTGTGTGTTAAAACAAAAATGCCAAGGAGGAAAGACATAAGCCATATTATGCCACTCCAGCTTATTAATCTGTTAGGTGTGGCTGTGTGCAGGCAGGAATAGGACCCAAGGTGCAGACGTGAACTCAAAAAAGGCTTTAATTTAATACTCAAAATATAACATAACTGAAAAAACTCAAAACAAACTTAAACTAGAGAAATGACAGAACACACAGCTAGGAAAACGGTAGATCGCGACACGGACACAGAGAAACACAGGGCTTAAATACACAGAGGGAGCAATCAGGGAATGGGTAACAGGAGGGAAACACAGCTGGGGCAAATCAGAACTGACGAGACCAAAGAAGCGTAAACTGAACACACTGAGAAAAGACGGAGACCTTCAAAGTAAAACAGGAAACACATAACGCAGACTGAACAAAGACACAGACTCACATGCAGGCACTACAAAGGGAACAGAGACGTGGGAACAGGGCAGACACAAACACTGACTGAACACGGGGATATAGGAACTTAAGATACACATAGACGCGAACTAGACAAGGGGATGCAGGTGATAGGGGAGACAGAGCAACTAAAGAAGACAGAGACATAAGCCATAAGACAGAACTCAAAGAAACCAAAAACTAGACAGTATAAATAATATCGTAAACTCAAAAACCCTGGGACAACGACCCAGGCATCCTAACAGTAACCCCCCCTTAAGGGCTGGCTTCCAGACAGCCCAAACCAAAACATCAAAACCAAAAAAAACAAAAACAACCCAACCAGGGTGGGCGGCGGGGGAAACAGGATGGAGGGCCCGAAACCAAACAAGGAGCCAGAAACAACAAAAAAAAAAAAAATGCAAACACTGGAGCCCGGAAAGCAACAGAACAAAAAAACAGGAACAAAGTCCAAAACAACAGCACCAAGGCCCAGGCAAAGTCCAAAAGCAAACAAACAAAAGAGCTCACGAAAAGCGCAGAGGCCCAGGCAATAGTCTCAAAAAAGTTCAGGGGGCCGGCCCGGAGGCTGACGGCACAACAGTCCAAACCCGGGTAGGTCAGGGGGGCGGCCCGGAGGCTGATGGTCCAAGAGCCCAGAAAACAGTTCAGGAGGCCGGCCGGGCGGGAGGCAGCGACGGCGGCGTAATTCAGGGGGCTGTCCATGACGGCAATGACGTCCAGTCATCGGCCGGACAGGACGTGCAGGACGAGCAGGCCGGACAGGACGTGCAGGACGAGCAGGACGGACAGGACGGACAGGACGGACAGGACGTGCAGGAACAGACAGCATGGAGACCTCAGGCGCAGACGAAGCTGAACACTCGGAAACTGGACCAGGCGGAGCTGCAGAGGCCGAAGCCGGACCAGGCGAAGCACAGGCTGAGGCAAAAGTTGGACCAGGCGTAGCAGAGGCAGAGGCAGAAGCTGGACCAGGCGTAGCAGAGGCAGAGGCTGGACCAGGCGTAGCAGAGGCAGAGGCTAATGGCAGCTGGACGGGCTCCTCAGGCCCTCCAGCTGACGTGGCAGAAGGCTGAACAGGCTCCTCGGGCCCTCCAGCTGACGCGGCAGAAGGCTGAACAGGCTCCTCAGGCCCTCCAGCTGACGTGGCAGAAGGCTGAACAGGCTCCTCGGGCCCTCCAGCTGACGCGGCAGAAGGCTGAACAGGCTCCTCGGGCCCTCCAGCTGACGCGGCAGAAGGCTGAACAGGCTCCTCGGGCCCTCCAGCTGACGCAGCAGAAGGCTGAACAGGCTCCTCGGGCCCTCCAGCTGACGTGGCGTGAGGCTGAACAGGCTCCTCGGGCCCTCCAGCTGACGTGGCGTGAGGCTGAACAGGCTCCTCGGGCCCTCCAGCTGACGTGGCGTGAGGCTGAACAGGCTCCTCGGGCCCTCCAGCTGACGTGGCGTGAGGCTGAACAGGCTCCTCGGGCCCTCCAGCTGACGTGGCGTGAGACTGAACAGGCTCCTCGGGCCCTCCAGCTGATGAGGCGTGAGGCTGAACAGGCTCCTCGGGCCCTCCAGGAACATCCAAGCAGTTTACAAGATTAGGTAACTACATGAGCATCACACCAAAAACATAACTAAGTTTTCTCTCAAAGCATTATCAGGAAACCAGATATCTGTCAGCATATATGTAGAGAAAATAGATCAATGAGCGTGATACAGCCAATTAAAAACAAAGAAACCCAAGAGGCTCTGAGAAAGATATGCCATACATTTTGTTTTAGTTTATAAATTCTGTTTCTGAATCTGTTTGGCAAACTGATGTTTGAATAATGATAATAAAGATAACAAATAACAAAAAACTAAAGTATTAATATTAAGAGAATTTGAGACAGTTGTTCAGAATTTACAGTTTGGTATTTAAAGTTGTGCAAAAAGTATGCAGTGAGGATATAAAGTGGCAGTGTGTAAAGTCTAGTAATTGTAGGGAGTGTGTAATGGTCAGAATCAGAAACTTTATTGTCATGGTCACAGGTACAATGAAATTAAAAATGGTTCCCAATCAATGCATCATCCCTAACAATATCAAAATATAAATAAAACAATAAAATTCAATAATAAAATAAATAGAATACTTAAAGTACTAATAAGAAGTATCAACAAACATTCACATACATTCCCACATACATGCTTCAGTCAGCGCATAGATTAATACAAGAGTGGCGTGATGGACATTTTTTTTGTAGCAGTATTCAGACATGTTATTGCAGTTGGATAAAAGCTGTTTGAGTCTATTAGTCCTTACACTGATTGCTCTGTACCGTCTGCCTGGGGGCAACAGTTCAAACAGGGAGTGGCCAGGATGTGAGGTGTCTTTTATGATGTTTTGGGCTTTTTTAAGACAGCGGGTGCAGATCTTCCAGTGTGGGGAGAGGGCAGCCAGTGATCTTTTAGGCGGTGTTAATGATCCCTTGGAGTGCTTTCCTCTGAGCCACTGTGCAGCTAGTGTACCAGATGCATATGCAGTAAGTTAGAACACTCTCAATGGTGGCTCTGTAGAAGGACACCAGCAGTCTCTGTGTGATGTTATTCCTCCTGAGAATTCTCTGGAAGTACAGTCTCTGTTGGGCCTTTCTCAGCAGCTCGGAGGTGTTCACACTCCAGGAAAGGTTCTCCTCTATGTTGACTCCCAGGAAGCGGAAGCTTGCCACCCTTTCTACACAGTCCCCATTAATGAATAGTGGTTGGGTCTCCGCCTTTTTCCTTCTGAAGTCTATTATGAGTTCGTTGGTTGTTGTTGAGGAGGAGGTTATTGGCCTTACACCATGACGACAGCTGGTGTAAGAATGTCAGCAGTTCAAAAGCCTGGTGGCTTGTGGGTAAAAACTATCCCTGCTATCTGCTAGTGTGGTTCTGAATGCTCCTGAACCATCTGCCGGACAGCAGGAGTGTGAAAAGGCTGGGGTGCTTGGGATCAGAGAGTATCCGCTGCGTCTTCCTCATGCAGGGCTATCTATTTAGATCCTGCAAAGCATGCAGCTCAGTCCTCAACCTCAACCACAACAACAGCTGCTCCAACCACAACAACAGCTGCTCCAACCACAACAACAGCTGCTCCAACAACAACATCAGCTGCTCAAACCACTACAACTGTGGCACAAACCACAACAACAGCTGCTGCAACCATAACAACAGCTGCTCCAACCACAACAACAGTTGCTCCAACCACTACAACTGCTGCTCCAACCACAACAACAGTTGCTCCAACAACAACAGCTGCTCCAACCACAACAACTGTGGCACAAACCACAACAACTGTGGCACCACCCACAACAACAGCTGCTCCAACAACAACAACAGCTGCTCAAACCACTACAACTGCTGCTCGTACAACAACAACAGTTGCTGCAACCACAACAACAGCTGCTCCAACCACAACAACAGCTGCTCCAACCACTACAAATGCCGCTCCAACCACAACAACAGCTGCTCCAACAACAACAACAACTGCTCCAACCACAACAACAGCTGCTCCAACCACAACAACTTTGGCACAAACCACAACAACTGTGGCACCAACCACAACAACAGCTGCTGCAACCACAACAACAGCTGCTCCAACCACAACAACTGCTGCTCCAACAACAACAGTTGCTCCAACCACAACAACTGCTGCTCCAACAACAACAACAACTGCTCCAACCACAACAACAGTTGCTCCAACCACAACAACTGTGGAACAAACCACAACAACTGTGGCACAAACCACAACAACAGCTGCTGCAACCACAACAACAACTGATCCAACCACAACAACAGTTGCTCCAACCACTACAACTGCTGCTCCAACAACAACTGCTGCTCAAACAACAACCACAGCTGCTCCAACCACAACAACAGCTGCGCCAACAACAACACCAGCTGCTCAAACCACTACAACTGCTGCTCCAACCACAACAACAGTTGCTCCAACCACAACAACAGCTGCTCCAACAACAACACCAGCTGCTCCAACCACTACAACTGCATCTCAAACCACAACAACAGTTGCTCCAACAACAACACCAGCTGCTCCAACCACTACAACTGCTGCTCCAAAAACAACAACAGCTGCTCAAACCACAACAACAGCTGCTCAAACCACAACAACAGCTGCTCAAGCCACTACAACAGCTGCTCAAACCACAACAACTACAGCTGCTCCAACCACTGCTGCTCAAACCACAACAACAGCTTCTCCAACAACAACACCAGATGCTCCAACCACTACAACCGCTGCTCCAACCACAACAACAGTTGCTCCAACCACAACAACTGCTGCTCCAACAACAACAACAGCTGCTCAAAGCACAACAACAACTGCTCCAACGACAACAACTGTGGCACAAACCACAACAACTGTGGCACAAACCACAACAACAGCTGCTGCAACCACAACAACAGCTTCTCCAACCACTACAACTGCTGCTCCAACAACAACTGCTGCTCAAACAACAACAACAGTTACTCCAACCACTACAACTGCTGCTCCACCAACAACAACAGCTGCTCCAACCACAACAACAGCTGCTCAAGCCACTACAACAGCTGCTCAAACCACAACAACAGCTTCTCCAACAACAACACCAGATGCTCCAACCACTACAACCGCTGCTCCAACCACAACAACAGCTGCTCCAACCACAACAACTTTGGCACAAACCACAACAACTGTGGCACCAACCACAACAACAGCTGCTGCAACCACAACAACAGCTGCTCCAACCACAACAACTGCTGCTCCAACAACAACAGTTGCTCCAACCACAACAACTGCTGCTCCAACAACAACAACAACTGCTCCAACCACAACAACAGTTGCTCCAACCACAACAACTGTGGAACAAACCACAACAACTGTGGCACAAACCACAACAACAGCTGCTGCAACCACAACAACAACTGATCCAACCACAACAACAGTTGCTCCAACCACTACAACTGCTGCTCCAACAACAACTGCTGCTCAAACAACAACCACAGCTGCTCCAACCACAACAACAGCTGCGCCAACAACAACACCAGCTGCTCAAACCACTACAACTGCTGCTCCAACCACAACAACAGTTGCTCCAACCACAACAACAGCTGCTCCAACAACAACACCAGCTGCTCCAACCACTACAACTGCATCTCAAACCACAACACCAGATGCTCCAACCACTACAACCGCTGCTCCAACCACAACAACAGCTGCTCCAACCACAACAACTTTGGCACAAACCACAACAACTGTGGCACCAACCACAACAACAGCTGCTGCAACCACAACAACAGCTGCTCCAACCACAACAACTGCTGCTCCAACAACAACAGTTGCTCCAACCACAACAACTGCTGCTCCAACAACAACAACAACTGCTCCAACCACAACAACAGTTGCTCCAACCACAACAACTGTGGAACAAACCACAACAACTGTGGCACAAACCACAACAACAGCTGCTGCAACCACAACAACAACTGATCCAACCACAACAACAGTTGCTCCAACCACTACAACTGCTGCTCCAACAACAACTGCTGCTCAAACAACAACCACAGCTGCTCCAACCACAACAACAGCTGCGCCAACAACAACACCAGCTGCTCAAACCACTACAACTGCTGCTCCAACCACAACAACAGTTGCTCCAACCACAACAACAGCTGCTCCAACAACAACACCAGCTGCTCCAACCACTACAACTGCATCTCAAACCACAACAACAGTTGCTCCAACCACTACAACTGCTGCTCCAAAAACAACAACAGGGCCCTATTTCAGGAAGCCGGTTTAGAAAACTCAGAGTGAAAAACGATACTCAGGGTTGAGTAACCCCGAACTGTCCAACTCGGAATATTCGGTTTCAGAAAGGCTGATAACAATTAGTTCAATCAACGCGGAGTTGCTTTAACCCCAAGTGAAGCGCGCGGACGAGGATACATAAAGCCCTGATAAGCGGAGCACAGATTAAGCGAGTCACCATGGAGACGGAGGGAAAGAAGGCGCGGTCAATGTATTTCACAGCGCTTGAGGCCGAAATTCTGATGGCAGCATATGCCGATAACATGCAAATTTTGCAGAAAAAAGTAACACAGCCACAGCTGCAAAAGAAAGGGAGCATGCATGGCAAAACATAGCCGACAGAGTCAATGCGTGAGTGTTAATATAAACATTGATCTAGGGATTTCCACCCATTTAACACGTTATTTTATCATATGTTATTTTATTTGTTATTTTATACATTTTATTTTGTGATGTGATGTGAGCGCAGGTGCAACCCAACAGGCCCCAAACGTGCCTGGCAGCAAGTAAAAATGAAATATAAAAATATAGTCCAAACAGGTAAGGTGTAATTGTATTATGAGCCATAGTGCTTGGTCTGTTTGTCCCATGTAAATCAATTGCAGTTAGAGGCTACATTAATTTTCTTTCTGTAAGCACTTATTGAAATTATCTGAGCACATTACAAGTACATATTTGCTTACTCTGTATGCTCAAATGTGGCCCGTTATAGCCAACAGAAAAAAAGCGGAGGCCCGAAAAACAGGTGGGGGTCCTCCACCACCACCACTCACAGAGGCTGAGCAGTTGGCCCTCAGCCAAAACAGTGGGCGCCCTGTGGCCGAAGGCATCTCTGCGGGGACATCCTCTGAGTCAATAACCCCGCAAGACACAAGTGCCTACATAGGGGGTAAATTCAAAATAATACATGATGTGCATACATCCTTTCTTCACAGTCACCTTTGCAGTGCGACACATTCATTTGATAAACTCTTTACCATAATGAATTATTTTGTAGTGAAGTTATTTTCCTACTGATTTTGCCTTGCCTCAGTCTTGGTTGTCTTTGAGAGCATAATGACAATGAAGTGTAAGGTGCTTGGTATGTTTGTTAATTGCCATTTGGTCCCTTGTAAGTTATAAGTGACCTGTATAAACCTCATATTCTATCAGTTGATGGTGATGGTGTACTGCATCTGGTGCAGCCTCCTGTTGAGCCAGACCAACATGCAGTTGTGAGTAATACTCCACAGATTATATGAGTTTACAGTAGAACAGCAATGTTGTTTATTTCTTTACTACAGGAAAATAATGAAGAAACATTGACAGCTGTTACAGAGGAGGAAGCAACAGAGACACTTTATGAGGTTTACATCTTTTAATAGAATAGAATAGAATAGAATAGAATAGAATTCAACTTTATTGTCATTGCACATGCACAGGTACAGGGCAACGAAATGCAGTACTAGTAATACTTTGTGTACAGGAAACACAGGCGACCAATAAAGCCAGTTGAACAAAAAATCTGTTTATTCTTCTTTCAACATGTTGAGGTGATGGGTCAAAAGAAATGATTGTGACATATGGTGTCTCTGACTGCTCTTCCATCTTGTATGTCCGTGGGAGGGTCAGGATGTTCATGGTTTGGATCACTGCTGATGTTTGGTTCAGAAGGACAGTGTTCTCCTCTAATTGTGGCAATGTTGTGAAGAATCACACATGCCACAATAATGTCACATGCCCTTTCTGGGGTGACCCTGAGTCTTTGCAGGCACTGGAACCGGGCCTTAAGCATTCCGATAGTCATTTCAATTCTGGCTCTTGTCCTGCAATTAGCCAGATTATATCGCTGCTGTGGGCCCGGTTCAGGGTCAGGGTAAGGGGTAAGCAAATAGGGTAAACATGGATACCCCCTATCACCAAGCAAGTAGCCAGTGAACTCTCCTAAGACAGAAGGGTACACTTCAGTTCAAATGTCCCTGAAGCAATTGGTCTTTATATATTTTAAAGTATTCTCAACTCACCATGTCCAAATTTTGTGCTCAGTGTACATTCACGGAATATTTGTGAGTCATGGACAGAGCCTGGCCACTTGGCTTCCACATTTGTGATAATGTTGGCAGCATCACATATGATCTTCACAGTGCAGAGAACACAAATTAGCATCCATTACTATAATGAAATAATTTGTTAGTTTGACATGCTACAGGGAACTATGTACCTGTACATTAATGCTGTGGAAAGACTTCCTGTTCACATAGTCTCCTTCATTTACTGAAGGAGCAATGATTGGAATGTGAGTGCCATCTGTACAGCCAATCACGCCTGGGAACCCTGAAAATAAATGTGCAATTTAAGTAGTAGTCCAAGTATCACCACATCATACATTAAGTTTTGGTCATCCTGATACCTGCAATTTTGTGGCATCCCTCTTTGATAAATCTTGTGGGTCTGTGACCGGGGAACACCACAGACGAGTACAGGAGACGTTTCAGTGCAACTGTAACATTCCTGACTGCCCGACAGACGGTAGCCTTGGAAACGTGCTCAGCGTCACCAATATTATACAGAAAGCTCCCGTTTGCAAGAAACCGAAGTGCAATACAAATAATATGCAATGAACTGAGAGCATGTCCGCGATGTGTCACATGCGTAATATATGGCCTGAGGATGTTATCCAAATAAATTATAGATTGTGCTGAGAAACGGTAACGTTCGCACAGAAAATCATCAGGAAATGATAAAATGTCCAAACGCGCTCTAATCACTCTCTCCCGGCGGAGAGCTCTGCGGAGAATTTGGGCTTCACGATCTACTGGCTCTTCAAGGAAGTGGCACGCCATGTCCGACACTTCCTACTGTCAGGTTTCCGACAAAGGGGCGGAGACAGTCAGGGTTAGTTGTAGTAAACCTGCTAGGGGGCAGGTTAGCTTCACGGAGTGTGTCGTCATAGTGACTCACTCAGGCTGCAGCTGAACTCGCTTTGTGAAACCGAAAACCCAGAGTTTTCGTTAACTCAGGGTATACTTACTCAGTTTTTCCACTAAACCGGCTTCCTGAAACAGGGCCCAGCTGTGGCACCAACCACGACAACAGCTGCTCCAACAACAACAACAGCAGCTGCTCCAACAATAACAACAACAGCTGGTCCAACCACAACAACAGCTGTGGCACCAACCACGACAACAGCTGCTCCAACCACAGCAACAGTGGCAACAACAACAACATCAGCGGCAACTCCAACAACAACAGCTACTCCAACCACTACAACTGATGCTACAACAACATCAGTTGGTCAAACCACAACAACTGCTGCTCCAACAACAACCACAGCTGCTCCAACGACTACAACTGCTGCTCCAACAACAACCACAGCTGCTCCAACAACAGCAGCTGCTCCAACCACAACTACAGTGGCAACAACAACAACCACTGCTGCTCCAACAACAACAGCTGCTCCAACCACAACAACTGTGGCACCAACCACAACCACAGCTGCTCCAACCACAACAGCAGCTGCTCCAACAACAACAACAGCAGCTGCTCCAACCATAACAACAACAGCTGCTTCAACCACCACAACAACAGCTGCTCCAACCACAACAACAGCTGCTCCAACCACAACAACTGCTTTTACAACCACAACAACAGCTGCTCAGAAAACAACAACGGTTGCTCCAACTACAACAGCAGCAACTCCAACCACAACCACAGCTGCTCCAACCACAACCACTGCTGCTCCAACCACAACAACTGTGGCACCAACCACAACCACAGCTGCTCCAACCACAACAGCAGCTGCTCCAACAACAACAACAGCAGCTGCTCCAACCATAACAACAACAGCTGGTCCAACCACAACAACAGCTGTGGCACCAACCACGACAACAGCTGCTCCAACCACAGCAACAGTGGCAACAACAACAACATCAGCGGCAACTCCAACAACAACAGCTACTCCAACCACTACAACTGATGCTACAACAACATCAGCTGCAGCTCCAGCCACAACAACTGCTACTCCAACCACAACAACTGTGGCACCAACCACAACAACAGCTGCTCCAATCACAACTACAGTGGCAACAACAACAACATCAGCAGCAACTCCAACAGCAACAGCTACTCCAACCTCTACAACTGATGCTACAACAACATCAGCTGCAGCTCCAGCCACAACAACTGCTACTCCAACCACAACAACTCTGACACCAACCACCACAACAGTTGCTACAACAACAACTGTTCCAACCACAACAACTGCTGCTACAACAACATCAGCTGCTGCTCCAACAGCAACAGCAGCAACTCCAACCACAACCACAGCTGCTCCAACCACAACCACTGCTGCTCCAACCACAACAACTGTGGCACCAACCACTACAACTGATGCTCCAACAACAACAATAGCTGCTCAAGCCACAACAACTGCAGGTCCAACAACAACAACAGCTGCTACAACAACAGCAGCTGCTCCAACCACAACAGCAGCTGCTCCAACCACAACTACAGTGGCAACAACAACAACCACTGCTGCTCCAACAACAACAGCTGCTCCAACCACAACAACAGTGGCACCAACCACAACCACAGCTGCTCCAACCACAACAGCAGCTGCTCCAACAACAACAACAGCAGCTGCTCCAACCATAACAACAACAGCTGCTTCAACCACCACAACAACAGCTGCTCCAACCACAACAACAGCTGCTCCAACCACAACAACTGCTGTTACAACCACAACAACAGCTGCTCCAACCACAACAGCAGCTGCTCCAACAATAACAACAACAGCTGGTCCAACCACAACAACAGCTGTGGCACCAACCACGACAACAGCTGCTCCAACCACAGCAACAGTGGCAACAACAACAACATCAGCGGCAACTCCAACAACAACAGCTACTCCAACCACTACAACTGATGCTACAACAACATCAGCTGCAGCTCCAGCCACAACAACTGCTACTCCAACCACAACAACTGTGGCACCAACCACAACAACAGCTGCTCCAATCACAACTACAGTGGCAACAACAACAACATCAGCAGCAACTCCAACAGCAACAGCTACTCCAACCTCTACAACTGATGCTACAACAACATCAGCTGCAGCTCCAGCCACAACAACTGCTACTCCAACCACAACAACTCTGACACCAACCACAACAACAGTTGCTACAACAACAACTGTTCCAACCACAACAACTGCTGCTACAACAACATCAGCTGCTGCTCCAACAACAACAGCTTCTCCAACCACAATAACAACAGTTGGTCCAACCACAACGACTGCTTCTACAACAACATCAGCTGCAGCTCCAACAACAACAACAACAACAACAACAGCTACTTCAACCACAACAACAACTCCTCCAATCACAACTACCGTGGCAACAACCACAACAACAGCTGCTCCAATCACAACTACCGTAGCAACAACCACAACAACTGCTGCTCCAACAACAATAACAACAGTTGCTCCAACCACTACAACTGCTACTACAACAAAAAACACAGCTGCTCCAACCACAACAACTGTGGCACCAACCACAACCACAGCTGCTCCAACCACAACAGCAGCTGCTCCAACAACAACAACAGCAGCTGCTCCAACCATAACAACAACAGCTGGTCCAACCACAACAACAGCTGTGGCACCAACCACGACAACAGCTGTTCCACCAACCACGACAACAGCTGCTCCAACCACAACAACAGTGGCAACAACAACAACGTCAGCGGCTGCTCCAACAACAACAGCTACTCCAACCACAACAACTGTGGCACCAACCACGACAACAGCTGCTCCAATCACAACTACAGTGGCAACAACAACAACATCAGCGGCAGCTCCAACAACAACAGCTACTCCAACCACTACAACTGATGCTACAACAACATCAGCTGCAGCTCCAACCACAACAACTGTGACACCAACCACAACAACTGTGACACCAACCACAACAACAGTTGCTACAACAACAACTGCTCCAACCACTACAACTGCTGCTCCAATCACAATAACAGTTGTTCCAACAACTATAACTGCTGCTCAAACAACAACCTTTCCAACCACAACAACTGCTGCTACAACAACATCAGCTGCTGCTCCAACAACAACAGCTTCTCCAACCACAACAACAACAGTTGGTCCAACCACAACGACTGCTTCTACAACAACATCAGCTGCAGCTCCAACAACAACAGCAACAACAGCTACTTCAACCACAACAACAACTCCTCCAATCACAACTACCGTGGCAACAACCACGACAACAGTTGCTCCAATCACAACTACAGTGGCAACAACAACAACATCAGCTGCAGCTCCAACAACAACAACAGCTACTTCAACCACAACAACAACTGCTCCAATCACAACTACCGTGGCAACAACCACAACAACTGCTCGAACCACTACAACTGCTGGTACAACAGCAACAACAACAACAGTTGCTCCAACCACAACAACTGCTGCCACAACAACAATAACTGCAGCTCCACCACCACCAACAGCTGCTCCAACCATGACAACAGCTGCAACAACAACCACTAAAATGCCTTCAACAGCTATATCATCCACGACAACAACAAGTCACGCATCTTCTGTCAGAATGAATGTAATCCCTCTATTAGTCGCACTCTTTGTCTTTACCATCTATTAAATGGTAAATCATGGAAACCCCATAAAAACACTACAACTGTGAAAGGATTTTTTTTTATGTTACTGTTTACTTCTTCTTTTCTTTTTTAGTTGGGATTTAAGTTAAAAAGTGTAATATCTATTTAATATTTACCCACAAATATATTTATCTATTTATTAAACTCATTATGCAAATGTCTTGAAAAAATGTACTTGGGATTTTTGTTATATGTGATTCAATGACAGCATTTCTTAAACTAGTAACTGTAATTACACCAGAAAAAAAAGCCAAAGGATTACAACTATGACCATGACAAAGTTTTCAACAGACAGTATGACGGGATTTGTTTTTTTGCTTTGGAAATATCCCATTGATGGCAAGGGGAATAAAGAAAGCTATGGCAGTATATTTGTTTTGTATAATGTTATGATTGTCCCGACTGTCACTATTTTCATCATATTGATGGTAACACATGGCCCTACTTTTAACATTTATAAAATTACAGAATATTAACCATATGTTATTTAAGATGAGATACTCTGGTGTCCCCTGAATGTAGACTTTTACTCTCTTCACCCTAATAAAACTATTAATGCAACCAATTGTTTTTCTACATGAATTACCGTACCTATACGATATTTCAAAGTTTCTTTAATGAAGTGATATATTTCACACTATTCAACAATATTTTATTATTAAGAAAGCTAATGTTTTTTGCTGGCTTTTCTAACTACCAGTACATTTCCCTCATAGATATACAAATTTTGATAATTGAAAAGGAAGGGGGATGTGTTGAATTATATATTCTTTTTAAACAAATGTAATCTCTGTTTCTAGTTATCAGGTTTCAATTATAATGTCGTCCTCGGATCTTTAGTGGTTCTAACAGGCACTAACTATTTGTTTCTTTTTATAAAGTCTAAATGGCTTGGAGTGGTTGGTAAGATTGGAAATAAGCTTCCTAAATGCTTATCGATCACATAGTAGTACATATCATGTCACAAGTGTCATGGTTGGCTGTGTGGCAGGCAAGCAGAAGTGGTGGACCCAAAATTGCAGGACTCTTGGAGATGGGAATAAGCTGAAAACGCAGCTTTATTCCTGGAGGAATGATTCACGAAATAAAACTTACAAAAACAAAACTCTACACCGAGGTGCTGGCGGACAGGACATTACAAACACACAGCAAGTTGAGGGTACAACGCGACACTGACACAGAGAAACACAGGGCTTAAATACACAGATGGCAGTAATCAAGGGATGAGAGACAGGAGGGGAACACACCTGGGAGAAATCACAGCTGATGAGACAGGGGAAACGTAAACTGAGCACACTCACATACGACACAGACCTTCACAATAAAACAGGAAACTCAGACACATGGAACCAGACAAGACATTGAACTAAACAGACAGATTCACAAACAGACGGGGTGACACCATAGACCAGGGGTGCTCAGTCCCGGTCCTCGAGAGCTACCGTCCTGCAGCTTTTAGATGCATCCTTGTTCCCACACACCCGAATCAAATGAATGGTTTGTTATCAGGCCTTTGCCAAACACGATGGCATGCTGAAGAGGTAATCAAACCATTTGATTCAGCTGTGTTGGAGTAGGGATGCATCTAAAAGCTGCAGGATAGTAGCTCTCAAGGACTGGGATTGGGCAGCCCTGCCATAGACAGACAGATACAGACGCAGACTCAGAGGCAGACCGAATATAACACGTAGAACTCAAACAATAATAATCATGATAATAAATTGGAAAATGATAATAATAAACTTAAAGCGCTGGGTCACCGACCCAGGACGATGACAACAAGAACCAAAATTAATTGTTGTAATGGAAGTAATAACTAATATGAATTTAGGCAGGTTTGCAACCAAGCAGAAAAGTCTTTCAAAATCCCAGATAATAAATATGAAATCACCACACTTGGAGAATGTTCATTTAGCTTTTTTTACTTCAGAATTTGAATGGCTTTCCCCTTTTTAAAATTAAGTACAGAAAACTTTATGTAATGTTACGATATAAATATATATTCTTAATGCTTATTTTCTGATTATATTGTCTTTTGTACTTTGCAATAGAGGCATAAGAAACAACTAGGTCAGAGGGTGACAGGTCGATCTGGCAACAGACTTTAGAAAGGGGAAGTTTAGTGCAGAGCTGCACAGGAAACCAGACACAAAAAAGAGGAACTAAGTAAACGGTGTGTCGGTGTGACGTAGTGCAGAAATATATATATATATATATATATATATATATATATATATATATATATATATATATATATATATGGATTTAGCTGCAGAAAATTCAGACCTGAGCATGTGTGTTCAGTCTCCATTTCCAGAAATGTAAAATAAAGATTTTTTGAGCTTTACCACTCTGAGTTCAGTCTTTCTCTGAAGGGAGGTCAGCAGCTGATGGATGGATGGCTTTGACAAAGAAAAGGTCATTAGCAATAGGCCACAAAGGAGGTGGAACTCTTCTGAATCTGGAGAAGGAAAATTCAGTGATGCAAGCTCTGACAAAGTGTCTGGTGACTTAGGGGCAGACTCCCTAAAAACATTCATAAAACATACAATTTAATGTTAGTAGCTCTTGAAAGGTGTGAGGGACCTAAAACACAGGAAAAAAAATACAATCCTGTCTTTGTGTTTGAAAGGCAAGCACAATCATAGCCCCTCTCATTTGCTGTCATGTTATTAACTGTTATTTTTAACTGCAATTTTTGTTTTATGTTATTTTAAACCAGTAGTTTTGTAAATAAATCACATTTTTCAAATAATAATGAGCACATAGAAGTGGCTTTGGTGGCTGTGGTTCTGACTTTATTTAGGCGCACGATTGAACATTTCATAAAACAATGAAACAAATTAATATGAGTTAATAACACATTTACCTTCCAGTCTGGATTTTTAGCTTACAGGTCACACACATGAACTCATTAGCACTAACCCACTGAGATGCATCTGGAGTTAGATTCAAAGCAACATTTAGCTCTTTTTATAAAATAAATCACCAATCTGGAACATTGTTAAATGGAAAAACATTACTGCTCATTGACGTATGACACTTGAAAGTAACACAAATGGTCGTTTTATAGTAGCTAAAACAAAACCCCACTCTAAACCTGTATGGGTCCTTACTGACCAGTTAAGAGGTTTACTTATATTCACTTTTGCAACCTACTTGCCAGCTTGTCCAAACTAAGGTGAATCCAAAGATGAACCAAATCAGGTTCCACTGGGAGAATGCTTGAAAGCTGAGACTTGAGAGAAGACAGAAGACAGACCCTTGGATGATGTGGAAGCATATAAATACTACCGACGTGAACAAGTTTGGTTTTATCATTCTGACAATTCTTACATCGTTCTAGTGTCTGTCACGTTTAAAAATGTATATTTCAGGCATCTGACGCCTCCTTATTGAGGTTTGCAGGCATGTCCCACAGGGAAGAGCCAGGAAACGCTGGAGAGATCATTGTTCTCAGCTGATCTGGGAACACCCTGGTGTTCCCCTGGACACGCTAGAAGAAGTTGCTGGAGAGAGGGAGGTCTGGGCTTCTCTGCTGGGGCTGAGGCCCCAGATAAGTGGAAGAAACTGGATGGTTGAATATTATGCACACATACACACACATCACCAATTGTTTAACTAAATATATTTCTCAAGGTGCCGTTGACTTGAAATTCCCACCAGATTGCAGCAACAACCCATCCAGTCCACACATGCAGAGAAACAGACGTAATAATGAGAAAATGACATGGGAAAAAAAACTACTTACTGAAATGTAACAACAAGCCTCTGTTGAGATCACAGCTTCAAGACACCTTTTGTATGAAAACGTCAGCAGCACCTTTAGAAATACATTGACAAGTGACATGTTCAATAATATTTGGCTTAACTGAACTAATATTCAGTTCAATTTCCTCTCAGCTCTCGTTAAAGAGAGACGGTGGCTGCTTGTCAAGGATGCTAGCCAGTGTTTTAAATGGCTGCCCCCAGTCGCCAAGCGAGCTAAAATCCCCTAAACTGTCAAGTACAAAAGAGTCCTCTATGGATGAGAGAGAACGCGCCTCTGAGCCATCCCCCTCGTATGCGTAGGTTGCCAGTGAATCAGCAGGTAGGGCCGCGTACCCCTGCTGGCTCTCCTTCAGTCGGTGTTCAATGACCTCTCTGATCAATTCAGCATCGCCTTGGGTCGCCCTGCCGCGGCAGAAGAGTGGAGGCTTGTTCCCGGTGGCGATGAAGCTGGCTGTTTGCAGATGGATGTCAGGTGACCTGACATTGTCACAGTGGGTGCTGAGATGCATCAGAATGCCGTCGCCATAGCCATTTTTCTTCTTGTTGGAGATGCTGCTGTGGTCTGTTTTGCACAAGGTGCCCATGTGAAACGCGTCAGTGTCAGCCTCGCCACCTCCCTCGTCGTCATAGTGAATGACATTATCACGGATGTCTTCTTTTGATCTCATCAGCGTGTCTTTCACTTTCTGGGGCCTCTGACTCATGTATAACACTGACATACCTGCAAGGCAGAAAACAGAGAGAAGCACTGGTTACCATGGTGACCACACATACATGATCCTTAAAAATATAAATGTATAAAACATTACATGGTGCAATCAAATCTGCTGGATTTTAGATCAATGTTTGGACAATACTTTAGGAACGTGTTGCAATGCAGTATACCCCACTGAGGTTCAAACACCAGGATGGGCAAGACAGGCACCATAAGGGGTCATCCACCCAGTGTTTTGTCATTTTTCTGCATTTATTGAGTCGTTTACTGTATTGTATCTAGTTTCAGTTTATTGCTTGTGTCCTGTTGTATTCATGCCTCCTATTGTTGTTTATCTTGGTCTCTGTGTTTTGTCCTTTAGTCTCGTGTGTGAAGTAAGTCTTGTGTTTGTTCACGGACCTTCGATCTGGTGTTTCCTGTGGTTGTCGTCCCTCTGTGCCTTTGTGTCTCATTTTCCCTGATTTGTTCTCTTGTGTCCCTGATCTCATCCGTCTCTCTGTGCTGTCCTGTCTGGTCCTCCTGTTAAACTAACCATGGTTCCTTGTTCAGACTAGTGGTGTGTTTATTGCGTGTCTCATCATGTTATAGTTTCCAGCTGTATCCCACCCTTTGCATCTTTTGTTGTTATTCTTTCCAGTTTGGATTCAGGAGACAGACACTATCTCTACTTTCAAGATTAGGCTTCAAACTTTCCTTTTTGCTAAAGCATATAGTTAGGGCTGGACCAGGTGACCCTGAATCCTCCCTTAGTTATGATGCAATAGACGTAGGCTGCTGGGGGATTCCCATGATGCACTGGGTGTTTCTTCTTCACTCACTGTGTGTTAACAGACCTCTCTGCATTGAATCATATCTGTTATTAACCTCTGTCTCTCTTCCACAGCATGTCTTTATCCTGTCTTCCCTGAGTCTGGTTCTGTCGGAGGTTTCTTCCTGTTAAAAGGGAGTTTTTTCTTCCCACTGTCGCCAAAGTGCTGCTCATAGGGGGTCATATGATTGTTGGGTTTTTCTCTGTATCTATGAAGCGCCTTGAGGCGACTTTTGTTGTGATTTGGCGCTATATAAATAAAATTGAATTGAATTGAATTCTGGTAAGTATATATTGTTCGAGTCGCCCCTTGCTCTCTGTCGTGTGGTCCCTCACACCTTCATGCTGTGTGTCCTGTATGGATCACTGCAGCCCTCCATCCATCATTACATCAAAACTCTTCCACATCCTGCAGGTTTTCTAAACAATGTTTCTTTGCTTTTCAATAACAGTCTTGTAAAAGCAACATTGTATTCAAAGCCATCCAGTTCTGTGTACGCAGTAAAAGTGATGAAGTTCTTTATTTATTCATTTATCTACTTCAGGTTTATTATCAGCCCTAATTTAAAACATCAGATTACCTGAACAGGCTGAGAACCAGAGTAATATGCTCAGGTTCAGCATCAGTTTGTCATCATCAAGCTCAAAACCTTAGAGCTCCTTATATTCATATGGAATTTGCACATTGTATTTTCACCTGTATGTCCAATATAAACAGAATGTTTATAACAAAAAATAAATACATAAATTGATTTGCTTGTGACCTGGTGGGAGGTTAATAAAATATTAACTGGTCTGTTGTGCCAAGAATGATTTTCTTCATTAAACAACATTAAGAAAGATTTTTAGGCTACCTAATGTCAACAGTGCAAAAAGTAAAATTCAGTCAGAACACACTGCACATAAGACTGCAGTTTGCAGTGCTAACCCCAGAGTTTGAGTGTTTATACATGACACAACATTATAGCGAGACTAGCTTACCAATCAGCAGAGCAATGCTCAGAAGAATAGCCAACAAAGCTTGAGCACTGAGCTCAGCGGGCAGGAACATGGCCACTGGTGAGCAGGTCAGAGGTGAGCCCACAGTCTCACAGGAACACACTCTGATGGTCAGGGTAGCTGTGCTGCTCTGAGCGGGGTAACCGCTGTCCTCAACTACAACAGGAAGGATGTAGACATCCTGCAGCCGCCGCTGGAAAGCTGAATGTCGAGTCACAATCCCAGCAGTGTTGTCTGTAAGATCAACAGGGATGCTGCGTTATTATTACATTACATACAACAACTATGTACAACATCATGCATAGTAACATAATAATTACTGCTAATTAATAATTGGACTGGTCAGGTAATAATTGGTATGTAAGCCAGGTATAAACACTCTCAGGCTTGCTTTCATTGAAATGAAACAAGTAAGTTGGCAGTTTGGCTTAAATTAGTCCTAAAAGCAAAGCATAAGAGGGACCAGAGGGACAACTGGGACCTCTGGTATCATTTAGCATTTATACAGACAGTAGATAAAATGTTATACTGTTATACTGCATGCTGGTCGACATGCAGAATTTACAATAAGTAACAGTACGCAGCAGTAACAGCAGATGGAGATTTGTGATTTCAAGGCAACATTAAATAATCACAGGACAGCATTACAACTGATATTATTCATACATTTTTAATGTAAATACATATTAGCCGTCAATTTTAATCCTTCTGGTGATTACAGACTCTGGAATGTAGTTCATATGTTTTTTTGCTCATTACCAACTTCTTGCCTTTTATACAAGTTGGTAATATAATTTGAAGTAACGCAACTTCTGTATGTGTGTCCACTTCACACTTTGAAGAGGCACACGGTGGACAGGCATGTTTTCCTGTGAGACGGGGCTACTGTCCTTAACATCAGTTTCAATGTGGTCTCATGCACCATTATTCACAGGGCCCATGATTTGACACACTGTATTTCTGTAACACAAGTTTTATTTTTAGACATTAAAGAAGCTTCTTCAGTTCTAAGAGTCAAATGGTGGAGAGTCCCAGATTTAAAACGCAGTGGGACTTTCCCCCCAAAGAGGGACAAAGGACCCCCTGATGATCACATGAGCTAAGGTGTGAAAATGGGTGTGGGTCCCAATCAGGCAGGATTTCAGGTGAGCTCATTGTGAAACCTGGCCCCACCCTGTTTGGTCTCTCCGATGTAGAGGTCTGGGCATTCCTCGCTACACTGTACAGCATACACCACATTGTTAAGTCTGTGTCTTGGAGTTTTGTCTTTCGGGTGAACCAGTTTCTGTCTGAGCGTGTTGCTGGGTCTGAAGTACACCGGGATGTCGTGCTTGGCGAAAACTCCTGAGTTTCTCTGATACACCGGCTACATAGGGGATGACAATGTTGTTGGGTCTGTCTTTCTTATTCTCCCTCGCTGGTGTCTGGTCTTCTTTTCTGTGCCTCTTTGCTGACTTTATAAACTCTCAGTTAGGATAACTACATGTTTTGAGTGCTTCCTTTACATGTGTGTGTTCCTTCTTTCTCCCTTCAGGCTTAGAGGGAACATGTTCAGGGAACTGAAGAAGCTTCTTGGATGAGAGGTGAAACGTCTTCAAGCAACTCAAAGAAGTCCAGACGCTTTTTTTTCCAAGCTCCTTAGACTACGATGACCTGGATGACTGAGAACCTTCACAGACATATTTAGACATTAAAGTGTTATTTAGGTTGACACGCGTTTTGTTCCAAACCACACTGGTATCTCACTAAGGGGGAAGTGCCCTCTGGCGTGAACAATCACAGAAGCTCAACTACCACCATGCCTGTCCAAGACAGACCAATCACTTCACAGACACAGGGTCCCTCCTTTTCCAGGAGTGGGAGTGGTGTTTGCGAGTGGTGGTGGGCCCAAAAATCGATTCTTTCCTTTCCCATCGATGTAGGAAAATCCCAGTGGCTAATTCGGCAAAGCCACTGCTTGCTAGGGGGAAATGGTCAAGGACCTGGAGGCGGAGTTTACTCCTCTCTTCAATCTGCCCCTTGACTTTAAATATCTGGTTGAAGAGAGGAGAAAACCTCTTGAACTGGAAAAAAAGAATTAAGATGAGGAAGAGGATGTTAATATGGATATCCTTGGAGATGAAAACAAGCAGGACAAAGTTAATGCCGTTCTGCCTTCTACCCAGGCATCGCAGCCTGGCAGCTCCACCGGTGGGGAAACTGAGGTCGATTTACATGAGATAGGTGTCATGGTCCTGGGCCATGTGGGCCCAGTATTCTTAGTTTCTTGTATTTTTGTATTTCATTCCTTATTTAGGCCATGTTTCCTAAGTTGTCCTGTTGTGTTGTTCCTTATTTGACTTCCCCTTGTGACTTTTATCCCCTGTGTGCCCCTCTATGTATCTGTGAGCCCTCATCTCCCCTCCTTGTTTCATTCCATGTTTCCCCAGCCCACTATGCCCGCGCTCTCTCTCTCCTCCTGTTTGCACCTGTGTACTTCCTGTTTTACTTTGACAGTCTCCCGTCAGTGTTGTTTACTCCTGCCATGTCTTGTTATGTTTATCTGTGTCAGCTGTGTTCCCATGTGTGGCCACTTCCCCTGATCATCCCTCTTGTGTATTTAGTCTCTGTGTTTCATGTAGTCTGTGTCGCGTCGTCTGTGTTCTCACCCCCATGTTTTCACGATCAGTCTTTTGTGATCATCTTCGTCTCAGAGTTCTCTTAGTTTGTCACAGTATTAGTTTTCCCAGTTTAGTTATAGTTTAGCCACGCTATCCCTGCTGTGTTTGTATTCCTGGTCTTCAGTCATATTAAAGGCTCGCTTTCTGTTAAACTCACTCCCGTCTACTCACTTGTGTACGCTCCTGGGTCCATTACACACACCACCGCACGACCTGCCTCTGCAGACCGTGACAATAGGTAATCGTGCAGCAGCCACGCTGTCCATTAGACGGCCTGCAGCGCAGAATGACAGGGGGGAGGAGAGGGATCTGTCTGACAGGAAAATATTGCCTGCTTGTCAGACACTCTCCAGTCCTCCACCAAGCGGCTGATTCCTGCTGTCGTGGCATGTATGCAGGAAATGAGGGGTTACTGGGATAAAACCTTTCACCACAGAGTTTCCATCAAGTCTTACTCTGGTCTGGAGATCGCTGACGGTAAAATTTTGGGGCTCGCTGAACTCCCGGCGGTGGAGCAGCTCGTGCATTTCATCCCCACCAAACCACCCACACTCACCTGGGTGGGTCTAACCCTCCCAGGTGAGACGGAGCCTTTCACAGCCTCCATGTATCAAAATGTTTATAAATCAGCAGCTCAGTCAATAAAAATTCTGACACGGTCACACTGGACATGAGCCATCTGCTTGATAAGGTACCCTGAGTCCTACTGTTTGCAAGGAGAAGTGTATCATCGCTGATATATCTGACTGAAGACTCTCTGCACCATAAACATGTCACAGGTACAAAGAGCACTACAAATGGGAAAAACTCTGTTTATGGTTGATCTCAGAGATGCATGTGCATCTCCCACACAACACAAAAGCTGTAGTTACTCTTTAGTAGCCGCTACTCTTTGACTTACTTCCATAATCTCTAACAGTGAAGTTTCTGTTTCGGAGCTCCTTGGAGGACTTGAAGAAGAACCTCTGGCCTACAGGGGGCTGGTCCTCGTCCACAGCGCCAACTGTCTGGATCACCTGCTCAGCAAAACAGGAAGATTGTGTGCTAAACACACTCAAGAAAAACACAGAACAACTTGTGAACTGAAAATATCTGGATTCACCACACGGGTTTAGTCTGTGCTGATGCAGTGCACACCTACTCCCGATGACAACCTCACACTACCCCCACGAAACAGAAATATTCTCAGTTGAGTAAAAACAATTGTTGTCATCACGTAGTTACAGGACAAGGTTGCTGAGTGCTGAAGCCGGTGCTCAGTTCCAAACCTCCTCTTACACCAACATCAGCACAAACACTGCATGGGGAGCTTCATGTCAAGGATTTCCATGGCTGAGCTATGGAAATCCTTGACTATTGCCCAGTTAATGTATTTAACAAATACCTGTGATGAAGATCTTTGTATGTGCTGTAGCTCAGCATACCTGTCCAGCTCTGGAGTTCTCACAGACGAATGTATCTGAAGGAGCAGTGAGCTGAGGAGGGAACTCATTCACATCCAGGACGTTGACCTTCACTAACACTTCTGCAGACAGCGAAGGATTATCTGTGAGGGTCAGCATGAAGCCGTGTATAATTAGTGTGACAGCCAAATATATTCATCACAGCCAGTGTGACCCGAACATCCTGTGGGCTTCAAACTACCATTAGCTTGGCTCTGATTTTTGAGTAGGTCACCTGCAAAGAATACATTAGGTAACAATTGTGGGCATGTCCTGCAAACGTTTCTTTACTTCCAGCTCCACATTTTTTACTCAACTCTAATCAAGTAACTCTGCATGAATCACAATGTTGCATATATGTGCAACAGCACAGGGAACCGCAGAGAAAAGGCAAACATCGAAAAGCTATTCACTGATTTGATAAAGATTATCGAGTAGCAGCCCACTTTAATGATATGAAACATGATGCAGCATCATCACAGTTTTGTGCCATTGAACATGTTCCAGTGCCTCCAACAGTGGAAACCATGACTTATCATTGAAGAGAGGCATTCTGGGTATTCACCTTACAGACGCTGTCATCTAAAGGACTGAATCATGAACTTGTTCTCAGTGTTATGTTCTAGTTTCTACATGATCTTATTTTTTTCAATACATGACAGTGATTTTTATAAGCTGTGATGACTGCGGTTTTTAATAAGTAGTAATTTATGGATGTTTTCGATGGTCCGGTTCTATACAAAAATACACAAAAAGAGAAAATGAGGAACCCTTTTCCCACATCACTGTATGTAAAGTGTGAATCGTGAGGGGATAGTGTTCTGTTTTGTTCACACTGCATTTGTTTCTTGTCACTTAATACAGTGAAGACAAATATATAACACGCAAAACACTTATTGGCTAGAAGAAACAATTATTGGTACATTTCTGTTGCAGGGCTAACTCAGTGAGAAATACCAAGAATCTAGAATAACCAATGAACCCATCTCCACTAACTGCATGTCTTTGGAGTGCAGAGTCAAAGTGAACCCATGCAGCCACACGGAGAACATGCAGACGATACATTAAACGTCCCGATGGTGGATTTAAACCTGGGACCTTATAGCTGTGAGGCAGCAGTGCTAAGAACAAGCTTTGAAAAAAGAAAAAAGGAAGGATTCATGTTTTTTACGTTTGTGAGGTCTGAAAAGTAAATTAAATTTGTATATTATACTAAATCCCTCATTCTAAATCGACTCCTGGGTCCTCGCAAAGCAGGATTTTCTATATAAGAAAATGCAGTCTTGGTGAATAGTGTGCCCCCTGATAAGAACACTTTTCTTATACGAGTTTTCTCCCATTGATAACTTATCACTCAACATTTATGTTGGAATTTCTAACTAACATTTGTTTAGTTGATGAGATGGTTATGAGATGACCTGTTTGCACAGTTAGTGTCTGTACAGTTTCTGACACACAAGTATACTGTTGGTGGTTGTGTGTAGTTATTGGTGTGGAATACTTACTAAGTTTGGTTGCCACCACAGTGATATTGTGCTGAACAGCTGTCTCTCTGTCCAAGTATTCATTAGTGGATATGATTCCTTCCACCGTCTCAATGTCAAAAAAGCTGTCAGAGCCAGTCTGCCACTCCAGAGAATACCTGCACACATCAGACAGTCCATGGACTTTAACTTCATTTTACATTTTTATAGAAATTTAATTTGGTCAACCAGACATAAAAACTAATTGCATGTATAAACTCATCAGTCAAATAAAAAAGAACTTTTAAAAATATTACTGACTGGTTTTAAAAGCTTTTTCTGCCTGAAAGTTATACGTCTGCAGTGATCTGTCAGTTCGTGGTAATTAATCAATAGTTTCACTTCAGAGTTCTTAACGTGCTTTTTATATGGAATCATATTTGATTATTTAACAAATTAACTCTCTTAATTGGTTAAACTGTTACTTGGTGAACAAGAATCCAATTCAAACTATGATGTAGAACAACATCGTTACAATTTCCAGCCTTCCAGGAAATGAATAATACTGTTAACAATACTTAAAAAAATAAACAGTCTGTTGACATAATTCCACAGATCTGTGAAGCGCTTTCCACCTGACAGCACTGCTACTAGCATCCAGGTCATAAGCGGTCACTGAGCCAATGATGGTTCCTGGGGGAGTGTCCTCGTACACGTCCAAAGAATAGTAAGGCGTGGTGAAGACAGGAGGCTCGTCCACATCCAGTACGTTAATTTCGACTGTCACAGAGTCCTTGAAGGGCCCCAGATGGAGGAAACGGGGATCTAGCTCTGCATTAAATGCTTCCACCTTGAAAGTATAGGACGCCTGGGTTTCATAGTCAAGAGTCTGGAAAACATGGGAAGAAATCCACTGAGATGAAGCAAAAAATTCAGAGCAATCCTTATATTACCTCATGTCTGCAGAGAGAGGACGCCCACAGGCCGTCTACAGTGATTTTAACTAAAATACTTTCTGAAGTATAATTTTAGGACCATCTGGGAACTTTTTAAAAAGATAACTACGGAAATTTTTGTTTTTGCGGTCCAAACAAAAATATCAATCCAGCGCAAAGAAGACTATTACAAAGCAATGCTTCTGTCCTGACATTTGTATGGAATCATTCTGGAGACGATGTCTTATCCGTGTTATTGGTTTTGAACATACCACAGCAAAATTAAATAAAGCTCGACCCACGACTGTTGACGCTTGGAAAACCTTCTCATCCAGAGTTATCTCCTGGAAGAGGCAATAATTGGTTTTAACTTTGTGTTGTTGTGTCTTTTCTTTGCTGTCCCTATGCCTTGTTTGCTAATGTTTGCTTTGCTACTGCAGTTTACAGTTGTACTGTATATGTCTGTACCCCCCCCCCCCCCCAACCCCGTTTTAAATCAATAAAATGTTGATCACAAAAAAAAAATCAATCCAGTATGAAAGTTAAATAAAAATGACATTTTATTCATGTATGTGACTGTGATTGTTTAAAAGGTATTCTGCATGCTTTATTTCACAGTAATTGTGTTGTAAAATGAAACTATATGCCATTAAGAAAATGTTTTTACTTCCCTTTTGCAATGTGAAGTTTTTTATTACGTGTGCTCAAATATGGGAGCACTGAACTTCATTTTGATGGCATCAAAGACGAGTGAAAATCTCTGGCATTTATCTTTAAAATTTGAATTTAACAGTCCAATCAAATTCCTGTATTTTAAACCACAGTATATGTAGAATTAGTCAGTCGGCTGACATGTTTATCATCTCATTGTACAGGACAGAAAAATGCCCCCCCCCCCAGAGTGTGAATGTTGGTTAGTTTACACTTGAGTTTAGAAGTGGGTGTAAATGAGGCTATACAGCGCTTTGAGTACTCCGGGAGAATAGAAAATGGCTATATAAAAATCAATTCATTTACCAAACGTGGTTCATAGTTCTAAATGCTTTAAATTGTCAGTGAGAATAGAGAAACGCTTTTGGCTGACACGAGTATTTGACCAGTCCACACACACCGTTGGCTGCTGCGGCTGCCTGCGTTTACCTGGGAGTACAAAAGGCTGAGGATTCTTCACTCATGTTCGACTCTCTTGAACAGACGTAGGCTGTCCCTCCTGCCTCTGCCTTTGTGCCGCTGCCTTTTGAGCCTCTGTTTTTTGAGTTGTGGCCTTTGAGATGACTCGTGTTCTATTAGTGTTCTTGTGTTATTTGAAAATTTGAGAGTTGTTTTTTTGTTTGAATTGCCTCAGTGCCTAGTGAGTCGTTTCACTATGTGTTTTCAGTTGTGGTAATAAACCTTGTGTTTTTTTAATCTGCCCCCCCCCCCCCCCGTCTCTGGGCTCATTTATGTTACCTCCCCTTGAAAAAGAGCCGAACACAAGCGCTCTGACATTTCCTGTGAGAGATAAAGAAATGGAGGCGTAGACGAAGTCAAAGAAACCAAATTAGAAATGATGCATCTGAGAGGGTAGTTGTTTTTTATGAACACCTGCCTTGACTGGTTGTGGAATAAATACAATGAACACAATGTGAAGAGCTTACAGATAGCTTTTAGGACTTAGGATTATTTAAAAGGGAATCAAAATGGTTCCATCCATAAATGCATGAACAATTTTTTCAATATCACTCTTAGACACCGTGTTTTTAATTTTAGCAATATTATGCAGATCAAAAATGCAGTCTTAGACACAAAACAACTTCAAGGTTTCTAATGGTACTATAGATCCAGGTAATGACAACTATGATAAATTGACTGGTTCTTATATACACTAGCACTTCTCTGCTCTACTTAACCACTTTACACACAAGTGTATGTAACCCAGTAGCTTTTGTTGTTATTCTTTCTTGCTTTCTCTTTATTTGTATAAATGTATTTCCACTCTCTTATTTTGAAAAGACAAATTTATTTTGAAAGAAGTGTGATCCTCTATCAAACTTTATTTTTCTTTTTACGGATCACATTGGGTAATGGCCATTTCATTTGTTGGAAGCGGTTTCAGTCCCGCCTTCCAAGCACCGGACCACCATTACACACGAGCTTGGTTTTTTGCACGTGGAAGGTAGACGAGACAGGCTTCGGATGGTCTGTGCGGAATTTTCTGTCATTTTGGCTAGGTGTTCTGTTCGTGTGATAAAGCAACTAAGATTTTGGATTCTCTCCGGATAGAGGTAGCGAGCCTGTGCCCAGACTAAACTAATCTCTCCCTCAAGAGAGGCATAAAAGTGGTAACACACAAACCACAAAACCAAGGAAAAAAGAACTAGACTAGTAAGAAACCCTGACTAGACTAATAAGGAATCCAGACCTGACAAATGACCAGAAATTGAAATATTGAGCTCAGTAGGTTATTTTTGTTATGCCGGCTTATCATTACTATTACTGCTGTTATTGTGGAATTTGTGTCTGATTTACTGGGGCGATCGTGGCTCAAGAGTTGGGAGTTCGCCTTGTAATCGGAGGGTTGCCGGTTCGAGCCCCGGCTTGGACAGTCTCGGTCGTTGTGTCCTTGGGCAAGACACTTCACCCGTTGCCTACTGGTGGTGGTCAGAGGGCCTGGTGGCGCCAGTGTCCGGCAGCCTCGCCTCTGTCAGTGCGCCCCAGGGTGGCTGTGGCTACTTAGGGACTAGTAAAGTGCTATGCAAATACAGGCCATTTAATTTTCAATTCTGTACAAAATAATAACCATTGTTGCTCATTTCCTGTCTCCAGCCATTTCACTCCACGGTCACCTCATTTCCTATTGTAATCCTGCTAAACCTAGTCTGTAGTTTTGGCTGTTCTAAACTATTTAGAGTGAGTCAGGGGTCACATATAATTGCTTTCTATCTAATGTTTTCAATCCATTTCATGTACACATCCATGTCTTTATCTCTCAAAGGAAAGTCAGAGAGTTTGTCCTGCACTCATCACTGTGTAGTCCTGGTCAAATACTCGTGTCAGCCAAATATGTCTTTTATTCAACAAAATAACAAAATTGTCACCAGAGCACAAAGTATGAAGGAATGAATACAGTACAAAGTACAATAGTCCCTTACATGGTATTACCCCAGTGACAGCAATTACAATGGACCAGACAGTCAGTTAGTGTTTCTCTGTTCTCACTGACAATTTAACACATTTAGAACTATGAACCACATTTAACAATGTGGCTGTGAAGCAGTCTCAGGCTACGTTCACACTGCAGGCGAAAGCGCATCAAATCCGACTTTTTTGACCCTATGCGACCCATCTATCCGATCATGGCACAAATCCAATATTTTCAAATCTGACCTGGGTCACTTTCGTATGTGGTACTGAATCTGATACATATCTGATGTTGTAGAAAGCGACTGCTGTTTGATGGTCACGTCGCATTAAATCCGTCTTTTACGTCACTGACACAAGACAGACGCCAATTATCAGAAGACAAACGAGAAAGCATGGCGGCCATTGTTAAAGCAAAGGCTCTTTTTTTTCTCAGTGTCTTTTCTTTAATTAATTTTTCAAAATTCTGTCGGTTACGACTGTGCAGAAATTGATCGACTGCTGCAACAACACCTACTAGCTCTGTAGCCGCCATTTTTACTTCTGTTGTGTGTGACGTCTTCTTTTGCGCACGTGTGACGCTTTGAGGGCCGTGAACCGTTCACACTGGAGCGCGTTTGCTGTCACATTTTATTCGTAGTGTGAAAAACAGACAAAAATTTTTTGGATTTGATCAAAAAATCAGAATTGAGCATTAAGACCTGCAGTGTGAACGTGGCCTAATTCATATGATTTAAAGAACTTTGCATCAGCATAAAACAATCTTTCCATCATCAGCTTGAAGACATAAAATAAAGTGCTGTGTGAATGGATCAATGCTTTGCAGCAGGAAGCACTTAGAAAGCAACTAACGTGCACTAAAGGGTGAATTGACCTTTTTCAGAACAATTATCCCTTCTTGACTTTGACCATTACAGATGATGTCAAACACGTTGCCCTCATCTCCTGGAACAATGGCATACTCCACCCGTGCGTTGCTGCCTACATCCAAATCCTGGGCTTGAATTCGTCCCACAGCTGCACCCAATGATGCTGACTCTGGTACATGAAGATTAAAAATACCTTAAAGAGTAAGAAAGATCAGTAAAAAGAGACAACCAATTAAACACTATTATTAGTCCAACGTAACTGAATGAATGAATGAGTAGATTTTTTTAAACAATGAGCAAATTAGATATTGCTAAGAGTTTGTTACTCTTAGTGAAGCGTGGAGGGTTGTCATTGACATCAGTCAGGGTGATATTGATGATGGTGGTGGAGGCCAGTCCCCCCAGTTGACCACCCATATCCTTGGCCTGGAGAAGAACCTGGTATTCCTCTTTCACCTCACGGTCCATGTTGGCCAGAGCTGTCCGAATTATACCTGAAAGGATTTGATTTAACATTTTAGACCTCACTATAACAAAGAAGAAAGACAAAGATGAATCTGGCTTTAGTCTACACACGCTGTATGCCTATGCCTAATTTTGCCTCAGTGTATCTAAGTGCTTCCCACATTTGAATATTTTTTGTATATTTGTCACAAAAAATGTAAATATTAGACAGAGATGATGCAAGTAAACACAAAATGCAGTTTCTAAATGAAGGTGTTTATTATTAAGGGGGGAAAAAGCCAAAATGGCCCTGTGTGAAAAAGTGATCCCCCTCCCCCATAAAACTGCTACAGGCATCCCCAGACGAGTTACAAACAACAGTGACGTCTCTAACTGGTGAAAAGTTTGAATGGTTGACTGCAGCCAAATCCACCATTACAAGACCAAAACCAGTTGCTCCTGCACTGAACGATGACCTTGAAAACCGCTCACAGAGAGTTAATCTCTGTATACTAAACATTCCTGAAGGGAGCAAACATGGCAGGGACCCTCTAAAGTTTATGTTGGAGGTATCAATGCAGGCAATGGGCCCCAGTCTTCCCTACGTCATCTGAACTGGAAAGAGTCCAACAAACCCCGACCGACCTCCAGATCCAGTGAAAGGTCATAACCCCCACACTATCCTGGTCAGCTTCTCCGTATTCCCACAGAAAGAAGCTGCACTGCGCTGGGCCACAAACTACAAGCTTAAACATCAAGGTACCACTAAAAGGGTCTATCAAGACATCAGTGCACTGTTCAAAGCAAGCCCTGTATCAGAGAAATGTTAGACTCCACCCAGCATGGCTGCGTGTGATGTGACCTGATAGGCTCAGATGTTTCATGACCAGAGGATCAGTAAATAGTAAGACTACATGTATGGCACTCTGATTTAAACAGCCTGAAGATGATTAATCATCTAAGCTTGAGTATGTGCTCATTTTCATCCTTTCATAGTAATCAGTGAAACTCAAGATCCGGACACTCATTAACGTTATTGTTGGGTTATTCAGCATCATCCTACATGCAGGTGCGTACATAATATAATAAGGTTGTATACCTTATTATATTTGACTTTTGATCTAAAACAAGGCAAAACATAAAATTATATATAATTATATATACAAATACTCTGTCTACTTGGAAGGCTTTCTTAAATTAATAGAAGGCAAGAAGAGTGCTGGCTATGAGTGATTTTGTGAGCTATCTAATTTAAAGTTAACAGTTCATGTGTATAATGTCTGTTTCTTTACAGTAGATGTTTGCTGTGGTGGATGAAGCAGCTACAAAGTTTGCTTTTCTTCACACATGAGTTTAACCTGGACCAGGTGACCCTGAATCCTCCCTTAGTTATGCTGCAATAGACGTAGGCTGCTGGGGATTCCCATGATGCATTGAGTTTTTCCTTTCCAGTCACCTTTCTCACTCACTGTGTGTTAACAGACCTCTCTGCACTGAATCATATCTGTTATTAACCTCTGTCTCTCTTCCACAGCATGTCTTTATCCTGTCTTCCTTCTCTCACCCCAACCAATCACAGCAGATGGCCCCGCCCCTCCCTGAGCCTGGTTCTGCTGGAGGTTTCTTCCTGTTAAAAGGGAGTTTTTCCTTCCCACTGTCGCCAAAGTGCTGCTCATAGGGGGTCATATGATTGTTGGGTTTTTCTCTGGATGTATTATTGTAGGGTCTACCTTACAGTATAAAGCTCCTTGAGGCGACTGATGTTGCAATTTGATGCTGTATAAATGTCTTTTTCTCTTTAAGACTCTCCTGTAATTTAATTTAACTGGTACGTGTTATGTTAGAATTTAGAATCAGTGCTTGCTCATAGGGGGTCATATGATTGTTGGGTTTTTCTCTGTATCTACTGCACAATATAAAGCGCCTTGAGGTGACTTTTGTTGTGATTTGGCGCTATATAAATAAAATTGAATTGAAATTGAATTGAATGAGTTTAACGTGCGGTTTGATGAAGGACGCCCGGCAGCTTTTTCCCAATAAAGGTCTTTACAGGAACAAAAGCTGCTGTTTTTTCACTATATGTGTGCTCCTATGTTTCTATTGCAGGTCTATATTTACATTGACCTGCAATAGAAACAGTCACAACGTAAAGCTCATGTTTCCATGGTAACTTGTCTTTGTGGTGCTTGTTTTATCAGGGGTAGGACTGGGGAGTAACTCGTGAGGTATCATGAAGTGAACTGAATTCATGCGACGTCTGAGTTCTGTTAGTACAACTGTATCAATTATTCTTGCTTTGTAACAGAAACGTTCCAGCTGCTGTCCTGTCACCTGTTTTGGGGTCCACAGAGAAGTAGGGCTGGCCGTGAAGGATGCTGTAGACAACGCGAGCACTGTTGCCATACGTGGGGTCATCTGCATCTGTGGCAGTCACCTGTGTCACGTAGGTTCCTAAACAAACACAAACATGTTTGCACAGATTATGTTAATACAGATTACGTTTCTCTCTAGAAACTGAAAAGCAGCGACGTCTGCGTGCTACACACCTGCTGACCGTGCTCTGTGACTTTACTTGGCCTGTCACTTTGTGGCTGAGCTGTTGTCACTCCTACTCTCTTCCACATCGTTATAATACCACTAATCACTAACTGTGGAATATTAAGTGGTGATAAAATTTCACAGCTTAACTTGTTGCACAGATGGCATCCTATCATGGTACCTCGCTGGAATTCACTGAGCTCCAGAGAATGACCCAATATTTCACAAATGTTTGCAGCCTGTTTGATTTTATGCGTCTGTGGCCGTGGAAGTGAACCACTACTGAGGTTCACCATATGTAAGAGGACAATACTGACATTTTTTTTAAAATTCTCCTATAAAGGAAACAGAATGTGGGAAAAATGGGCACAACTTTGCCATCACTGAGTTCACTGACGTAGTTCAATAATGCAGTAATTCCTTGGTGGCCCCAGGGGTGGGTGACATTTGCCACGAGTTCCTGAATATTGTAAGGCTGTTCTGGTTCACACACTTCTGCAACATCACATGGAGATCTAAACACTCCTTAGCCTCCCTGGGAAGGTCTGCCCTTTGTCACTGATTCGGTTCATAATCTTTACAGACAGGATCCAACCAAGTGGTGGAAGGCTTCCAACTTGGTAGCCTCAGAATGTTATATCTGCTTTTTGCAGATGATGCGCCCTGTAGGCGTCATCATGCTGTGGCCTCCAGCTTGCAGTGAAGTGATGTGATTGAAAATTAGCATCTCCATGTCTGAGGCCATGGTCCTCAGCTGGAAAAGGGTGAAGTGTCCTCCCAGGGTCAGGGTAGAGTTGCTGCCCCAGTTGTTAGAGGAATTTTACAGGGAGATTGTAAGATGGGGTCGTGGGTACAGTGAGGAGGACAGTATACCATTGTAGTCATTTGAGATGGGCTCAAAGTAGAGCCACTACTCCTCCACATCAAAAGGAGCCAGAGTTGGTTTGAGCATCTGACTAGGATGCCTTCTGGGTGACCTCTGGCTAAGGTGTTCTTGGCATGTCTCCACGAGGCCCCAGGATAGGAATGGAGAGATCATATCACTCTGCTGGCCTGGGAACACCCCAGTGTTCTCCCAGATATACTGAATGTGATGGCTGGGGAGCAGAGGGTTTTCTGGGTTAAGCTGCCCATGACCTGGTTCGGATAAGCAGAAGAAAATAGATGGATGGATGGATGGATGGATGGAGGATGGATGGATGTATGCCAAGACTTTGGAGAACAAAAAAAGAAAGATCAGATAATTTGATCTTGTAAACACACCCTAAGAAAGCAGTCTTACATATTTGCTTAATATGTGCGTTGAAGGACATGTCCTGGTCAAAAATGACTCCAAGGTTCCTCACAGCGTTACTGGAGGCCAAGGTAATGCCATCCAGAGTAAGAATCTGGTTAGAGACCATATTTCTTAGATTTTCAGGGCCGAGTACAATAACCTCAGTTTTATCTGAATTAAGAAGCAGAAAGTTAGCGGCCATCCAGGTCTTTATGTCTTTAAGACATTCCTGCAGTTTAACTCATTGGTGTGTGTTATCTGGCTTCATGGACAGATAGAGCTGGGTGTCATCTGCATAGCAGTGAAAATGTATGCTATGTCTTCTAATGATGCTGCCTAAGGGAAGCATGTATAATGTAAACAGAATTGGTCCTAGCACTGAACCCTGTGGAACTCCATAATTAACCTCAGTGTGTGAAGAGGACTCTCCATTTACATGCACAAACTGGAGTCTATTAGATAGATATGATACAAACCACTGCAGTGCAGTACCTGTAATACCTACAGCATGTTCTAATCGCTCTAATAGGATATTATGGTCGACAGTATCGAACGCTGCACTGAGGTCTAGCAGGACAAGCACAGAGATGAGTCCACTGTCAGAGGCCATAAGAAGATCATTTGTAACCTTCACTAAAGCTGTTTCTGTGCTGTGATGAGCTCTGAAACCTAAAATCTGATAAATAGGTTGATCATAGCCTGAAGAAGTAATTAATTTTAGGACGTCTTATAAGAATGGGTTCTAAAAGACACAATGATGGTTTGGGGGAAGTAATTACTGAAGTTAATTTAGAAAGATGGAGAAAAAGAGTCTAAATGAATATCAATGGTGCTGAAAGTAGCTAAACATAAATCTAAGTCTGTGAGATGGTTATGAATGGTTCAAATTTTATTTGTGAAGACTGTTACTAGATAAGGTTAAATGAATGCTTGGTTCAACAGAGGTCTGACTTTTTGCGAGCCCTGCTACAGTGCTGAAGAGGAACCTGGGGTTGTTCTTATTTTCTTCGATCAGTGATGGATACTAAAACGTTCTAGCTTTGCAGAAGTTTTTTTCTGTAGAGCAGCAAACTGTTTTTTTCAGGCTAAATGATGATCTTCTAAATAAGATCCCAGTTTCTCTCCAGTTTACAAGTTTTCTGTGTTAAGGTGCATGTTTGACGGTTACACCAGGGAATCAAGAATTTCTGATTTCGGGCTTTCTTTTTCAGAGGAGCTACAGTAGTGGTACGCAGGGAAGATGTAGAATTATTAAGCTCTGTGGGAGTAGGTAACCGCTCTGCATTGTTTTGGCACATGGCACTGAAGAAGAAAACAGTAGAGAGACAGTGGCGCTGTCACTTGGTGTTTGCTCTCTGCAGCAGAGTATTGCTTCCTGTTCCACAGTGTGTAGCTTATCTGTGGAGCCAGTTGATTTAAAAACTTCACCTGCTAATTACATTCACAGTATTCACTATCCCCTACCTTATCGGACCAGGGGTGACATATTCAGCTGCACCTGAGCCAGCCAGCAATCTAAGGAGATCTCCTTAGATTGCTGGCTGGCTCAGTTGTGTCTAAAACACAATGTAGATAACTGGAAAGGTTTCTGGGAAAACCTGGTCTTGTTACGAGAGACTGTCCTGTCTAAAAAATTGGTTTCATTTTTAATATATTTTTGTGCACTGTGTATTTTTTTATACCTAAAATATATTTTCCTTGATAAGGAGTGTACACTTTCATTTATCTTTATGAGTTCTGCTATCTAAATTCTTCATCCACCTACTGCATCCGAGCCTGTAGCTGTCTTACCTGTTGGGGACATCTCTGGGACGCTGGCGCTGTAGGGTCCATCTGGGAACTGAGGTTCATTGTCATTAATATCCTGCACCTTGATGATAAACTCAGACTCTGGCTCAAGAGGGATGCCTGTATGAACGTCAACAGCCTGGGCCTTCAGCGTATAGTACGATTTTTTCTCCCTGCAAAACATCAAGTATTAAATTTACACACACTGAATTCACTGGCACATACTCAACTGATATGATTATGTGTTCAGGCTATGAGTCTCATGGTGTCTCAGCATTGATTCCATGTCAGGCTGCACTCATGCTGCCAAACAGACTGTTAAAGAAAATGGAAATATTAGATGTGCTGTAGATCAAGTAGTGACTCAATTTTGGGACAGGAAAGTGTTTTGTCCATAGAAATGCTCGTCTATTGATGCAAATGCATGAATAAAGGTAGACTTTTATTGGCATAGTCACAGTTTTATACTTACGGGGGTTGTTCATGTGCAAAGCTTAGTTTATCATTTTAGTTAGTTTATCATCATATCAAAGAGGAACTTTCTTTTATGATATGATTTTCTGAATTTTAATGTGACATTAAGATATCCAACAATATCTTATTTATTTAATTGTGGAGGGGTGTGGTTTATGGCTCAGCTGCAGGGGAGGGGTGGAGCAGTGGGTTCAGGGTGTGGTGTCGGGGGAAGCGGACCTGCCCATGCCTTTCCTATTTCAGTCAGATGCGGGGACCTGACGAGAGAGCTGCGTGTGGTGCAGAGCCGATGAGGACAGCTGGAAAGCTGCCCCACTGTTAATAAAAGATCACTGCACTAGCAACGCAGCTACAAAAGTAAACATGTGATAAAAACCTGCAATTGCAAAAAAGCAACAACAACAAAACAACTGCCACTGTTGAATGTGTCCTGTTTAGGTGGAATGGGTTCTCTCTCTTACACACACACACACACACACACACACACACGCACACACACACACGTGCACGCTCGCACGCACACACACACTCTTTAGAGCGTGCTGATTTTGTATAGAATCAATTTATAAATTTGACAGTTTTACTGTGTATTGTATGCAACGAATGACTGCAACACAATGTGATAGCAGCATGTGAATATTATCAAGCCCTCGAGCCGCAACGGTAGAAACTCTGAAGGCAGATGCTACTCATGATTGGTCTTTTTTTCAACGACTCCCAAAGTCTCCAAACAACAGGGCTGGCCGCCCGCAGTGACAGTTCAAGAGAAAGCTGTAATAACACATCTGCAGTTTTAAAGGTAATGCATATGTTCAGTGATGTTTTCTGAGGTCAGCAGCTGTTTCAGGTCTTGAACATCAAACATTCTTGCTCAGGTGACTCAGCTGAAGTTGATCAAGCCTCAGCCTGTTTTGTGGAAAAAAAAAATCGCCTTGAATCTTTTGTGCGTTTTTAAAAAAATCTCAGCCAAAGTCAGCATCTCTGTGGACACAATCATCTCTCTGACAGAAAAAGGTTGATTCTGATTTGTCCAAGTCTCACTTCCCCGTCCATTGCAACTCCTGAGAAAAACAGTTTGGGAGGATGTGCCTTCTCTAGGTTCCTACTTAGATATTACTGTTTTCAGGTGCTTAGTCAGTTTAGACAATATTATTGGGAGGTACTGACCTGTCAAGCACCACCTGTGCATGTATATCTCCTGTCATTTGGTCAATGGTGAAGACAGACCCCACTCCCTCTCCTGAGAGTGTATATTTCACTGCATTATCTCCCTGGTCCATCTCAGTGTGGAGCTGCAGAGGAAATTATGTGTCAGAAAAGCATCACAAATACAAGTATTGTTTTCTTATTTAGGAGATGATATGCACATTAACTGCATCAGTCTTCATTTGTTGTCTATGAGAACGATATGAATACACTGACTAGCTCCTGCATTCGGTACACCTGTTCAGCTGCTTGTTAATGCAAGTATCTAATCAGCATGACATAGTGTGTAATGTGTATCTGTTTGTAAGCATGTAGACTTGGTCAGTATAAGCTGCTGAAGTGGAACAAGAGTGATCTAAGTGACTATGAAGGTGGCATAGTTTGGGAGTGAGGTGGGCTGGGCTTATTTCAGAAGCAGCTATCTGCTGCAGGCCTCGAGGGCCGGAGTTTGAAACCCTGATCTGCTGGGAGTTTCCTGCACACGTTGATGCCAGAGGTCAGTGTAGAATAGTCAGACTGCTCTAACTTTGGTTAATGTTTTTTGTTTGCAAATGAAATCATCATTTAAAACAGTTTTTTTTTTCATTTTTTTGGGTTTATTTGGGTCATCTTTGTCAAATATACATTTTTCACTAACATGCCATTTTTAGTCCAAATCCCATGCTAACTAGAAACATTTGGGTTTAACACTGTAACAGATGAATGAGTTCAGTGTTAACAAGCGTTAACTGTGATTAATTAATTTGAAAAATATAACGCATAAAAAAATAACGCATTTAATAACACTGGCTTGACATATTTGCATTCCAAGCAAAGAGGAACGTTTGTCAATGCACCATTTCCTGGTAGACCGATTACACTGATGCACACATCAGAGCTACAAAGAATAGTGATGGGATTTCCGGCTCTTTCAGCTCCGAACCGGCTCTTCAGGTTGTTTTGTTGCTTTAACTAATTTATTTTTAACAATAATATAAAATTATGCAAAAAAGGAATTACTAATGTAAAAAAAGTCTTTTTATTTATATATGTTTATATATAAATATATACGGTGGCCCCTAGAGACAAAGCACGTACAAACTCCAAAACACATTTCTAGCATGAACTGAACTTCCAAAACAGAGCTACCTAGATCACTTAAATTACACAATTGAAAGCATATTCAATTATCTTGTTTGTGTATTTATACACAAGCACTCACATATATTCAAATAATTAAAAAAAAATGTTTATTTACCTGTTACTACCACACACCAAATCCGGTCGTTGGTACTTGCTGGCTTGTGTAGCCACCAGGTAACACTGCGCCTAGCGTCCTGGAGCACTTCTGTTGTGTTTTGTACGTGCTTTGAAGTTTATGTGCTTTGTCTCTAGCGGCCACCGTAAATATACTTTTATTTATTCACTCCACATAAAATGTAATAAATAAATCATATAATACAAAAACCAACTATTCACATTTGAACTTTTAACTATTTCAATTTTCAGCTTTTTCCTTTTAAACAAATTTAAAGTGAAACAACACAAAACACTGCAAACCACAACACAATTAAATATAAATTATAATATGAAAACAAAAAGAACATGCACATTCTCTGTCATATGGACCTGCATGAATAAACTTTCTGAATCCTTCATCATCTGCAACTGAAAATAGTTGTGGATGATTACTATACCTTTCTAATGTGATGTTGTTGTCCCTGGCTCTCTCTCTCTCTCCCTCCCGCTCTGTTCCTGTGCTACTGAGTGTAACTACCGCCCCTCCCCCCTCTGCCCAGCACAAAGCACAAGGCTCACGTGCGGAGTGAAGCGGAAAAAAGTGCGAGAGAGAGAGGCTGAGAGAGAGAGAGAGAGAGAGAGAGAGAGAAAGGAAAAAAAACCCATGGCTCCCAATAAGGAGCCGGCTCATGTCACCTCAGACTGATCAGAGGCTAATTTGATTTCTAAAGACTATCCAATGGAACCTTGATAAAAGCGTGGTTATGTGCAAACTGTGCAAAAAGGAGTTTGCATACCACCGAAGCACTTCAACCTTACGGCATCATCTAAATGCAAAACATGTTGCAGTGAGTACAGAAACTGTGGGAGCTGTTAGCGCTAGCAGTCCCAGTAACAAGAAAAGGTGTCAGCAGCCTTGAGGTCCTGCTGCAGGAACAGTGTGAAGATGGCACCACAAAGGAGCCAGCAGAGACAAAGAGCCTCCTCCTCCCCTCTGATGAGGAAGAGTTTGCACAGAGCAGAATCCACCATCAGCCAGACAGACTGCCCGCTGCAGTGGTGGTCCAGTCGAGCAGGGACCCACCCACAGCTGTCTGTGATTGGTCCTGCCACTTCTGTCCCATGTGACAGACTGTTCTCACCTGCAGGTCACATAGTAACAAAAAGCTGCTCTGAACACGTGAACAGGCTAGTTTGTAACTGGCTGAAAGAGACGGACAGTAAATAAGCATGGAGGTACTGTGAGTAAATGGACTGGTTCTTATTTAGTGGTTTTCTACTCTGAGCATCAAAGCGCTTTATACAACTAATTCATTCACCCAATCACACAAGCACTTTTTCTAAGCTGTTAGTGCCTATCTAACATTAACATACAATGGATGAGCAACAGGGGGTTAGTATCTTTCCCAAGGATATTTGGCATGAAGACTAGGAGGAAGCCAGGAATCGAACCACCAACCTTCCAATCATTAGATGCTCTACCGCCGGAGCTACATGTTTTATGTTCACTGTTTTAGCCTAATGTACAAAATAATGTTGGCTCAGGTTACTCAGAGTTTAAAGGTGAAGCTGCTCAAATAACCTTTTATGTTTATTTTTTTAAGAAGATTAAACTTCACTCATGTTGAAATTATTATTATTATTTAAAAACAAAGCCATTTTGAAAATATACTTAAAGTACTTAAAACAGCGCTTCATTTTTAAGCCTGCCCAGGGATTTTTTTTCCAGAAATGTAAAGAGCTCGAGTTTCCAATATTCATGTCCATGTTTATTATTTGATTCTGTCGCCCACTAAAACCCTTTTAAATTAAAAAAAAACATTTGCACTTTGAGGAATATTTTCTTGTGCGATTAAATGTGATTAACCGAGATGATTAATTACAAAGCCTCTAATTAATTAGATTATTTGTTTTAATTGAGTCCCACGCCTAATAATAATACAATGTATTAATCAAACAACATAATTTCTCATTCAACAGAATAATCTCTTGTTTGTAGAATATATACTACAATTACTATACTAACTAACACTATTTCCAAATAAATCATCCATAATAAATATAAAGTCAACAAATATTTTCAAAACAAGCTCTACTGTGCAGGGCATTACACTTATCTAAAAGGGGTTCAATATATGAAATATGAAAGTCAACAACTAACTGACCAGTGGGCTCCAAACATTGCAATGAGGATCTATTTAGACCTTTTGTAGTTTAATTAATAACCAGTCGGCTAAGATGTTGGCGTAATAAACTGTAATAAGTTGCAACCATTGCAACAAGTCAGTTTGTGAAATGAAGTCCCTCCTAGATATTCAACGATCAGCTGCAGGTGATTTTTAGCAGTAGAAATGTGACGATGTTACAGAGCGGGGGTAGACCAGTACTGAGGCACACGTTCCAAACACTGATCACTGTGTCAGACAAAAACAGTTCATGCATGAAACTCAGAGCAACACGAGCTAATAAACCAACCACTTACAACCACATGTCCAAAAAAGTTGTAAAATGTAAATCAACCGAATGCAATGATAAAAACATGATATGTTTATCTGTGAATTGTTTCTTCTCTCAACAGGAAAACATATACAATATTTATAATGAGACAATTATAAGAAATCATAAGTAATGATGGACAGAAGTGAACCAATCTGAAATAATTCTGCCTAAAAGTTATTTTTGAATCATTTAAAATAGACATCAAAGACGTTAAAAATCTCATCATCTACCGTACAAAATGACATAAAGAGTCCAAGAATCTTGACGAGGCTAAAAACCAATACTGAAAGCCGTCAGGCCATCAGCACGATTCCAGCATCAGTTATGAACACAGTTTGCTGTTTAAAGCTCTGCTGTGGTATCAAGAAGTCAGAGATCAACATTATCCAGAAATACCATCGTCTGCTCTGGTACAAAGCTTATGTGGAAAATAGTTCAGTGATCAGACAAATTCAAATTCTCTTTGGAAAACTACAAAGGAGAGGGACTATTCGGCTTAATACCCAGTGGTGGTGTTGATGGGGGGGCGGGGGGAGCTGGTGCGCATCAACGCCTATGTAACTGACAACTATAAGTGCTGACAGGTATATACAAGAGCAAAGAACACTACTTTTTCAGGGAAGGCCTCACATTTTCTCCTCTTACAGGAGCCTGGATTTTTAGAGGAGAGCTCCAAATCAGTGCTCACCAATTTCGAACATTTGATGCACTGAAATGAAGAATATGACCAAAAATCCGTAGAACAACTAGAATCCAGTTGTTTTTTGTTTTTTAGGCAAGGCCTTGTGTATTTCAGCAAGGACAATTAAATTAATATTAACTCAGGTTTGTATAACCCCTGTCAAGAACCTCAAAGATGCTTCACAAAAAAGTATAAATAAATGAAAGTATGTAAATAAACACAAAGGTAAACAACTCCAAAGGAAAGCAGAGTAATACAAACTGATGACCAGAGTCCACTGACATCTGCTGCTAAACAACACACTTAGTGCACACCCTCCCCAATGGGAGTAACACGACAATCAGTAGTGTTCTTACACACACACACACACACACAGTGTGAACACTGCCCAACAGCTCTATTTGCTCCCCTCTTCTTCTTCTTTAAAACCCGCAAAGCTGATTATGAGGGGAGACACCTGCTGTCACTGGGAGGAGCACAAATCCTCCAGAAGAAGGAATGCGCGCACACACACACACACACAGACACACACACAGCACTACAGCTTTAACTACATATCAGCCAATAGCTGGTTAGCCAGAACTGTAATCTAAACAATCTGTATTCAAATCCTATGTGCGAAGTGGCTGGATTTATCTTGATGAATAAATACATAAAAGTATGTGTGTGTGTATATATATATATATATATATATATATATATATATATATATATACACGCACACACATATATATACACACACACACACACACACATATATATATATACACACACATATATATATATATATATATATATATATATATGGTAAATGGCCTGTATTTGTATAGCACTTTACTTAGTCCCTATAGACCCCAAAGCGCTTTACACTACATCCAGTCATCCACCCACTCACACACACTCACACACTGGTGATGAAGTTACATTTAGCCACAGCCACTCTGGGGCTCACTGACAGAGGCGAGGCTGCCGGACACTGGCGCCACCAGGCCCTCTGACCACCACCAGTAGGCAACGGGTGAAGTGTCTTGCCCAAGGACACAACGACCGAGACTGTCCGAGCCGGGGCTCGAACCGGCAACCTTGCGATTACAAGGCGAACTCCCAACTCTTGAGCCACAATTAACAGGCTGATGTGAAAGATTGCTGCCACACCTCCCCCTCGGCCTGTGCTTCGAGGTTTCTGGTAGTTAGAATGACTCGGGGGTGTTGATTCATTTAAACTAACATAATCATCCTGCTGCAACCAGGTTTCTGTACGGCAGAGTAAATCAATTTGTTGATCAATTATTAAGTCATGTACTAACAGAGACTTGGAGGAGAGAGACCTAATATTTAATAATCCACATCTCACTGTTTTACTCTTTGGTTCAGATGTGGATACTGTATTGTTCTTTCTTTGTAATTGTTTATGTTTAAGTTGTTTGTTGCTGGTTTTTAGTTTGTTTTTTGTCTGTTTGGAAGCTGACACAGTCTCTATGGAGATGGGTTTTTGGGGGGGTAGCAGGAGGAGAGAAGCTGCAGAGAGGCATGTAAGACTGCAACTCTGCTTCCTGGTCCCAACTCTGGATAGTCATATTTTGGGAGGGTTAATAAATTTGTCCATGCTTCTAGAAATGAGAGCTGCTCCATCCAAAGTGGGATGGATGCCGTCTCTCCTAACAAGACCAGGTTTCCTCCAGAAGGTTTCACATGTCTGAGAACAGAATCACCAATTACCAGAGTTTGACCCCCGGCGGGTGTGTCACCGAGTGGGGAAAAACAGACACATGGTTGGTGGTGTACCTGGGGCTTCTGTTTAAGACTACGCTTCCTCCTCACCATCACCCAGCCGCCCTCTTTCCCCAGCTGCTCAGGACAGTCTGCCGGGGAACAGCTAGCGGGGCCTACGCTGTCTTCAGCTGCACCGTTACCAAACAAGGCTTAGAAATGGGCAAATTTCATTTAGACAAGAAATGGTGCAACCTTTTGATACTATTATGTTGTAATGAAGCAATGTGTTAAAATCAGCTTATTCTATTGGTAACCAGAGTGATGCACTCAGCCACAGAGGACCATCTCCATTAAAGGAAAGAAAAAGACAGAGAGATGGAGATCATCTGTCATAATGTTCTGTGTAAGTAAAGTTGGGCTGCCCAGCTCTGTAGTAGTAGTTATAAAGTAGCAGGAGTACAACAAATCTCCAAATACATGGTTTAATTATCTTCTTGGTTTTTCACACGTTTACCCCTGATGTGGACTTCAAGTCAACAAGGAAGGGTGTTCATCATCTGTACTGGCTTCTATTGTGCATCACCAGGTTGTCTTCATTATGTTTAAATACTTACATGTATTCCGTTTCTTCCATGTGATTTGCTGATTAGATAGAATTTGAACAGGTGCAACAGCAAAGAGTTTTTTGGTATTTGTTTTTTTTTTTTAGTAGTACTGGAGTAGTAGCATAGCTTATCTTAGCTTAGCTTAGCCATCTGCTCTCATTTTTAAGTATCTTACTGTGTTATACTACAAAGTTTGGGAGTTTGTACACTTTAGTTTTATCTGATTTGATAGTTTTCCTCTGATATTTTTAGAGTTCTGTGAGATTTTTTAGTTTTCATGCCTTTTTGTTTTCTTCTTATTTCAAATAAAACATCTCAAAGCATTTGAAATGAAAGCATATATTTTAGCCTTATCTGGATATTTTCTAAAGATTTCATCCAAATCCACTTCCTGGTACAAGCGAGCTCCAAGCAGAAAAATGTAAAAATGAAGCAACATGGACGAGCTAAAAACATCAGGTCTTTTCTGTTAAAATTAACAGAAGGTAAAGAGTCAGTAATGTTGGTAAAGTTGCTGTTTAAAGACAAGTACAGAGTACACACAAGCTCTCTCAAAATAATCTGGTAACAGCATATATAACGATCGTATATAACGATTTTGTTTCGCTTACCTTTCCAACATACTGAGGTTCAGATCCCATGTACTCCTCCAGGACAAAGAACTGGTTCCACACCCATCCTCTCTTAATCCGGTGAGTTCCCAACCTACCCTGCCTCCGCCATCTCCTCTTGCCCTCCACTGATGGAACTTCCCCCAAAGAAGGCCTCAAACTCAGATTTTTCCTCCCTCCACCAGAAAATGTAATGGCACCCCTGCTAGTTCTGTTGTGGAGGGAAGTCTGCAAAGGGATTTGGGAGGAGTGGTCCAATAACAAGCAGGATCCCACCAGGAATATAGTGACATATCTCTTTGTTATCATCAGTGAATGTGTTTGTCAAAAAAAGGGAAAGCAATGTTAAAAACAAACTGGGTTAGTTTGAGGTTGAGAATGAACGTCCAAAGCTGGATTTGACCTGCTGGCACGGACTGGGCAAGAATTCCACTGTATTCCCAGATAATTCATATACTGTCATTGCTCAATCAGGCAAATCTCTGAAGGTCATTGTTGGTTGGCCTGGGTTTGTTGGACCATGAGTTTCGTCCTGTTCTGTGACTGCAGAAGAACCACCTCGTGTTCTCCTCAGTTCCTCAGCAGAGACACCTGGAAGAACAGGTTTAAATAGCAGCATTATAATGTAGACTTGAACAAAACAGTTCAGCTACAAAGTCTCACTTTTGTTACTTACATTTACTTATAAACTTTAAATCTATTAATGCTTTATTACATTTGAAGCTTTAGTGGAGACAAAGTCAGAGAACAAACTATTATCCCACCTGTAATCCTGACACTGCTCTGCAGCGCTGATTGGACAGGTAGTGGAGTACCTGCTGTGACACAGATCCACTGGCACAAGGACATACAGGAAATCTTAATCACACATCAGGATCACTGGTACTGTCATTTTAATGTTTTATTGCCAATTTAAATTGTGTTTGCTTTGTTTTGCATTAAAAGAAGAAAATGGATAGATGGGTGGTCTCAGCATACATTTTTACTTATCTTATTAAAACTTAAGTACTATTACTTAAGTGGGATTATGAACTTTTTTTTATGTAAGCATAATTTTTTTCCCTTCCTTCCTGTCTCAATGGTTTTCTAAAGCAGTTCATTTTGCCTTGTTTGAACCATTAAATACAAGCGGGAGGTGATGTTAATACCTGATTAGTCTTGTCATGCACCTGCTTCACAGACTTACAGTGAATACATAACAACACCTACGCTCACATTGTTGTACTCTCCGTCAGAGGGGCAGTGTCTGAACGGCTGCCATCACTGTGACATAGGGCCAAGGACCTGGTATGGACCCCCCCATGATTCAGTGACTGAATCATCGTTGTTCTTATGATGGGGTTGATGATTTTCTCTCACGTGTTTTTAAATAATTCTTACTGAACTTTTTTGTCTACACACTGTCAGACTGCACGTGTAAAGGCTTCCACAAAAATCACTCACAATCTTCTGGCAGTGCTCTGTCATTTTGATTATTATTATAATAATCTGGGCAATGAGAAAAATGATGAGTACTGAATTACTAAAAGAAACAGCTGACTACTGAAAACTGGGGCATGCTTGATTTTGAAAGTTGCTTATACGAATATAAGTTACGTCATATCTAAAGTTGAATGACGTTTCATTATGAGGGCGACTCATCCTTAACTGTTGTGCTGAGCACAGCAACTAAATATCTCCAAACATTTGTACTTCTGATGCCCGAGCTGGACTAAGTTTTTGGTTGTTTATTATTTGTTTTTCTTAAATTTATTACAAGAAACAGTCAAATAAAGGTTCCATTTAAAAAAAAGAAATCACTTTTAAGTAATTGTAGAACGACCCTCTTTCATCTTTAATTATTCATTTATTTTTTCTTGTTCAGTGACAGAAATCGAATTCATTTTGGGCTGAACGCAGTGTCTTAAAGTCCCATTCAGTCACTGAGAGAGGATCTGCATCCAGACTCTTCTTCATCACAGAGGATGTTTGTTCACACACAGTCCCGATCAAACGTTTAAACCAAAGTTAACTTTCGAACATTTGTTGCCACCATAAAAAAGTCAAACCCATCTATATCTTGTTCAGGCAATTGATTAGGTTTTTTTCATGATGTTGTTTATGTTTTCATTAATTGAATTCATTTATCCACTTGATGGCTGCTCGTTCTCGTCAGAATGCTGTTTTTTGGTAAACAAACACACACTGAGGTTTTAGTCATTGTACCTCATGTAACACAACTATAACCAGTAACAATCTAACATTAGCATTTAATATTTTAGTGTATCAGAACTGCAACAGTGATGCCACCATCACAGTACACCAGTATTTAAGTTCAAATGTGAAAGCTGTCCAACCCTTTTTAACTGAATATTGTGGCAGAATAATCCACTCATAAAACCAGTCGGTGTTATAACTCTGATTGGAGCACTCTCCAGCACCCCACCCTGTGACTAACAACACTTGGCACTCTGTCATTTGGCCCATAGGCACAAATAACAGCCAGAGCCTGTTCCAACCTGAAGATGCAGGGAAGCAACTCTTTTGTCCACTGGGGAAAGCCAAGGGGCTGCAGGTATACCTAACCCTGGACAACTGCACAGTGCAAGAGAGTCTAACTGCTCTCCACCAAACTGGAGCTTTGTGTTGAGGTGAGCCAGACTATATCTAGTCAGCATCTTCCAACCTTGTGCACCAGCTCGAGCTCCTTCTGCACCAGGGGACACTACATGTACCATAAGCTAGTTTTGAGAGTGCCAGAACCTCTGCCTCTGACTGCTAAGTCTAGTAAGCACCAAACTACGGCCTCTTCTGTGGGTGGTGGGCCCACAGGAGGACAGAGCTGTGCCACTTTTTTGCACCCGGCCCCGTGGGCTACGGCCGGCCACCAGAAGCTGAGACTCTACCCTCGGCTAAGTTACCCTTTTGTCTGAGTCCTGGTTTTGTGTCCTCATCCTCACCATGACACACCACAAACATACAGTTTGCAAACTCCCCCTGTTTTGCTGCGGTCATTGCTGATATATAAAACAATATATTAATGTAAAGCTGATGTTTAGTCACTCAATACCATTCTTCAGATTTGTCTATTTAAACTGAATTCAACAGATGCCTCATCAAGATAAATCAAAGCAAAAAGATGATAAAGGGACGAGGAACACTGTAAACAGCTGACCAGCCAGTTCTGTTATTCTCCGGGGAATCTCAGACAGTTTGCATGGAGCTGACTGTGAGCTATGGCTGGGTTTGTTCGCTTCCTCCTTGCATGAAGGCATTGGCCCCGAGGCACAGTCGATGCCTTTCCACAGTCCTGTTCTGCTTTCCTCATGTCATAGCCTATCCCCTGGTATCTCTACCGCACTCTTGAGGCAGTGCTTGGAGACAGACCAAACCTTCTTGCAACTGCATCTATGGACGTGCCGTCCTGGTAGAGCCAGACTACCTGTGCACCGTTTCACAGTTAACCTAAACTTTACCTGAAATTAACTGCACTCAGATTCAAACATATCTTTGCTGTTCAAGCATCTCTAGGTGCCTGAATCATCAGGGAAACTTGCCACATTCAGTGTGACTCTAAATTTAGGGTTTAATGTTTTTAATTTTCATTTCTGTTTTTAATGGCTCATTAAAAACCTTTTTGAATAAGTTATTCTTTTTTAATATCAAATTGTTAGGGTTTGTTTTTTGTTGTGGTCTATTTGTTAGTAATAATTAAAAAATTAGGGCACAGTAATTTAGTGTCCTAATTGCTTAGGAGTTGTCACTATAAAGTAAAATCTCACCATTCTCTAATATATACTACTGGTCAAGTTTTAGAACATCCTAATTTTTCCAGTTATTTGTTGCATTTTAAGTCCTATGAATAGCTTGAAATTGTACAAATTTAAGTGGTGAAATGCCAGAGGTTAAAAACAAAGAATAAATAAGGTACATTTCAGAATTAGACAAAAAGCCTTTTTCGGGGAACACAGCGTGGGTTAACAACCTAAAGCTGTTCTGCAGCGATGGAGGCTGAGCAAGCCTTGAAAGCTGGTGCTACTCAATCCTACAGCTGTTTCAACTTCTCTGGATTTTCTGCATTACTTCCAACCCCCTCTGTCTGCATGAAGCAGTGTTGGAACACACTGTGGTACCCTCGTCAGCATCAGTTGAACAGTACTGTACTGCTGAGAGTAGTGTGTTGGTACAAAATCGTGAGATTAACAGTGGAAGAGAGACAGACCAACATAACACTTATAAATGTCGGTCTGTCCTACAGAGAAACTGCAAAGAAAGTCAAAGTGTCAGTGAGTCCAGTTTCCTTCAGCATCCAAAGGCTCACAAACTGTGACAGGAAGACGTCTGCAGACCCAAAGACACGACTGAATCAGAGGACAAGTTTCTGAGAGGTAACAGCTGTGTGATGGCGGCTCACAGGACAACAGCTTCAAGCAGCTTCATAGTGGTCGTAGTGAGAAAGTCTCAGTTCCAGCTGTGAAGAGAAAACGTTGAGCTGCAGGTTTGACAGGACGAGTTGCAGAAAGAAAGCCAGACGTCAGAATAAGACAGAGGTTTGTCTGGGCCATGAAACACCGACACGGGACGACTGAAGACTGGAAGAAGGTATTATGGACCAGAGATGGACAGTAATGCAATCGGATTACTTATTTCATGTAATGAGTGATGTAAGGGATTACTATTGCAAAAAAAAAAGTAATTCGATTACTGTTACTTTCCTGTAGTCACGCTGCGTTACTGCGTTACTAAACCGTGATTTTGTTTGTGAGAGTGTCTCATGACAATGACGTACGAGTGTGCGACATCCGTGGCAACAGCTGTGTGGAGATCAACAATGGATCATATGGAGTGATGGAGAGAGTACGACCATGCAGCGTTTAAAGTGTGGAAGTAATCACATTACTTTGAGTTTGATTCTGTAAAAAGTGACAAAAACATTAGTGTCCGGTGTTCACTCTGCGTGGGAAGAAAACTTCTTTTTACAGCGAAAAATGAAACTTGAAATCTGAGCGAGCAGCGAGCGCGCTGCCACAGGAACGTGACATTCACCAAGAAACCCCCGGATCCTCCCACTGACATGACCACTGTGGGCAAACCTCCACCCGCCCCACTCCTGATAAACACAGACAATAGATTTAAGAGCTGCTGAGTCTTTGATTTGATTTTATTTTTTTTACTTGCATCTACTTAAAACATGATTTGACTTTATCTGCTGGAATGTGCAGAAAATAGCTTTAAATGTTGAACACAAGTCAGAGAATGTTGCATATGATTAAATTCTTGCTCGATGCAATGTGCTCAAAGTTCAAAGATTAAAACTAATAAAACATTTTTTAGGAAGAGGCTTTCTGTTGGATTACATCTTATATGATGGATTATGCAGAAAAGTAGAATTGGGCTGAAAGGTCTGTTGCTTTACTACATATTCAGGTTGTGCATCATGTTTTTAAAAGTAACTATTACGTTTGAAAATAAGTAATCAGCAATGTAATGGGATTACTTTTTTGGAGAATAAGTAACTAATTACTTTTTTGAAGTAACTTGAAGAACACTGTTATGGACTGATAAATCAAAATTTGATATCTTCGGGTCATCAGACAGGATCTTTGTACACCGTCGAGTGGGTGAAAGGACGGTTCCATAGTGTGTGGACTGTCAAACACGGAGGAGGAAGTGTGATGGTCTGGAGTCAGCTCTTTCAATATTCACACCATTAGTATCTACTTGATGTGATCTGTAACAAACTATATTATAATTACAATACCGTTTTCTGGCTACTGTAAAAGGCTGAATCCATCTTAGAATACATGGAAAAATTATACACGTCATATGCACAAAGATGAACATTAGATTACTGTCATTTCTAAACCCAGTTACTAGTTTAATAAAAGTATTTTGACTTAAATTATGGAATAAAAGTACAAGATTTTGTTTTACATTAAATTTCATAATAAAACCCAATAACAGCGCATTTCTGCAATATTAGGTTTATGTAAATGTAAAGAACTGTGTTTGACCATATTATTAGTCATTTCATTGTTTCAACTTTATTTACTATATAAAATCTCTTAAAATACACAATATTTTGTGTAAATTTAAAACTAAAACAACCATATTTAAATTATTATGACATGAGGACATTTACTGTAATTTAATTATGGAAACTTTCTTTACTTTGATGTGATGGTACATTTCTGGCACTTGAATATTACTGTTTTTGTTTGTCTGTTTGCTTTTTGGTTTTCTGATGGGGGGGGGGGGGGGGTCTTTGGGGGGGGGGGGTCTTTGCATTATTGCATGGTCTTTATTTTACAATATGAAGTATCTTGAGGTGACCGCTGCTGTGATTTGGCACTACATAAACCTGATTGAAATGAAAAACGCTGCTCGGGTTTGTGTGCGTTCAGTTGTCCACAGCTTACCTGAGGTCCTGACACATCATGCCAGCTGGGTTGAAGTTTAGACTTTGGCTTGATTCTTTTCTCTTTTTAGCCATTTGCTGTAGATTTGCAGGCATGCTTGGGATCATTGTCCTACTGCATGACCCGATTTGGGAAAAGCTTAAGCTGACGGACAGATGGCCGCAGAATTAACTCCAGAATACTTTGATACACAGAGGAGCTCCTTGACAAACTAATACTAATTAAAGGTTCAGGACGAAGCTTTTACACTAATAAGGCTATGGCAGTACAGTGGTGCAGCGGTTAGCATCATCGCCTCACAGGAGAACGGTCCTGGGTTTGAAGCTACTCTGTGTTCTCCCAGTGTCTTATGGATTCTCTCTGAGTGAACACATTTTTTTAAATAAAAGGGACATAAATGGAGGGCTGCCTTGGACATTACAACAATTGTGTAACTTTTCAACATTTAAATGAGATTTAAAGTGCAGCTCAAGTTGCTTTCATTTTTAATGCCCTGAATTTTTCAAATATGACATCTACTAATTGGAAGGTTGTTGGTTTGATCCCTGTTCAGTCCATGCTCCAGTCTGCATGCCTAATATCCTTGGGCATGATACTAAACCCAAGCTGCTGTCCGATGGACCCATCGGGGTGTGAATGTGTGTGAGTTTTAGATAGACAGTAGAACAAACATCCTGTGTAAATGAGGGAAGCAGTCTGAGTGCTCAGGTATAATGAAAAAGCTCTTTAGAAGAACCAGGCCAAATAAATATCATGTCAGGTGAAAGAGGTTAATCACACAGATGCTGTTAGCTGCTGGGAATGTGGTTCACAGGGTTTTTGTGTGTCTATTATTATTGTTTTACTCTTAATGCCACAATTGAAGCTTCTTTTTTAACAGTCCACATTTGGCAAACGAGTCATGTTGAAAGAATATGATGCACTCTCAAACTATTATAACGTGTATGAATGCAACAGTGCAACAATGCTTGCAGTGCAGTGCAGAAAGTGAACATGTGTTCCTGTGTGGGAAAGCACAACAGGGCCTTGTTGCAGCTCCCGTTACTGCAGCTGACACTTCTTGAACTGATTTAAGACAGAGCCTGGAAGCTCCCCCCCCCCGACTTACTGCTTACCTCTCACGCTAAAGCTTGCTAACCTTGATGCTTGTTGACACATAGAAATAAAAGCTTTGTTAAGAAATCACAGAAACTTCCATTTAATTTCCGTGTGCAGAGTCAGCACCCCGTGGTACTTGCAGTGCATTTACCTCACAGAAGCCTTCCAGTGTCCCTCCACGCTGCTGGAAGTTAAGTCCAAATATTTCTCCCTCTGTGGCGAGCTCCTCTGTCAGTTCACTCCACTGAACTAAAACCATGCTCTATGTGCACTCACCCCCTGCCTCCCTCTGTATCCTCCAATCTCTCTGTCTCTTTCCTTCTAAATCCCTCCCTCCTTCTCATCGTACTCTTGACCCGCTCGCTTTCTCTTGCTTTTGTTTCAGTTCAGTTCAGTTGTTCCATATTGATATAATAGTTTTTTAAACCATAATGCCATAGCATGAAAATACAATTTAATTAACCCTTTTACACCTAACATAGAACAAATCCACCAGAGTTTCTTTCACATTTTTACATGCTGTTGTGGCATTTTTGGAACATTTCAAGTTTCAAACACTATGCATCAGTACAAGCATTATATCCCAAATTTTAAAAAACTGTATAATATGTATGTATTCAGTCCACATGTAAGTATTAAGTGTCACAATTTTCTAGTTACAGAAATGTCAAACATACATCCCTCAAAAAAGCTGTTATATTAATTTTTATAAACTGCAGCAAAAATGAAAATAGATATTACTGTGCACCATTTTCAAAAAAGGGAAATGTATCTGTCATTTATGCTGACGTGACATAACATATACGATGGTAACGTCAGGTTTGTAGTGCTTTGTTGCTTGGTCTAAGTATTTGTTGATGTTGATATTGTTAGTGTTGTTTTAAAGAGATGAAACACTGCAGCACAGGCTGACTTACATCATGTAGCTGGCACAGAAGTAACTCTGTATATGTATAGATTCAATGAATTCATTAAAAACTGCATTAAATCATTAATTAAATGTTCCATTAATTAATTAGGATTGGAATTAATTGATTAAATAAATATTTCAATAATTCATTGAATGTCCATTCGTTTCATTTAAAAAATGAATAAGTGATTTCTTTATTTCCAATTGTATTTAATTAATAACACATTTAATTAATTATTTAATGGCGTATTTATTTAATTCATTCTGGCACTCCTGGCGCTGCGGCTGTGGTAATTAATTAATGTTATCAAAGTCAGGTGGGCGGGGTTAACGCTGCCACTGCAGCTTGTCTAACACCTGATTGGTTACCGTGCAAACTAAGCCAAGACAGTTGATCCCGGATAATCGATGGCTTTGAACTGTTGGTGGTGTGGACCAGTGTGGATAAAATCAGATTAGCATCAGATTTGTGTGGGGTGTTGGTGTTTCGGTCATGTTACGTTTAACCATGAAACACATCGTGCAGACTTCTGGATGTTAGAAGAAAACTAATGAGTCCTTCATAACTAAACGTGTTAATAGCACCTTTAGATTTATATCATAGTTTGCTTGTATTTCAGTAATAACCTATTTATTTCAGTAGTGGTGCACAGTTCTTACCTGTTTGTCCTGTTCGGCTGTCAGTGAAGGCTGATCGCAGATCTCATTAAATCAGTAAACTGTGTAAAATGGTCTGTATTTGTATAGCGCTTTACACATCCAGTCATCCACCCATTCACACACACATTCACACACTGGTGATGGCAGCTACGTTGCAGCCACAGCCACCCTGGGGCGCACTGACAGAGGAGAGGCTGCCGGACACTGGCGCCACCGGGCCCTCTGACCACCACCAGTAGGCAACGGGTCAAGTGTCTCGCCCAAGGACACAACGACCGAGACTGTGACTGGGGCTCGAACCGGCAACCTTCCGATTACAACCCTTTCGCCCATGTATGATCTTCAGTTTCTGTCCCTGTCAGGCTATCTGAATAATTAGGTTGTGCTTTGAACAGAAACCGGCCTTTTTCACAGAAATAATGAGAGGAACTGGGAGTAATTTCTTTGATGGAGAAGGACAAAAAGGCAAAAGCCACTAAGTACAGTATCTGTGACCACCAGGAGAACAATTTCAACTGTGACAGTGAGTCACAAACCATAAGAAACTGTTCTGATGCAACATTTGACATGCTTACAAAAAGTCCAACAATACCTTTTCTTTCATTCTTTTTTAATTGTTTGCTTGTTTTACAAAAGCAGTCATAAAGCATCAATAAATATTTGGTCTTCATTCAGAATGAATTAAAGTATTATCTCCTCCCTGTCTTAGTGCCATGACATTGCATGCACTGGTGCGGCTGATCCCAACACTCAGGGACTAAAGCTCTGTGGTTTACAAGAGCCAGCAGCTCTTCGTTCCCGGACATTCAAAGGTTGTAAGTAAAGTTGTAAACAAGGTTGTAAAAAAGATATATTTTTACTAATGGTATCTGTTTCTTATGGACTCAGGAACCCCACATTTATTGTGTGAGCATCACTGCATCAGTTAATTTGGTTATTTGCATTGTTAATGTTATTGTAAACCATGTTGTATTTAATGCATTTGCAGGTGGATGCAGACGTCCTGCTGTTTGTGCTGGGCCCTGACTTCAGTGAAGGAAGGCTGACAGACGACAGCGGGAGATGCGTGTCATCAGTTTTCTTCTTACAGAAGTTGGAAGATGACGGTAACAGTACTCCATACCACAACTGTTTCACAATCTTGAACACCTTTACCTGACATTTTATACAGTTTATTTATTTCTACTTGGTGTGTCCTTTGGTTAAAAAATGCAGGGATGGTCAGATCAGCTTGTTTCTTGCAACAATTTTTAAATAAGTTCAAACTGTTTAGACAAGGAAGAATGGCTGCCAGAACAGGATAAAAATCAGTCATTATATATACACACATTTTGTTTTCTTTGAAGAGCATCCTCACACAAAACATCACATCCTGGTATACGGATATCTGTGTTCAGGACCAAAAAGCTCTTCAGAGAGTGATCTGTGTGTCAAGACGCTGCTGCAGGTCTGTTCTCCCGTTCCTACAGGACATTTACACCAGGAGATGCTGGTCCAGAGCAGCTCAGATGTTAAAGGACTCGTCCCATCCAGGTAACAAACTGCTTCAGCTTCTGCAATCAGGCAGAAGGTTCCACACTATCAGGGTCAAATCAGAAACGCTATGTACGTGACAAATAAAGTATCTTGAAAATATATATTAATTAATATTTTCTTTTTAAACTTCCCAACCTTTGATTCCACCCATCACTTGTTTTAATGTGTAAGCTGACTAAAGAAAATCACAAAGAACTGCAGTAAGTTGAAGGCATTTTTACAGTACGACAATATTTTAAATTTCTATTAAACGTTCTGGTGACAAACTAAGATAAGATAAGATAAGATAAGATAGAACTTTATTAATCCCTCGGGTGGGTTCCTCTGGGAAATTCGACTTCCAAAAAAAGCACAGCAACGACCGAAGTTACAGTTACAGAACTGTTATATATATATACACACACACACACACACACACACACACACACACACACACACACACACACACACACACACACATATATAAATACAGAGACAAATATAAATAAAATATACAAAGGGGATAAATAGAATAAATAGGAATAAAAAATAAAAATACAAGTGAATTGCACATTTCAAGTATTGAGTCTATTGCACTGTTGACTATTTACAAAAAGTATTGCACAAGGTATTGTACAGTGAGGTGAAGAGGCACTACAGCTTAGTTGTTCCCCCCTCCTTTGTCCTCCTGTTTCCCCTCCCTCTCCCCTCCAGAGAGGAGTTAAACAGTCTGATGGCGTGTGGGACAAAGGAGTTTTTAAGTCTGTTAGTTCTTGTCTTGGGGAGAAGCAACCTGTCACTGAACAGACTCTGGCAACCTGTCCAGGGTTACCAACAAGCTGCTGCTGAGTGCGCCAAAAGAATTAAGAGGAAAATATCAGACTTAAGAGAAGAGTGGTTCATCTAAAAAAGCATTTTATTTCTAGAGTCGAGTGTTTGCAACGGAGATTACAGTCATGGCCACATTTATTTTGTCAGTGAGACAAATTGTTTTATGCACTTTGTTTCTTCAATTTTTATTTTTGGTAAAGAATCATAAGTCAATCATAAATATTTCCAAAGTTTTGAAGCCAAACATTGGCAAACTATTTTAATGTTTGACAGTTGTGGCACTCCCAACCTCTGGATGTGTGTTACATGTTTTCATGGACAAAAGTGACCCCAACAACGAATTACCGTCATTTGAGAACTTCCTTCCAGCAGTGACTGTTGAAATCATGCATAGAGATGTTTAAGCACCAGGCACTGATGTAAAAAAAACAAAACAAAAAACGCTACTGCCATCTACTGGCAAAAACACTGACATCTTTATGAGCTTGGTGAGAAGAGTTTGACCTTTGATTATAAACACTTTTTCCAGACATAAACCTTCCTCGCTCTGTTCCACGGGCAGTAAACATGTATTTAAACATGTATCAGGCTATTTGAACATTCTCCCTGATGCCCTCTGACCCTCTCGTGCACACACAGTCCAAAGGATAAAACGTCGACTTTCTCACAGTTTGTCTGACTTCAGTCATGGCCAAAGGTTTCTGCATGAATTTTGTGTTTCATACACTTTGCCACTTCATTTTTATTGAGATTATTATTCACGTTTGTATTTAGTGATGATCTATCGTCAGTATGTCGCACAGTTCAAAGACTTAGATGCTAGTGGTGATACTGCCAAAACCTTTGTGCATGACTGTAAATGCTTACAAAATGTACAAATGCCAATACAATCATGTAGAATTATATTTTTAAGGTGAACTTGTGCAAACTAAGTATATCTTTAACAGAAGACTTCAAGCTGAGCAGTTAGAAGAAAGGTGGTGTGATTGCAGTGTTGTAAATGACAGGTGGTGCAATCCAGGACGTGTTAGCGTGAAGGAAGGACTCAGCTCGTCAGACACTGGACTTTTAGCTGTGAGTGTGCGCCCATGTTATTTACCACAGGTATTCTCCACTATATTAACTAGTGTTTACTTCCACCATCAGCATTTCAGCTAAACTTTGTATTTTGATGTTAGTCTGGAGAGTTTGCCGTATGACCAGCTTCTGAGGTTGATGTCTTCTGCAGCAGATTCAAAGCTATGCGTCAGAAGAACTGCAAAGAATATTACAGATAGGGTGGATGCAAGGGTGTAGCCCTGACATAGCCAAACACAACACTACCCTTCATGTCTTCATAAGAAGACCTGATGATGCTGAAGAGCCTTGGAGGACATTCAATCTTCTTTCATATCTGTAAGAGCTATGAAGGCTATGAACAGGCACCATTGTTCCCTGCCTTTTGTCCCTGTTCTCCTGCAGCTGTCACCATGTGGACCTGTTGGCACAGAGTCCAAACGGCAGCTGTGGGTAGACTCTCTCTGCCAACACAATTATGGCTTTTCAGAGAAACTTGTGTAAAGAGATGGTGAGGAGAGAAATATTGCAGTTGCTCCCGTCATCTTTGTTATGTCAGAGTGTGACTATGTTGGCATTTATCATATCTTGCAGCACAGAACCGTCCCTCCAACAGAGGCAAAGGATTTCACGCAGTTTGATGATGATAGTCCCTTTGCAGCACTCTCAGACCTCAGCAGGAATGTCATGTTTCCCAGGTTCTCTGCCAGACACGAGACAGTCCAGGGTTTTGCTGAGTTCTTTTAGATGAGGGTTTGTCCAGCTGCTTTAGCACATGCAGTCAGTGGTGTTCAGGGCTTCTTCAGTTACAACGTTCTCCCTGACATACAGCTCAGAGTAGTGCTCTACTCAGCCTCCATCTGTTGTGCTTAATCCTGGATTAACTTGCCTGTTGTGAACTTTAGAGGTGTGGTTCTCTTCTGTATGGAGCCCACAGCCTGCCTGATTCAGTCCTAGCCTGTGTCAGCTGTATGTCAGAGCAGAGCTAGAACCAGTACTCGTTGTCACCTGGCAATCTGCTGCAGGTTGCTCAGAGGACCAGAAGTGGCTGGTTTTGTGTGGGTGGGGTTTTCTCTTCTCCTCCATGACAGGTGTCATTTTCTCAGAGTATTCCTCAAACCACACTGCAGACCTGCTGGTCTTCTCATAATATACATTCCGCAAAAACGAGCAATAAGGATAATATATAAAACCACTGGTTTGGTTGACGTCAGAACTGCACTAAGACTGTGCAAAGCAGCAAATAAATCTGTGTGGGCTACCAGCAGCCTTTGATTAGATGATCTCAGGCTGCAAAGAGGGAACGTGGGGTTCTAAAAGATCACAGACTCAGACAGGAGCGTCCCGAGTCAGAGCTTTAAAAGTCAGTAATACGATTTCAAAATGAATTCTATAATGTTCAGATTACAGCTTGGTGATAAAGTGGTAAAAGTAGGGTAACAAGGAGGGAAACAAGAACGTAATAATTCTAAGTTTCTAAGTACCACTCAATTACCTATGGTAGTTCTGTGTAATCAGGGGATTACCACAAACCCCAGCCCCAGACAGGGTGCAGGAAATGGGCGTGTAAGACCACTTCCCCGCTTGTCTGTGTTAAAAGTAACCCATTGGGTGCATGTGTTGGTGTATATGGGTGTATGGGGTGTAAATAGTGAGAATGACTGGGTGAAAACTAAAATGCTATTAAAATTGAAAGGACAGATATGACACAAGCACAGTATATATATGGCTAAATACAGGGAGTGCAGAATTATTAGGCAAGTTGTATTTTTGAGGAATAATGTTATTATTGAACAACAACCATGTTCTCAATGAACCCAAAAAACTCATTAATATCAAAGCTGAATGTTTCTGGAAGTAGTTTTTAGTTTGTTTTTAGTATTAGCTATTTTAGGGGGATATCTGTGTGTGCAGGTGACTATTACTGTGCATAATTATTAGGCAACTTAACAAAAAACAAATATATACCCATTTCAATTATTTATTTTTACCAGTGAAACCAATATAACATCTCCACATTCACAAATATACATTTCTGACATTCAAAAACAAAACAAAAACAAATCAGCGACCAATATAGCCACCTTTCTTTGCAAGGACACTCAAAAGCCTGCCATCCATGGATCCTGTCAGTGTTTTGATCTGTTCACCATCAACATTGCGTGCAGCAGCAACCACAGCCTCCCAGACACTGTTCAGAGAGGTGTACTGTTTTCCCTCCTTGTAAATCTCACATTTGATGATGGACCACAGGTTCTCAATGGGGTTCAGATCAGGTGAACAAGGAGGCCATGTCATTAGTTTTTCTTCTTTTAGACCCTTTCTTGCCAGCCACGCTGTGGAGTACTTGGACGCGTGTGATGGAGCATTGTCCTGCATGAAAATCATGTTTTTCTTGAAGGATGCAGACTTCTTCCTGTACCACTGCTTGAAGAAGGTGTCTTCCAGAAACTGGCAGTAGGACTGGGAGTTGAGCTTGACTCCATCCTCAACCCGAAAAGGCCCCACAAGCTCATCTTTGATGATACCAGCCCAAACCAGTACTCCACCTCCACCTTGCTGGCGTCTGAGTCGGACTGGAGCTCTCTGCCCTTTACCAATCCAGCCACGGGCCCATCCATCTGGCCCATCAAGACTCACTCTCATTTCATCAGTCCATAAAACCTTAGAAAAACCAGTCTTGAGATGTTTCTTGGCCCAGTCTTGACGTTTCAGCTTGTGTGTCTTGTTCAGTGGTGGTCGTCTTTCAGCCTTTCTTACCTTGGCCATGTCTCTGAGTATTGCACACCTTGTGCTTTTGGGCACTCCAGTGATGTTGCAGCTCTGAAATATGGCCAAACTGGTGGCAAGTGGCATCTTGGCAGCTGCACGCTTGACTTTTCTCAGTTCATGGGCAGTTATTTTGCGCCTTGGTTTTTCCACACGCTTCTTGCGACCCTGTTGATTATTTTGAATGAAACGCTTGATTGTTCGATGATCACGCTTCAGAAGCTTTGCAATTTTGAGACTGCTGCATCCCTCTGCAAGATATCTCACTATCTTTGACTTTTCTGAGCCTGTCAAGTCCTTCTTTTGACCCATTTTGCCAAAGGAAAGGACGTTGCCTAATAATTATGCACACCTGATATAGGGTGTTGACGTCATTAGACCACACCCCTTCTCATTACAGAGATGCACATCACCTAATATGCTTAATTGGTAGTAGGCTTTAGAGCTTATACAGCTTGGAGTAAGACAACATGCATGAAGAGGATGATGTGGACAAAATACTCATTTGCCTAATAATTCTGCACTCCCTGTATCTGTCGACTGCAAACCCAAGTCCTGAAGGTCCTTGTGTTTATATCAATGAAAAGGGGACAGAACCAGGTACTGCTGCTCTTTCCACATATGTCACCTTTTAGCCATTTACTCCTGACTGTGTAGGTCCGCTAATGTGCGCTCCCACACACTTCTCCGAGGCTATTCCACTTTCAAAATCAAAGCATTTTTTCTCAGTTTTTATTTCGCCAAAGTCCATTCAAACTGACCAAGGATTCAGATTCATATCTAAAATGTTCAGTCCTAAAAGTCACGATCATCCATCAAGCATCAACAATCCAGTGAGTCACAGAATCCATCCTGAGGCACTTGAGCATTTTTGTCAAATGCTTCAAAAGTCCATGATGAGGAAATTTTGCCTTGAGATAAGAAGAGAGTGGGATGAGGGGTTGCCAATTGTCTTCCCAATGCTGTGAGAAAGGTCCACAGGTTTCAGTGCAGCAGAGCTGGTGTTTAGACCTCTGTGGCGGGGTGTGGTTTGTGGCATAGCTACAGGGCAGGGGTGGAGCAGTGGGTTCAGGATGTGGTGTGTAGCTGAAAATCTGCTGCAAGGAGAAATTGTGCAGATAAAAGTTCATTCATCTTGCAACACTATCTGCAAGGTTCCTTGTTCTATCACAGTGGTGCCAAAACAGTGCCGTGCCATGGTATGGTGGACCCTCAACCGGCCCAGCCAGTTGAGGCGCTGGGCCAGATGGTGGCCAAGCTGTAGGCCATGCAGTGGCAGCAGGCAGTGGTCCATCACTGCCACGGCAGCTCTCCAATGGCTCATAGCAGCAAGGAGCAGCTTTGAAGATGTCCGCTGAGCAGTAGTGGACTGCTTAGACTCCGGGACGGAGGATGATCACCAGCATTGATTGAGAACTGGACGTTTGCCTATGACAAGCGGCTCTTTGACACAACAACATGGTGGCTACAACATGGCCCCACTGAAGGCTCACATCACTGGAGCAGGTGGTGAACAAACAATTCATTGGGGAACCCCCTCAGACACCACAGAGTGGGTCCACTGCCACCAATAGGCCAGCTTGGACATGATGCGGGCCATGGATTACCTGTCGGTGCGCCCAGGGAGGCATCAGAGCACCTATGACCAACGGCTGGGAGGCAGCTAGTTCCAGCTCTGTGGAGTCTGCTCCAGGACGCTTCACCACTGTGTGCCATCATCATGGAGCATCAGCCACTGGCTTTAGAGTGGGTGGAGTTGAGGTGTGTATAGGGACATGGGGATAGACAAGTACACATACACAAATATCCCATAGAGCCACTACAAATGAAATAGAATGGCAAAACGCATCAAGTACAAGCTGCAGTGAGCTCCCACCTGAAGCATCCTTTGATTGTGGGGACAGATTTTTATGGTCCTGCAGCCATATATATATATATATATATATATATATATATATATATATATATATATATATATATATATATATATAGAGAGAGAGAGAGAGAGAGAGAGAGAGAGAGAGAGAGATTTGTCCAAACGCAAGGTGACAATGTGCAGCAATACAAATCCCTCTTCAAGACATTTCCAAAGACATGGCGAAAGATTTTCAGAAGCATGTGATGAACAGAAACACTGTTGTGTCCACTTCATCAGCTGAGGAGCTTTTCTTGCAATTCCAAATGTTTATCAGGAGCTACTGTCCAACAGGCCGAGTGGAGAGGCAGTTCTAGCTTTGATAAGTGATGTGAGGCTGCAATTCAAGGCAGCGATGAAGTGAAAAATACACACTTTACAACGAGGCACTCTTTTGGCGTTAATACATGTTTATTAGTCATAATAATAATAATATATATAATAATAATATTAGTCATAATAACATCTCAGAAAGATGCTAGATGGCGCAGAGTATGGCAGCCTCGTCGCGAGCTGCCATACTGCAACAGCTGTTTTTTGTGTCTAATTTTCCTTTTTCTTTATTTTTTCACGAGTAGCACATGTCTCCTTGTGTACGACTGACAAACCTTACTGGACATAAGAGATGGACTTTCTCATCATTTTCCGGAGTTCAAGTTTTGCAACACGGACCCTCCATTTGCAGACCCCCCCCATTCATCTCACCTGAGACGCCTTTGTTCTCTGGCCCTGGAGGCCACAAACGCCAATGCAGAGGGAGAAGACCTGGTACCGGACTCCGCAATACAACTGCCGGGGTTCTCTGTGCACCGCGCGGACAGGTCACAGGATCTTACTGGGAAAAGCAGAGGCGGTGGTGTGTGTTTCATGATCAACAACAGCTGGTGTGATTATGCGAACGTGCACCCGGTCAAATCCTTCTGCTCACCGGACCTGGAGTACCTGATGATTAAGTGCCGGCCATTCTGGCTACCGAGGGAATTTACAGCAGTGATCATTACGGCTGTTTACATTCCCCCACAAGCCGACACTGACCGTGCACTCAGGGAACTGTACAGCGCGATCAGCAGCGAGGAAACCGCACACCCAGAGGCAGCGTTTATCACAGCCGGAGACTTTAATAAGGGAAACCTGAAGAAAGTCTCACCCAAACTCCATCAACACATCCTTTTCAACACACGTGGAAACCGGCTACTTGACCACTGCTACACCTCTTTCCGGGATGCATACAAAGCCCTCCCCCACGCCCCATTCGGCCAATCAGATCGCCGCTCTATCCTGCTCCTGCCCGCCTACAGGCAGAAGCTGAAACAGGAAGCTCCAACCCGGAGGGCGGTGCACTGTTGGACGGACCAATCGGAGTCTGCGCTGCGGGACTGTTTTGATCACGCGGACTGGGAAATGTTTCACGTGGCTGCTAGGGACATTGATGAATACACAGACTCAGTCTGTGGATTTATCAGGAAATGCGTGGAAGATGTCGTCCCATCCAGAACAGTCAAATCCTTCCCAAATCAAAAACCCTGGATTAACAGAGATGTTCGCGCGGCACGGAGCACCGCCTTTGCCTCCGTGAACACATTGGACTACAAACACGCACATTACCAACTCCAGAAGACGATCAAAGCAGCCAAACGTGAGTACAGGGACAGGGTGGAGCAACAGTTTGACAACCCTCGGAGTATGTGGCAGGGACTAAACACGATCGCAGACTTTAGAGGGAAAACCAGCACACCGCAGACCACGGCCTCTCTCTGTACGGGATTCCCGGCCGCGTCCTCAAGTCATGCGCGGCTCAGCTGGCTGGAGTGTTCACGCACATCTTCAACCTTTCCCTCTCTCTGTCTGTAGTCCCAGCCTGCTTCAAAATGGCCACCATCGTCCCTGTACCCAAATCCTCCACCATCTCCTCATTGAACGACTGGCGACCTGTAGCCCTGACCCCCATCGTAAGCAAATGCTTCGAGAAGCTGGTCAGGGACTTCATCTGCTCTGCACTACCCGACTCACTGGACCCTCTACAGTTTGCATACCGCCACAACAGGTCCACTGATGATGCCATAGCCCTGACACTACACACTGCCCTGTCACACCTGGAGAAGAGAGACACGTATGTGAGAATGCTGTTTGTAGATTACAGCTCAGCATTCAATACCATCGTTCCCTCGAAGCTGGACAGGAAACTGCAGGATCTAGGACTGAGCAGCTCCCTCTGCAGCTGGATCCTTAGCTTCCTGTCTGACAGACGCCAGGTGGTCAGACTGGGCAGCATCACCTCATCCCCCATCACACACTGAACACTGGTGCTCCACAGGGGTGTGTACTAAGCCCTCTCCTGTACTCACTCTACACCTACGACTGCACAGCCACTAACAGCTCCAACATCATTGTGAAGTTTGCGGACGACACTACAGTGGTGGGTCTTATCACCAACAGTGATGAGACGGCTTACAGGGAGGAGGTCTGCGCCCTGACCCACTGGTGTCAAGACAACCATCTCACCCTCAACGTCGCAAAGACAAAGGAGTTGATAGTGGACTTCCGGAGGTGCAGAGAAGTACACACCCCCATCACCATCAACGGCGCTGCTGTGGAGAGAGTGAGCAGCTTCCGGTTCCTTGGTGTACACCTGGCTGAGGATCTTACGTGGTCAGTACACACAAACAAAACAGTGAAGAAGGCGCAGCAGCGCCTCTTCTTTCTCAGGAGACTGAAAAGATTCGGCATGAGCCCCCGCATCCTCAGGACCTTCTATCACTGTGCCATTGAGAGCATCCTCACTGGATGCATCACCACCTGGTATGGCAACAGCACCGCTTACAACCACAAAGCTCTCCAGAGAGTAGTGCGGTGCTCTGAACGGATAATTGGAGGTGAGCTTCCCTCCCTCCAAGACATCTACAGGAAGCGCTGCCTGAGGAAAGCGGGGAGGATCATCAAGGACTCCAGTCACCCCAGCCATAAACTGTTCAGACTGCTTCCATCAGGAAGGAGGTTCTGCAGCATCCGGTCCCGTACCAGCAGACTGAGAGACAGCTTCTTCCATCAGGCCATCAGACTGCTGAACACGTCATAGACACCTCAGCTTCACTACTGGAACTTTAACATTATGCACTCCATACTGTACAGTAACGCCACTGTTTTGCACATGTCTCACTCTGTATATTTTATATATTTTATTTTATTGTTTACTCTATTTAATTTGTAAAATATGTGTACACACACACACACACACATACACACAAGTAGATATACGTATTTAGTAAATTTCAAATTCAAATTCAAATTCAAATTTTATTTGTCACGTACACAGTCATACACAGTACGATATGTAGTGAAATGCTTGGACAACTGCTCGTGACCTAAAGAAAAAAAAAGGAAAAGGCTATGAATAAGATAGGAAATAAATATGAAAAATTAAAAAGGGTAAATTTAACTAGGAAGGAATAAAATATAAATTAAGGTTAAAAATGAAATAACTGTACAACACAAATTAGAATGAAGGGTAAATTTAACTAGGAAGGAATAAAATATAAATTAAGGTTAAAAATGAAATAACTGTACAACACAAATTAGAATGAAGGGTAAATTTAACTGGGAAGAATAAGATAAAATATATAAATTAAAGTTGAAAATAAAATAACTGTACAACAAAATACACAATATAGAACTATATAAGAATGTATGAAGAAATCTAAATATAAATAAATATATACACAATAACAGCAGCTGTACAAGTATTAACCGGAAATGAAGAATATAGTGACCAGTGTTGTGCAAAACCAAAGTCCAGAAAGTCCAGTGTGTGTGTAAGAACCATATGTGTGGGTCAGTACTGTGTGGTGGTGTGATTGAGAGACCGTATCGCCTGCGGGAAGAAGCTCCTCCTCAGTCTCTCTGTGTTGGTCTTCAGGGAGCGGAATCGCTTTCCTGACCTCAACAGAGAGAACAGTCTGTTGTTGGGATGGCTGAGGTCCTTCACCATCTTCCTGGCCTTGGTCCAGCACCGCCTGCTGTAGATTGAGTGCAGGTCAGGGAGCTCGGAGTGGATGGTGCGCTCAGCTGACCGCACAACCCTCTGTAGAGCTCGTCTGTCCTGCATGGTGCTGTTCCCGAACCAGGTTAAGATGTTTCCCGTCAGGATGCTCTCTATGGTGCACGAGTAAAAGTTCCTGAGCACCTTGGAGGGCAGTTGGAAGTCTCTCAAGCGTCTGAGGTGGTAGAGACGCTGTCGGGCCTTTTTCACCACAGTGTTGATGTGACAGGACCATGACAGGTCCTGCGTGATGTGAACTCCGAGGTATTTGAAGCTGTCCACTCTCTCCACTGGGCACTCGTTGATGACGGGGGTCTGGTAGTTCCTCTCCTGCTTAGTGCTGAAGTCCACTATCAGCTCCTTTGTCTTACTGACGTTTAGAAGGAGGTTGTTCCTCTGGCACCAGTTCTCCAGATTCCTAATCTCCTTCAGGTAGGCCGTCTCGTTGTTATCAGAGATCAGGCCCACCACGACGGTGTCGTCAGCAAACTTGATGATGGTGGTGGAGCTGGTAGTGGCCACACAGTCATATGTGTACAAAGAGTACAGCAGGGGGCTCAGAACACACCCCTGGGGGGCTCCAGTGCTGAGAGTGGTGGAGGCTGAGACATGTCCGCCCATCCTTACTGCCTGTGGTCTGCCAGTTAGGAAGTTGGAGATCCACTGACACATAGATGAGCTGAGTCCCAGATGCTCCAGCTTGGTGGTGAGTGTGGAGGGAATTATGGTGTTAAATGCAGAGCTGTAGTCTATGAAGAGCATTTTAACATAATTCCCCCTTCTAGTGTCCAAGTGAGTGAGTGATGTGTGGAGGAGATGAGAGATGGCATCGTCTGTGGAACGATTTGGACGGTAAGCAAACTGTAGTGGGTCCAGTGTGTCTGGTAGTGAAGAAATGATGAAGTCTCTGACCACGCGTTCAAAGCACTTCATCACTACTGAGGTGAGGGCTACAGGGCGATAGTCATTGAGAGAAGCAGGGTGGGGTTTCTTCGGGACAGGAACAATGATGGACTCTTTGAAGCATGTGGGGATCACCGACTGAGATAAAGAGATGTTGAATATCTCAGTGAACACAGGAGCTAGCTGGTATGCGCAGTCTCTTAGGATACGACCTGGGATGCCGTCTGGTCCTGCTGCTTTCCTGGTGTTCACTCTCTTGAAGGCTCTCCTTACTTCATGCTCGGAGATGACGAGCACGTTTCCGGTGCTGGCAGTATCTTCCTGTCTGCAGCCGTTAGCGCCGCTAACACTAGCATTGTTGGAGTCCTTAGCTGCAGCCTCGAAGCGAGCATAGAAAGTGTTCAGCTCGTCTGCCAGAGTCACGGCCGCGTTCGTCATACCGGTTGTTGGTGCTTTATAGTCCGTTATTGTCCTTAGTCCCCGCCACAGGCTCCTAGAGTCACTCTGTTGGAGTTGTGACTCTAGTTTCCTCCCGTAGCGCTGCTTCGCCTCTTTCACCGCCCTCCGCACGTTATATGACGCGGCTTTGTACGGGTCCATGTCCCCCGTCATGAGTCCCGTGTTGTAGGCAGCGGTGCGGGATCTCAGAGCGTCGCGGATGGTTTTATCCACCCACGGCTTCTGGTTGGGAAACGTTGCGATAGTCTTTGTCTCCACGGTATCATCCGCTAGTTTCCCGATGAATCCCACAACCGCTTCCGTAAACACGTTGACGTCATCGTCGGAGCTGTTTCTGAACATGCCCCAGTCTGCGTCGTCGAGTGCGTCCTGTAACGCGGCCACCGATTGATCCGTCCAGCGCGCGACCTTCCTCTGAACCGGAACTACCTGTTTCAGCCTTTGTTTGTATTTTGGCATGAGGAAGATGGCGGCGTGATCAGATTTGCCAAACGGGGGGCGGGATTGTGCCTTGTAGCCGTCCTTGACCGTAAACACATCCAGTAATGCATACACGCTTATATTGTACATATATTTATTACTCTCAGATTTAACCATTCTTATATTTTTGTTTGTTTTATGTTATTGTATTTTTTGCACACCTCTGTTGCTGTGAAGCTCGCACTCAAGAATTTCACTCACATGTACTGTACCAGTGTACCTGCACATGTGATGTGACAATAAAAGTGATTTAATTTGATTTAATAAAAGGTATAATGTTTCACACGTTACACACTTTACAACATAGCTCCCTTTGATAGTTCTGGATATTTATATGGCAGTGATAAAGTATATGCTAAAAAAATATGTTGAAAAATGCTTATTGCGCCTAGAAGGTAGTAGCTTACTCTGAAATGTTTAATATAGCAACTCTAGATGAAGTACATAGGTGAACAGATTCGGTTCACTATTTGGCAAGAAACTAGTCAGATTTTTCTATCTTTTGCCCTTAAATAATGAATAGTAAACACTTATGAAAAACTGTTTGCAGATTCATTAATAACATATATATAAACTATTTATTAGCTTTCTATAACAGGAGTCCTACTGTAAAGTGAGACCATATTTCCTATTAAGAATGTCTCATAAATGTCATCAGCATCGTGGGCTGTCTTGTCTGCTTTAACAACCTGATATCAGAAGTACAAATAATAACGCCTATCAGGAAATACTTCTATCAAATTCTCTTTAAAGTACAGGTCAGTTTTCTGCTTTGAAAACTCCAACAACATCAAGTGTTTTATCAAACAGCTATTAACAAGTAGTCCATATGATGGCAGTAGTAGTCCATCTAAGCTGCAGACTCCCCATTTTATATGTTCTGAACGTGATCAGATTATGACTTATATAACTCACGATGAGCATCTTTGTTCATACACAGAAGCTGCCGAGGTGTGTTTTAAAACTTTCACTGTCTTTGCTTGAGTTGAAACACATATTTAATATTGGGCCTCTGTCATTTTATATGTGGTGTAACTTATTAGTGATAACACACTGTTGAGCTAAAATAGTACTGTGACCACCTATTAGTTATATGCTCTCATGGGGGTGGAGCCAAAACCCACCTGAGAGGGTGATATTTCCAGGATAGTTTGCCTGACAGAAACACAGCCACGCGTCTTCGCTGGATTGTTGAGTAACACTCGTCAGCTCAGCTCTGGTAAGCTCTGTTTCTTGTGTGATTTCTTAGTTTAGCGTGGCGTGGAGTGGGTGTGGGTGCTGAAGACTAATGTGAGAGGAGTGAGAGGAGTGAATGAGCGGAGTGTGTTTGGACCCTCTTCCCTTTCTCCCTGGACCCCTGGAAATCCCCTGGAAATCCCCTGGAAATCCCCCAGTGTACTGGGGCTGGGATTTATTCAAAGATAAACTTGTGACTTTAACTCTAGTTCAGCTGGTCTGCACCTGAGTCCAACCGCTAAATTGAGAGCTTCTTTTTTTTACGCTCAATTCTCTCTTCACCACGACGAACCGGTACAGTGTCCAAATCACTGCAGCCGCAGCACCAATCCGTTTGTCGATCTCCCGCCACCTTCTTTCCACACTCGTGAACAAGACCCTGAGATACTTAAACTCCTCCACTTGGGGCAGGAACTCGTCCTTGACCCGGATTGGGCACTCCACCCTTTTCCAGCTGAGGACCATGGCCTCATATTTGGAGGTGCTGATTCTCATTCCCACCACTTCATACTCGGCTGTGAACCGTTCCAGTGCGAGCTAGAGGCGATCACCCGATGACGCAAACAGAAACACTTCATCTCCAAAAAATAGATATGAGATTTCTGATGAGGTCGAATACCTTCTCCAAGTCCACAAAGACATGGACTAGTTGTGCAGTAACTGGTTGTTACTCCCATGCACCCTCAAGTATTCTCGAGAGGGTAAAGAGCTGGTCCAGTGTTCCACGACCAGATAGAAAACCGCATTGTTCCTCCTGTATTTGAGGTTCGACTGATAGACAGACTCTCATTTCCAGAATCCTGACATATATCTTCCAGGGGATGCTGAGGAGTGTGTATAGTGGAAATACACCCTCTGGCCCCCTTTCTTAAAGATGGGAATCACCACCCCAGTCTGCCAATCCAGAGGTACTGCCCCTTATCTCCACGCAACATTGTAGAGGTGTGTCAACCATAATAATAATAATAATGGATGGAATTTATATAGCGCTTTTCAAGGCACCCAAAGCTCTGTACAATGCCACTATTCATTCACTCTCACATTCACACACTGGTGGAGGCAGCTACAGTTGTAGCAACAGCTGCCCTGGGGCAGACTGACAGAAGCCAGGCCGCCATATCGCGCCATCGGCCCCTCTGGCATGACAGCCCTACAACATCCAGAGCCTTCAGGAACTCGTCCACCCCAGGGGCCCTGCCACTAATTTGTTGTTTAACTGCCTGATTGACTATGGAGGTGCTGAAAATGGTCGATTCGGACTCAATGTCCCCAGTCCCCCTCAAAATCCTGTTGATGCTCTGCTGGAGGTGGAAGTTGAAGATCTCGTGGACCAGGGCCTCTGCCAGGTGCTCCCAGCACACCATCGCTATACCTTTAGGCACGCCAGGGCTGTTCAGCATCCTCCCCCACCACCTGATCCAATTCACCACCAGATGGTGATCAGTTGAAAGCTCAGAACCTCTCGTCACCCGAGTGTCCAGATGGATGCGGCTCTGATGATAAAATTACAAAATCGATCATTTAGAGCTTAGAGTGTGAAATGAAGAGTGTGCACACTCAAACAAACTAAAAAGTATTCATTGGGGCCCTTTAAAGAATTTAGTTATGTTAGCAACAGCTGACGTCAAAGGTCCTTGTAAATGTAATGTATGAGTGTGGATGTGTGTATCTTCTTTGTGGTAGTGATTTGTCCTGAAAGTGGTTGGCTCGCCATCTGTCAAGACCGGAATCTCGTCCTGGTCCTCGGCCTTCCCTGTCCTCTCCAAACACCGGACCGTTGGTCTGTGTTTCAAAGGTGAACACGTTGGTATCGGAAGTGCAGCAGCTCTCTGGGTGAAAAGTGTGTGGGTAGCCGACGTTACTTCTCTCCTTCATCCAGTCACTGAGCTGTCTAAAAATCAGCCAATCCACTTCAGATTGAGTTTTTCTGGCCTGAGCCCAGGCAGCACCCCTTTTTTTGAGGAGACTGGAGAGCTGAGGAGAAAACAAAGGATTGTTTCTGTATTTTTACTCTTTATTTTTACTTTTGATTTAAAAAAGAGAAGCTTACTCAAAGAAATGCTTAAAATCTTGTTTAAAAACTATTTGTGGTCTTGATTTTAGGAGCGTCGGAGTACAGCTACCACGCAGTGGTCACTGATCTCATTTGCACCAGTGTGAGAATGTTTATGTGGCATGTTAGTTAAAAATAAATCAATAAGTGACAACTTTTCCAGGTATTTAAGATTTGTGCTATAAATTAGTTGTGTGAGATTATATCAGTCACACATAGATTTAAAACTGAGGCAGAAGACGACCAGTCCCAGTTGAAATCTCCGGTCAGGATAATTTCATTAAAATCTAAAGTAGATCGTTTTTCCACTAAGTGAAATTAAAGCCTCACTACTAGCTGAGGGGCGTCTATAACAGCCCACAATGGTGATAAAATAGCCCTTGTAAAGTTAGAACTTGCAATGTGTTTACAAACAGTTACTGATGATTGGACAGTAACATGGAATTTGTTTTTTACATAAATTGCAACACTGGGCGGTCGCAGTGGAGAAGATTGTAACCCGTTAATGCGATGTGTTTGTCAGTAATTGTTCTTGTGAGCCAGGTTTCAGATAGTTTAACTGTTTCATTGTCATCAATAATAATACTGTCTGTTATCTATATATCTTGCTTTTTCCGCCCCATCTCCTCTCACATCCATTGGATCACATCCATGCATTTATTTTCGAGCTAGCTCTATGTGAGAGGCCTCAGAACACTCTAACCACCTCTGAGTCACAAACAAACAAACACACACACACACACACACACTCGAACAACGATCCACTTATAAACAGGCTCCCTCCAATAAGGTGTGGGGGCAGCCCAGAGCTCCTTGATGCATGATTATGAGTTTTTTCTTGTAATTTTGGGGGTGAGCAATGTGTCGTGAACTAATTTTCCCCCTTTTACGTTGGTTGCTTTTAGGGATAATATGATCTATTGAAGGGAGGAATGAATGATCACTTTCTGCTTACAAGGTTAAGACACAACTCACTTTCAAATGACTTGATGCAAGCGCTGTTTGCCGTAAATGGAGGAAGGAGCAGAAGGGCAAATGCAATTAGTTTCACTACAATTGCTGCAGACGTTTCTCTAGATCAACATGAGGCTGCCGAACAGAGCGATCGACCCGAGTGGGTTGGATCTGGGCAGCTGCCAGAATGATCGGACTGAGAACGTGGAAAGTTTGTGACAGAAAATATTCCTATTTTTAATTCATATTTAAAGTAATCATTAAACAGCAACTAGTAACTAGCCAATGCAATAGCTTTGGGTAAACTGAGCACAGAATGTCCTTAAATGCCAAAGCGAATTCATAAAAAGGCGACTGCACGCAGGTGAGGATCAGAGAATTTCAGAACTTTTAAAGAAAAATCTGAAATTGGATTTTACCTGCAGATTGGTGAGTTCTTGTACAGTTTACAAGACGTGAGGGCATCACAGGGAGAGAACCGAGCCATGTGTTTACCCATGGCCCTTTATGTAAAATATGTGGAATGAAGACATAATTACAAGATCTGACACACTAGGTGGGTGCAGAGAGTGGTAGCATTGCACACACACACATGTATGCACGTGTTACATCAAAGACCAGATTTAAGTAGAGCTGCACGTGCTCATGGCTCCTGCTATGTTATATTACAGTTAGAAAGAGTTGCTTCAGGCCTACACAAAACCACATTTATTTCAATGTCACTGGTGCATCTGCACAAGCTGGAAGTCTCAACTTCAAAGATTTGTCTCAAGTTTTTGCTTCAACACACGACATTTAATGCCTCAACATTTTGTAAAGTTACTTACAAATAAAGACGTACTTAAATAAAGAAAATGATTTTTCCAGCCTGAACTAACTGCAGTTTTAAGTAATCTGAACCAACAGCTATTAACCTTAGCAGGGTGAGAAATTGTCTTAGAAATTCCTTTATCATGGTTGATTGTTCCTGAGTGCTTAGCTCTGGCACTTGGTGTTTGATGAGAAAGTATTTCAGCTGGTAAACACTAAACAGCATGAACAACTAAATGTATGCGTCAGCCTCTCTTTTCCTGGGGTCCCATTTTCAGGTCCATGGTGTGCCTGTTTAAAAACTCAACTGATGCCATTTTTAAAGGTTTCTAAATATAGCACGTTCACTGAAGAGGCCTCTTAGTAAATGGATGTTCTTTATTAATGCACTAAATTTGGTAGCAACATCATATAAGCATTTTTAATTGACAATTACGCTGGAAACTGTCAGTGTTAAACAATCTACACAAAGGCAATTTCAGAAATGTCAGGAAACATTCACAACAACGTCACATTTGATGCAGAGTTATGAGGACTAGCATGCATTAACAAAACTACATATAAAGGATCACCATGAGTGGTCTTTGTATTCCTGTTAATACTATATCACAGACTGTAAAATGACAATGATTCACTAATAATAATAATGCAATTTAAAAACACATTTAAAAACACATTCATTCATTTGGGAAGCTGAGATTTAAAACACAAGGCTCGTTATACTGAGATGTGCTGCTCCCTGATATTACACCAACAAACACTTAATTCGAGGGTTAACAATTAAATTGTTGTTGATGTTAATTTTAATGCATCCATCCTTCCATCTTAGGTATTCTTCATAAGTGCTTCTCCTCTCCGTCACTCCTGTTTCCTGGAGCGCCCCCTGAACGTGTCCATGAGGTTGAAGGCTCCCAGGTACTGGCCCAGAACAATGGCCTGCTTCATGTTCAGTACACTTTGAAGAGAGAAAAAACATAGAAATGAACATACAAAATACATACAAAAAGGTGTTTGACATCTGTGTTAGTTTCTTTTTATGTGCCAATGTCTTAATATGCTATAACAATGCAACTGCACCAGAAACTGCACGGACCAAAGCGAGTGTAAGTTTCCACGAACAGTTTCAACATCAACTCTGCAAAACTTTTGTGATCAAGTTTTACTGAGTAAAAAAGTCCAAATGCAACTGGAGTGGCTATAGCCTAGGAGAGGTCATCAGGGAGGTTGCTGGTTTGAACCCTGACTAATCCAGCATGCCAAAGTATCCTTGGGCAAGACATTGAGCCCCAAGGTGCTCTGTGTGGAATCACTGGATAGTCATATTTTCAGGTGGTTTAAGAAATTTGGCCAGATTTCCAGAAATTTAAGCGGCTCCATCCAAAGTGGAATGGATGCCATCTTTCCTAAAAAGAGGTTGTGTTTCCCCCAGAAAGCTTCCGAAGTATGTACAAAACCTACATCATTGTTCATCCCTAACAGACTGGTAACAAACTTAATCAACTTCAGCCTCCTACACTCCATCTCCCTCTGGATTAAGGACTTCCTCAGTGACTGCCCACAGAAAGTTGCTGAGGAAGTAGTAGGGCCGCACCTCTCCGCAGCACTCAGTCATTTTCAAACAAAATACATGAACACTGGAGAGAGTGCCTCCTTTCAATAACCCTGCAGTATCTCATTTGTGCTATCAATACAAACCATACATGTTGACACACATGTATATAGACAGGGTGTATTATAAAGAGTCAGCCTATTATAAATAAATAAATTAATTTCAGTGCTTTAATTCCACAGCCATTCACAAACCTACTCTAGAAAGGGGGATTCAGTACCACATGGTTGCCAGTATGTAGCACAAGAAGTGCATTGTTAGCAGTAAACTCATCCACCTACAACATTTCCAAACATCTCACCACCATCCCAGCCCCCGGTGGAAAACACACCCCATTAAAAACTCTACAGACCTAAAACCTGGATCACTGGATCCAGATGAAACCAGAGTGTCCTTTAATGAGGCCTACATTTCCACTTGCATATCTTTAACCAAGGCAGTGGAGACTGTCACAACAAGACAACAGCATCCAGCTCCTTACAGAAGAGAACTTTACTCCTGAATACAATAGAACAGAACAGAATAGAATAGAATAGTCCTTTATTGTCACTGTACATGTACAATGAAATTGTGGGTGCTCCACAGTAACTGTGCTGGAATAAAAATATGAATAGTTGACAGCAGGAATAAATGGCAAACAGGAGAAATATGTACAGTCAAGAGGAATATATATCTAAAAATCAGAGAAAGGGCCACTGTAAAGAACAAGTTGCATTAGATTTACATGCTGTTAGACCACATACTTACAACCAGATATTTTAAACACAACAAGGGTATCTATAGATAAGTACAGCTCTTGGCTCTTTCAAACAGACAGAACCTAGCCACCTAAAGATATGTGGATGCCACTGCGGTTAAAATCAAAATCTATCAAAACCCAAGAAGTAGAATCTTTCACTGTTCACATCAGCTCAGTGGATAGAAACATAAAGCTCACCAGGGAAGACACAAAGGACCATAGTTTGCCATTTATGGACTGTGCTGAGCGCATTGAGGACTCGGGAAGCCTCAACATTTACGTTCACTGGAAGCTCACGCACACAGACCAGCATCTACTCTTTGACTCCCATCACCCTTTGAAACACAAACTTGGAGTAATCAGGACCCTGCAACACCGGGCAAAAGCCCATCCCAATAAGGCAGAAACAGAAAGAAAAGGAGTACATACATGTAAATGAACTCTTTCATCCCAAGGACAGAACTCCCAAACACAAACGAAGCAACATAGTGTATGTACTGGAGAAACCAAACAGCTACTCAATAAACACACGACACCTCGACGGGACACGACTCACTGTAAAGATGAGCAAGGCAGCAGAGCAAAGCTAGCCAGCTGGTTCTTAGAAAGTTTATGATCACGTGAGAAGTTCTAAAACAATGAAACTGTACCTCCAGCAACTCTACAAGAGTGCTGCAGCAATCCTTTAAAAATAAACAAACATTCCAAGGACTGATGACCTCATTAGCATCATTAGCATTAAGCATAACAATGAATCTAACAAACAGCTCCTAATGGAACAAAATATTTGTTCTAATTTAAATAGGTCATGTCTAATAATTTCATAGAGCCAGAATAATGTTGCTTGCATTTCTCACTGGTAGCGAAATCTGGATGACGAACAACTCCAACAATGACTGTCTTCAAAGAGGGAGCAGAGACAAGGCAGGATAATACAACACATTATTAAAAGCCCGGATACAATGGCTTTTATCTAAAATGAACAGAGGTGACAGGCGAGGCACTATCTGTGAGCTGTATTTGTGTGAGCTGTTTTCCAGAGACAAAAATCTTTCTAATAGAGAATAATAGCCCTGTCCTCAGATAAATGGACTAGAGGAAGAAGAAGAAAAGAATGGCAGACATCTTTTCTTCTTAAACACTCACTCATGAAATACAATTAAAGAACAAAACGATTCAGCAGCAGTGCAGGGGGCTTCAGCTATCTAAGACCTGGCTCTTCCAAATGGTGCATTATTATTTCTATTATCAATGTTATTGCTAAGGTATTACAGATTTCACTCACTTGGGTAAAGTGATGTGAAGTTTACACAGTGCTCATACAACTAGACTTTTAACTTATGTTGGCAAGCTGAGGGCAGTCAAATACAATGTGACCTTACAGTCCCAGCAAGAAATCATTGCAACTTCTGTTAACCTCTTAAACACCCAAAGATGGGTGCAAGAGGGAGGAGATCGTGGAGATCAGGAAACCACATTAACAGGTTAATGCACTATTATGTAAAACTCACGCGCTGACATTTTTGCTCACTTCTGCTGCCTTTATAACCAAAAGGGGTTAACCTCCCTCACTATTCTCGGAGCTTCAGACTCAGGTGTCAAGCAACTCATATTGATGTGGTGATCAGAAGCTGCGGAAAGTGAATAACATGCAGTGACTTTGAGCAACTACATGTGAAACAACTGTGCTCGAAGGGAAGTGGCAGAACTTCCAGGGGAGCATGTGAAGCCAATGAGAGCAAAGTATGGTGTTGATTGACATACGAGCTGGTGGAAATTTGCTCACCTTCATACAAACTGTACAGAAAATCTGCAATGTTTTAAAGTTCCACCAATGCATTGAAAAGGCAAGTCACATTTTAGACAGACTACGATCTCTCCTCTTTGTTGACTTCTACAGAATTACTGACACAGTAAATGCCACATTCAAAATGTCTATATGATGTTCTGCTATCCCATTTCTGTAACTGAGCAACAGAAAACTGATAGAAATATTAAGTTTATTATTAACCTTTATTTTACCAGGAAAAGTCCCATTGAGATTAAAAACCTCTTTTCCAAGGGAGTCCTGGCCAAGAGGCGACAACATGTTAAAATTACAAAGTTACATACATGATTATAAGTAACAATTAAAGTTTAATTAAGTTTGAGTGCAAGGTTCAATTAGCTGAGAATTATATTTTTGACACATCGAAAAAGGATGAAAACTCCCAGTACAGACTGTTAATTGGCAACTGCAGATATGATACATCTTCATGTTTTTGGCATAAATTGTAATACACCTCTATATATTAATGTTAGAATTGATTTTATTTAAATAAATACTGTAGAATAAAGACCCTACAATATTAGAAAGAAAATCTGAACAATCTGACAATCCCCCATGAGCAAGCATGTATCGACAGTGGAGAGCAAAAACTCCCTTTTAACAGGAAGAAACCTCCAGCACAACCAGGCTCAGGGAGGGAGCAGCTGAGTTTCAGAAGAAACCTCAAAATCAGTTTCTTCACTCTTAGTCCACTCTATTTTTGCAAATTTACACACCAAACTCACATTTAATCATTAGTAATTATTACAATTCATCTAATTTCAATTTCCCCATAATTCTTAGCTAGTACCCTTTTAAAAGGGAGTTTTTTTCCTCCCCATTGATGCCAGGTGCTTGCTCGTAGGACATTGTCTGATTGTTGGTCTTTTCTCTCGATTATTGAGGCAACTGTTTGTTGATTTGGTCCTATTATTTGGTGCTATATAAAAAACTGTAATGAACCAGATGAACAAACACTAAAATAGGACTGTGGCCTGCATTCGCTTTCATCACTATAACAAGGAGAACCAGGAATATCATTAACATATGTAAATCCATTACACAAATAATGGCTGCAGCTCCTAACTTCATCACCACTCAGTCAGGTTTCATATCCATTCAAGATTACATTTTCAGAATATCACACACTGCTACCAAACACATCCTGTAAATTTGTTATTCTGCCACGCTGCCAGTCTAACCCTTCAAGCTGCCTTAGATTTGTTTCCTCAGATATCTACTATATTTTCCAAAAGCATCCACCCACCTGTATTTTTCATGTCTTGGCTCTTTTCCTTGAATAAGAAGATATTTTCCTAAATGTATATAAAGACAACAAAGCAAACATCCTGGGTGCTTTTAGTTGGGAACCTTTATTTGACTTACACTGGTGAAATACAACTTATATAACAAAGTCTCTATTTAAAGAGATGGTAAATGGATAGGTTCCTATATAGGGAAAGCCATGTGTGGTTGTAACACATTGTGCTTAAGCATCTGTAACTCAATGAATTTTTGTACTTTTAAACAAAATATCCTGTTTGTTTACTATGAATGACACCTGCAAGAATACCACAGATCTCATGTGTTAACATTAAAATTACACCAGAGAACATGCTTCAAAAAAGTGGTTTATTGAAAAGAAAGAACAGCGTCCGCCTCTCTCTGTGACTGGCCATAACTCAAACACACTCTTGTGGTATCAGTGTGTAAATTAGTTCACTAAACAAACTTTCAGTTAGTACAATGCACCTGTGTGACAAACATATAGGTTTGATTTAAAGTGCAGGCTGGGTGGACATTTTACCCAAACTACCTCCGGCTTTGAGTTAACAAATCCAGACAGACAACGCAAAAGTTTTTGTCATCTGCTGTCTCAGAATCTTCAGCGTTACTTTAAGACTTTTTTGGGCACATTTCTATTTTTCTTCTGCTCGCCTTGATTTTTTCCTGAGATACTCTTTCTTGTAATATTGGTTATTTTCTGGTCCACTTGCATTAGTGCTTGTTTTAAATGGTAAATGGACGGATTCTTATATAGCACTTTTTTCTTCTTCTTTTCTCTTCTTTTTAGAAGGTTTGTATGGTGGATCAAAATCTGCCAGTACTTTTCTGCTTCGTAATTTGATCAATTTTGGTAATATTCCCAATACTACTGGTTAAAATCCAGCCCAAAACCATGGTAGAGTCTGCACCATGCACCATGTTTTACAGATGGCTGTTGTGTCTTTCTCTTGACCTGCTTCATACCTATTGATGAAGGTTTGAACCATAAATTTCCCATTTGAAGTCCCTCCACCATCAGACCTGTTCCCACTGATTTTCAGTCCAGTTCTTGTTTAATTTGGCATAGCTCAGCATTTTCTCCATGTTTCCCTTCTTTAAGAATGGCTCCTTGACAGCAATACTTCCACTGAGACTGTCTTTACTGTCTTTTCATCTGTTTCTTAAGGACATGACTTTCAGATACTGTTTTATCTTCTTTAAATTGTTTTGTTAGGTCTGCCCCCTTTTCCCCATAGATTCGATTAAAGAAATGTGAGCAAATTATGTGTTTTTGCGACAGGCTACTAGTAACAAAGTCCTCAAAGATACAATTTAAAACTGAGAAATGCACAGCTTTTCCATCTTTTCTTCTGCACAGTTTCTTTCTTGAATATCAACTGTGCTAGACAAACAGTGAAAGAATGACTGTATCTGCATTACAGTGTGCAACAGCACGCTGAGACAGAAAAATCTGTAATACGACACCTCAGATGCTGGCAAACCTCTGCATGAGACTCAGACAGGTTTGCAAGTCAAAATGAGAAGACAAATTTACTGGGTGTGAACGCATACCGCTCCGTCATTACTTTTAGAGAATAGTGGCCATTTCCCACACAATGCCAGCTGATGATGCGGGCATCGCTGAATAGCTAAAGACATTAAATTGTCAGGGATTACATAGCGCTTTTCTACTCTCCCGGAGTACTCAAAGTGCTGTATACAACATGCCTCATTCACCCATTCATACAAGCACTTCTAAACTCAAGTGCAAACTAACAAACTCCGATGAACACATCAGAGGGCAACTTGGTGTTAGTATCTTGGATACTAACACTAACTAATACCAAGGATATTTGGCATGCAGATTGGGGAAGCCCAGGATCAAACCGCCAACCTTCCAATCAGTAGCTGATCTGCTCTACCACCTGAGCCACATCCCATACTGGTGTACTGATGATCATTTCAGACTGCCTCTTCTTCCTGATCCTGCCAGTCTTTTTTCTTGGCCCTGGTTTTGAAAATGGCCGTATACCTGAAGAATTGACTGTCTGAGCTGTAGACAACCCTGAGGTACTAGGTTCATCTAGAGGACAGGACATAAATAGTAAGGAAGTCATAAGTCCCTAGGAGAGTTGGAGGACAGCATGGCTGGGAACTTGCAGATCTTAGTGATGGACCTGGTTCTGGGCGGTCTTTGATTCGTGACGGTGCATCGCTACACTTCTCAAAAATGTCAGAATTGAAGGGCGAAATATCTGTGGACTGTAAACCAGATGGAATGGTTTTGGGTGTTGCAGCTGGAGGCAGAGCAGCCTCGACAATCCCTGGAATATAATACATGATCATAGTCTTGGCAGAATTCATCTTCATCCAGGCAACACTTGCATTATTTCCCGTTTTCTTAAATGGGTCATAGACACTGCGATCCAGTGGATGAGGTTCATGGGTGCAGATGGGATGGAAGGTAAGCGCCATGATTCCCCTTTCCTCGCAGAACTGGATAGCTTTCACTGATATATGCACTACCACACGCCTTTAATGGTTTTTCTTTATTTTCATGACTAGTTGCCTCTGCACTCCTCTGCAACAGGCTGTGGTTCTGCTTCATAAAAATTGTAAACCATGTGCTTCTCACCACATGATTGTGGGTGTTATAAGTTACTGTGAGCTAATAAAAAAACTTTCAGACCTAAAAAAAGAAGTGGAATAACGACTGAGTACAAACATTTTTTTTAATTGGTCAGGCACCTTTGCTAGTATTCTGTCTAACTTATAACCAGGTCTGCTGTCGAAGTCGAATAGTCAACCAACACTTTTTCCTGCGCTTCGGAGAAAGCTTTATTGCTGCTATACTAACCTACCAAGGATCACGGGGTCTCGGTCTCACAGCTTTTTGCAGCATCTACTCAGTGTTACATGGCAGATGTTCCTTTGCCACTGATCTGACTGCCTTCAGCAGCCACACCAGTATCAGTATCCCTTTTCCAGGCAGCTGGAAAAGTATAAAAATGAATAAACTCTTCTTTAGGGAAGGGGATGGTTGTAACACTTAAAAAATATGTTACAACCCACCCTACCATTATCTGTTAACGGCTTTAGCATTGTGGTTTGAAATGATCAGGGGGAAAATGCATCACAGTTTGCCTAAGAAACTACAATTTCATCTACTGTAAGTCACACTGTTTTGCAGTTTAAGCACTAAACAAAGTTTAGCACTAAACCTGCTCAAAAGATCAACTTTCTTACCTCAAAATCAGTTTTCCCCCCAATAAAACCTGCATGCAGCGGTTTCCAGCCATGACAACCACCATGCAAAAACAGGGATTGTGTCATGTGGGCAAACACTGAAATGATCGTGAGACTCCTAGCGCCTTCCTCATTGGTGACATTTGTGGTGTTATGAGTCTCCCCTAGTGCTTTTCTACTCTGCTCGAACACTCAGAGCATTTTATACTCGAGCCTCATTCATAAAGGGTAACACCATCCAGAGTAACTACCATTAGAATCTACTGTCAGAGGCCATAAGACCATTTGTAACCTTCACTTTGCACTTTATGTACCGTGATGATCGTTACATTCTGACTGAAACTACTCAAAAGACAAAAAGGAATGAAAGGAAGGTTGGAGATTGGCCTATAATTAGCTAAGGCAGCTGGGTCTAGAGATGCTTTCTGAGTAACAGTTTAAATACTGCCACCTTAATGACTGCTGGTACATAGCCCATTAATAGAAACAGATTGATCATATTTAAGTTTAACCATTACATAGTTTTAAATGCATCACCAAAAGGCAAAGATGGTGCAGCAGCAGGGATACACCTGTCATGGGGAAGTGATGTGGCCACTCTATGTCTCAAGTCTTTTAAATTAGCTCTGCTGAGCTGGATCCTTCCAAGACCTTTGTTTTCTCTGTAGGAATACATGATGAAGGAAAAACTTCCTAATTATGTGACTTTGGCCCTACCTTGCTTTTTTACTTAAAGTTCTTAACCACAAGTGTGTTTACTAGGTGCGTGAAGTGTCCCTTGTATCCTAGGGGCAGACCCAGCAGGTTGCTGAAAATAATTTTGATTTTACATTTTGTTTCTCAGCACCACTGTTGTGGAAGCTAATGGGGTTCCTTATAAATAAACAAATAAACCACTACAGACGAGTTTAAAACAAACAAGATGATTGAAGTGGATACAGTAGCTGTAATTCAAGAGGTTTAAGAAAAGTATTCATTTTTGTTTATAATCAGAGTCAATTTTACACACGTGACACATTTTCAGTCTCAAAGGCAGAAAAAAATATCTAACAAATAAAAAAAATATGTAATTTTTACACAATGAAAATTGTGCAGTCACTAAATGCCTCACGTCTGGAACCCATGAACATCACCAAATGCTGCATTTCCTCCGTTCAGAGAATCTGCCAGCCCTTTACTGTAGCGTCCCTCAGCCATATTTTTTAATCCAGTTTTGTCTTTTTCCCCCAGCAGAGCACAAAGTGACAGACTAGTTGATACAATATCCAAATTCTTTGCCTTTAGAAACTTGTTTGCTTTTGCAGTGTATATTGTGTCTTTATACATTTGTATTATAACAGGCAGCGTGGTTTGTGAATGCGATAACTTAAGAACAAGATGATGTAGGATTTTAAAATTCATACCACAGGTGTACCTACTTGGCATGTTAGATGAGTCAGAATCTCAGTGACCTTGGATTTAAGGTCAAGGTCAGGGGTCACGTTTTCTGAAAATCCTGTGAATGCAATAACTCAAGTAGGAAGACACTTAAGATTTTCAAATTGATACCAAACATGCATCTACTTGGAGGCTGAGGGGCGGCACTGGCAGCTGACACAAACACGTTTACAGTCATTCACTCGTCAACATCAAAGGCCGGAGACGGTGATCACATCACAGATTTATTAGCAGCTCAGAACAAACTCTATAATCTCCATCTTTGTAACTCTGGCACTAAATAAATGAAATTTAACTGAATTGAATGCAGCTGTCTGTTCAACAGACCAGACTGGTCAGTGACTCGTGTCTGAGAGGATTCCAGTATTTGAGTGAAGTTGAGCCTAAAATGACCAAAAATCAAAAACTGAACTAGATGCATTTGAGGTGAGTTTTAAATGCAGGCTGCAGACAGTCTGTGCTCTGAACATTGGACTGATTCTTATACAGCGCTTTTCTACTCTCCCGGAGTGCTCAAAGCACTGTGTACATGAACATGAATGAACATGCCACATTCAGCCATTCACACCCACTCATACAAGCACTTCCTTCTATACTTAAGCATTCACACTAGGGCTGCCACAAACGATTATTTTGATAGTCGACTAGTCACCGATTATTTTTGCGATTAGTCGACTAATCAGATCATCATCCACTGGACGTAAAACGTACAGCTTATTGCACCAGCAGCATCTGCTCTTATATAACTATCATTAGCTTACAGCTTTAAGTGTTTAAGGTCTGTGCTAACTAAAAATAAAGACAAGATGATAGTTTATTAAATTTTAATGAAATTTGCAGATTGTTTCGGTGAAGTTTAATAAACTCCTTGCTATCTAAAATCTAACAGGGCACCGGAGTATATTCTCGAGCATCTCACACTTCTGATGATCAGCTGTCTGCTTGACGTTTATTCAGCTGTGTAAAAACTATAACTTTAATCTCAGCCAAACCGATTTACTCAGGAACAAATAAAATACTAAAAAAAGGCCAAACAATAACATTTTAATTTATCTAAGTGACTCATATATCATGTTTAACCTGACTAGCGAAAGACGGCGGTGGGTTTGAAAACGATTTGCCGGGAGTCCGGTGTTCTCACGGCGCTAGTTAGCCTTGCCCCCGCCTAGCTATCGAGCTAGTGGGTAACAGACGTCTCCGAAAACGTCGGAGCGCTTTTGAAAATATGTGGTGTCTTGATAAACTGAGCAGATATTTGAGGTTTACACAGCTACATTCTCACCTGAAATATGTTAAACGTTTATTTTGTGACCCAGAAAGAATAATAAGAGTAATATTAAAACTAACTAGCTGCCGCCATTGTTGGAAACTGAGCTGGGCTGCGCTATGAATTCTGGGACACAGCTTCTTCTTCTTCGGGGTTTAACGGCAGCTGGCATCCTTGTACATGCGGTGCTGCCATCTTCTGTTTCAGTCCGTTATTACACTCTTAAATCCTGCTACTTATTCCTGCGTCTTTTGGGATCTTACAAAGCTTCAAACGACGCGTCGACTATTAAATCAGTCGGCGACGATTTTAATAGTCGACGTAATCGTGACTAGTCGACTAATCGTGGCAGCCCTAATTCACACACATTCACACTCTGATGAACGCATCGGAGAGCAACTCGGGGTTAGTATCTTGTCCAAGGACACTTGACATGCAGACAGGAGCCAGGGATCGAACCACCAACAGTAGCTCAGTAGCTGATCTGCTCTACCACCTGAGCTACAGCCATTTCATTTGTTCACATTAATAAAATTCAGAAAATTAACAGATTTATCAATATGACAACACTATCATTAAATGAATTACAATCAAGTATTTCACTTTGTGTTTGAGGCAACACAAAGACATTAGATGCTCTTAAAAAACAAAAACAATCTAATTCATAGAACGAGGTCCCAGGAATCCTAAGGATCTGAAACATCTGAGATCTTAGGGATCTTGGTCAGTCGGTGGCTGATCCGATACCTGCTGATCTCTAATCTGGATTATAACATGCTCTGAAACCAGTTAGGCATGAGTTGCCATGGTAATCTTCCCCAATAAGAAATGATCCACCTTTGTAGTTCTTAAACCACTGGGTTAGTTAGCTGCGTAAGAGCAATCCAGCTTTGTAGCACAAGTCAGGTCCAGGAAGATTTGACCCCACATCTTGTTTCAGTATAATGACATTGGCGAATACAATATTAGGGAAACACAAATTTAATGAAAGTTAAATAAGTGTTATGAGAGCAAGACATAGTATCTGAATGTTGTCTTTAATACTTGACATTTTAGATATTATATAGCACTCATGGCTTCACTACATGTAAATACACCATCACATGTAAAAATGTCATGTGCTGGGTTTCATGGTCAATAAAGCATCAAATCCCTCCTAGTAAACTTCAACATTTAGCACAGACGGAGGTTGCAGAATGTTTCGTTACACGTTACAACAGTCCGAGATACAATGTGCCCTGTACGTGGTTAGAGATTACAGCTGAGCACAACATCCAAACACATTTCAGTGTGCACTGAGGCGTTTGTGGCAGTCTATTTCAACGGCCAATTCCATGTAACGGCCAAAGAGGTAGCGCAGCTTCCACTGTAACACACTGACGATGATGGAGGGAAACAAAAGAGAACAGGATGAGGACAACAACAGAAATATAACCCCATCAGCACCAAGGTCATTTTAATGAAATGCATAACATATGTAACCATTACGGCAATCGAATAATCTGCCAGTGATGGCTGTGATGTCATTTTAATTATAAGGAAATAATATTTCTCTTCAACATCAGTTTAAAGCCAAGTTTAACCTCATGTTATTGCTGGGATGTATCCATCTAAAAACAAACATCCACACAAAAAGATGACAAAGACGAGGACAGACCTGAAACAACTACTGTACCAAACACACCGACAACGATAAGACCATTACATAAACAACATGCAACATTACTGTATTCTGGCACAAAAGTCATCCAAGTGGAATCTTTATGAGTGTTAGTTAGTGTGCATGAGTTCAGTGTGTGCCAAAGACATTATTTAGGTCTGAGTCATTCTGGAAACGTTAGTAAGAGGGCAAAAAGAAATAATTAAAAACAAAATAAATCTCAGAATCAGTTTTGGGTTTGTTTTGTTTTTTAAATATACAATAAGTTTTTGCACGTATCAAATTGGTTTTAAATTTGGTGCCTTTTCACACCGGACATACAGACATACGACGTCCGTGTGAACATTTTGTGCGTTAAAAATACTTTTGGACTACCTATTGCTAATGCAGCCGTTCACACCAATCGTGTATTTTTATTGGACGAATTTGCTGAATTTATTTTTGTCAAACCAAGCTTGACTCTTCAGATGTTTTGGATCCGAATAAACTGATCTGACCAACCAAATCGCTGTATTTGGCAACAAGCTTGCTCATAGCTGCATATACAATGATACAGAAAGAGGAAAATGTTACCATTTTTACCACAGACACACTGATGAACGCTGGTCTGGCTCACTGGGCTCTCTGAAACGATTTCTCCTCCTCAGATCTGTTTCCAACTCTGCTAACAGCAGTTCAAACTGACACACTGACATCCTTCAATATGTATGGAACTCGTGACACAGCTTCAGCTGCTGGACAAAGCCATAAAACTCTCTCTGCTGAGAAATGGATAAAACCTAGAATCTGGATTTCTCCTTTTCTCATTTAGGAACATCACCACTTTATGTGGACTCCGTTTTAATCGTTTGCTGTTTTAACTGTTTGGAGTTTGTTGAAATAGTTTTGTGAGCTTTAAGCTGAGATTCTGGCAAAATATATATATATTAGGGGTGCAACGATACACAAAATTCACGGTTCGGTTCGATACTTTGGTGTCACGGTTTCATATTTTTTTGATACAAAAAAATGTTCATGCTTTTTTAATTTGTCATTTATTAAAATTATAAATATATATTTTAACTCAAAAGTACAGTTTTTAAATTTAATGTTGCTGAAACAACAAAGTAATAAAAAATAAATCTGATTGAGGAATCCCTCATCTTTGGAAAAGAGAGTTTATTACAGAGAAATGGCTCTTTCAAAATAAAAGCTATACTATACGCTTCTTCTGGGCTATATTCTCAGCAGCATATTAAACATATCAGGTCCCCATAAGGAGAATCCTGTGCTAACGGCTGTCTAAATGACTCGTGTAAAGTTTGTAGCATGCGTGCTTGTTGTTTTTGTCTGCTTCCACTTGTCTTTGCACTAGGATGCTGTCGGAGTAAATGTGCAGTCATATTCGTTGTGTTCCCACTAGTGCTGTCAGCGTTAATCTGAAATGACGTTAACGCCACAACACGGCAAATCTCCGTTAACGAGCTACCGCGGATCGCCCCGTGCGTGGGGCTGGACGGCCAACAAGCTAACAAGCTAACACACTAGTTCCCACCCATGTAATTGAGCATTGCGTGGCACATCCAACATACTGTTTTACTTTAGTCCATGACGCGCTTACCTTCAGGGTCATACGTCACATGAAAACCAAAATAATTCCAAACGCCAGATCTGAATGAGGGTGGGGGAGGTTCAATTTGCCATGTTGCAACGAGCTTAGCTTCTGTCTTGCTAGCTTGCGCTGCGCTCAGTGGATCTGCGCTCGACAGTGCAGCCTAGGCGGATAAGTCGAACGCAGATCCACTGAGCGCTCCACACAGACAGCATCGTCAGAAGAAAAGTTGATAAAATAAATAAAAAATTTTGTATTGTTCGATACATATGCGTACCGAACCGAAAGCACTGCATCGAACGGTTCAATATCGATACGAGTATCGTTGCACCCCTAATATTTATATGTAAAAATGGATACAGGATTTATTGATATGGTTTACATTATTCTAACTAAATATGATTTAGGGTCTAAAGTCCCGTTTTTTTGGCCAGGCCTTCTTTTCGAGGTTGGACTTCAGGTAAATATTGACAGGTTGTCCCATTCCTGTAGGTGAAACGTCACCAGCTACAGGTAGAGACATCCATCACCTTGTATTCTTGTGATAGCCTTTCCCCGCCCCATCGTGTGAACATGTGTACATGATCCTCCTCAACACCCCACCTCCAGCAAAAATCGACCTTCAAAGATGGTAACATGCATCACAACAAAAACTAGAAGTTAACCAAGTCGAGCAAAGGCCAGAGAGCAACAGGCAGTGTCATTAGGCCACTCCCACTCCCATCAAGGCCACCTGAATCACCAAAGTACAACCAGAAATACACAGAATGGTGACTGGTGCCCCCATGACCCCAGAAATAGCCCACAATATTATTAAAAAGTTAGTCATTCATAATTTCTGTGCATTGCTGCATGAGTGTTTTCACCAGAAAGTGGAGTGCAGCCAAACTATATTTGTTATGCACAGAGCATCCAGAAAGCATTCACAGCACTTCGCTTGTTTCACATTTTTATCTTAAAGCCTTTTTTCAAAATGGATTCAATTCACTTTTCACCTTAAAAACAAAAACCCCGCCGGTTCAAGTCTGGCTCCTGGCAGGGCCACTCGGGACATGATAAGAAGCCACTGCTATCCTGGCTGTGTGCTTAGGGGGAAGATGAACCTTCGTCCCAGTCTGAGGTCGGTACAGAGTGCTCTGGAAAAGGTCATCAAGGACGTCTCTGTACATTGCTGAATTCATCTCCCTCCACCCTGACCAGTCTCCCTGTTCCTGCTGCTGAAGAACATCCCCACAGCATGATGCTGCCACCACCCGGCTTCACTGTAGGGACCGTATTGGTCAGGTGATAAGCAGTTCCTCGTTTCCTCCAGACATGACGCTTGGCGTTCAGGCAAAAGAGTTTAATATTTGTTTCATCAGACTGGAGAATTTAATTTCTCGTGATCTCAGAGTCCCCTCAGGTTCCTTTTGGCAAACTTCAGGCAGGCTGCCACATGCCTTTTACTAAGAAGTGACTTCTGTCTGGCCTCTGCGTATAAATGATCAGTGCTGCAAAACAGCCAGTCCTTCTGGACCGTTCTCTCTCCAAACAGCAATGCTCCAGTTTTTTTGAGTGCAACCATCTGGTTATAATTGCTAACTAAGGCCCTTCTACCTGATCCCTCAGATCATCTGGGGAGCTAGCTCCAAAGAGTGAGCTGGTGGTTCTAAGCTTCTTCCATTTACACATGGAGGCCACTGTGCTCACTGTGATCTTCAGTGCTGTGGAAATTCTCTACCCTTCCCCAGATAGGTGCATTGATCTATGGAAGGACCAATCAAGGCCTTCTGTGTCTTGAGGTAGGTCAGGCGGTCTATTAAACCCCAGCACTTGTTCTATTTCACTTTACCAATTTCTGCACCCTCAATTTTCCAATGGGGATATACAAATGATCCATTTTGTGATAAGGCATGACAAAATATGGGACAAGTGAAGTGGATAAATCTTCAGATAACTCTACATTAGTGAGTGTGGAACTGTGTGCAAGTGAAAGAAACAAAGAAAGGTAGTGACTAACTTCTTCAGACCAGCTATGAGGTACATGCTCCGAGGCAAAAGCAAGTAGACCTGGTCTGTGAGCACAGCATGGATGATCTTCTTTGCCACATAATCAGGATTCAGGATTGGTAGCAGTTTTGGCCACCTGATGAACACAAAAAAAAAGAGACAAAAAAAAAAAAAAGCACTGAACTTAGCATTTGTCAAGTTCTCCATTTCAAGTTCTCCTGCGACAATCTGGGTGGGTAATCAGATATTTGGTTGAAGGTTACAGAGGGTAGATTTTTAAATGATTTGGAAAATTATTACACTTTATATAATTCATGTAATTAATGCACTACATCTGCTTACATGATGTGTATTATAACATTCATCACACCAAATATACAACATGTAATTCTAATTTTAAACAGACTATTGGAATCTGCACAAACAGGCCCCCTAAAAAGATTTTACCCTTCAATAATGCTACAAATGGCAACTCTATGAATAGTTACACCGTACTAGCACCAGGTTTGCCCCCGTTTTGCTGTCAGAAATGCCTTAATGTTTGTGCCATAGATTAAACAAGGTGATGAAAACAGTACTTAGATTTTGGTGCACGTTGACATCATGGCCTCAGCTGCTGCCGATCTGTCGGCTGCACGTGCATAATGTGAACCTACCACATCCCAAAGCTGCTTCATTGGGATGTGGCAGCTGAAGGCCACTACAGTGAACTCATTGCCATGTTGAAGAAACAATATTGAGCTGACTGAGCTTTATGACATGATGCCTTATCTGGCTCGATGCACTGTGGTGATACAGGGATGGACACTGTGGCAACAATACTCAGTACCAACTGAACACTATTTAAACAGGACACACACACCGTAACATCTCCACAAGCATGAACTGACATTCTGACATTGCCATCCAAACATCACAGTAAGGGAGGAAATTTTACTGTAAGTCACAGTAACCTTGTTAATGTTGCCTATCAGCTCGTCACCCAGACAGCTGACACTCACTGGTTATTAATTTCTGGACCAGTCTCTGCCATCCTACAGATGCCTGGGTGGGATTAACCCCAGCAGATCAGCAGTTTGTGAAACACTAAGAAGCATGGTTTGACACCATGCTACATGCTACATTCAAAGTCACTGAAGTCTCAGTTTGATGCCAGTCAGATCCTCAGTTTAAACTTCAGGCAGTCGTACTGACCATGTCTACTTGCCCAATTGCATTGTATGGTAGGCTGATCACATGTTTGTGTTGAGAGGCAATTGAACAGTGTACCTAATAAAGTGGCTGTAAGCGTGTGCCCAAAAAAAAGGAACCTCATGTTCAGTCGTGTCTGTTAACATGTGGCTTAGCACTTTCAGTGCTGCCAGTCCACTTCCATCACATAACCTGTGGTCTTCTGTTCCTGGTTAATAACCAATATGTTTGGTTAGTTGGTCAGCAGCTGCTGTTTTTGTGTGAAAGTGGAAGTGTAACAGGACTTCTAGTCCTCATATGTGTCAGCAAGGTGGTTTGCGACTATGTGCTAGATGGCGTCTTGGGACACCTTTGCAGAATCTGCAACTTAGGTCATGTCAGCTGGGGTAGGCTCCTGTCTCTGTGGACCTGCTGCTTAGGCCTGTTAACAATAATCAGAGCCTCTGTCTACATTGGCCTTTTCTAGCCACTGGTAGCACTTCTTGATGTCAGCACGTCCTCGCCCAATGGTATCATGCAAGGGCTTGGTCCGACATCTTTATGCATCTTCAGCTGCTTAAGGCATTCTTGGAGCCACTCATCTGGTGAGGTGGTGATGGTTGGTGGGCTGGCGCATCTCTGATGATGGCTCTGACACTCAGTAATCCTAATCCTCCCCCTCCTGTTGCTCATAGAGTCACAGTGTGCTGGATTTCAGGTGGAGACCTCCATGCTTTAAGAGGAGTATGCACCTTGACAACAGTGGCATCTATCTCCGTTTGTAGCATGGAGGAATATTGGTGTGACACTAAGAAAAACTATTGTAATTCTATTTCGAGAAAAAAAAGTAAAAATATTCAGATTACGGTTATTTCGAGACAAACTGCCACAGCTACAAAATGCCTTGTATAGACAGTTAGTTTTACTAACTGATCAGCATACTTGTGATGCAACTGTTGGTAGCCTTGAATCTGTCCATGAACAACCATTTCATGCTGTATAAATCCATTCTTCCAAGTTTGTGTGGCCATAAGCAACTTTCTGCACCATCTTTTCAATATCCTTGTACTTGACCCAAAAGAGAAATAACTTCATTCCTTGTTACTAAATGAGATTCTGAAGTACTACGTTATAAACTTATAGGGTACAGCAACTGCCGCAGTTTGTCTGGAAACAACCATAATCTCCACATTTTGACTTTTTTCTCAAAATACATTTGACTTAAATCTCAAAATTTCGACTTTTGCAACTTTTATCTCTGTTTTTTTGTAGATGATGTGCTTCTGTTGGTATCAGGTGGTGAACTCCATCCCACATCGGAGTGGTTAACAGCCAAGTATGAAGCAGAGTGAGTGAGAAGTCTGAGGCCATCATCCTCAGCTACATAAGGGTGCAGGGCCCACTCCGGGTCAGGGACCAGTTACTGAGGAGTTTAAATATCCCAGGGTCTTGTTCGTGAGTGAGAGGAGTGGGAGATCGACAGACTGATTCGTTCTGTGGCTGCAGTGATGCAGCACCTGACTAGTTCGATCAGTCAGTTGTGGTAAAAAAAGCACCAAATATAAAAGTGAAGCTCTCGATTTACGGGTCAATCTACGTCTCTACGTCTCCCCCCCCCCCGTCCACTAAACTCACAGGCCGAACAAGGAGCTGATCAGAAATGCAGCCAAGAGGCCCATGGTGACTCTGGACGAGCTGCAGAGATCTACAGCTCAGGTGGGGGAATCTGTCCATAGGACAACTATTAGTCGTGCACTGCACAAAGTTGGCCTTTATGGAAGAGTGGCAAGAAGAAAGCCATTGTTAACAGAAAACCATAAGAAGTCCTGTTTGCAGTTTGCCACAAGCCATGTGGGGGACACAGCAAACATGTGGAAGAAGCTGCTCTGGTCAGATGAGACCAAAATGCAAAACGCTGTGTGTGGCGGAAAACTAACACTGCACATCACTCTGAACACACCATCCCCACTGTCAGATATGGTGGTGGCAGCATCATGCTCTGGGGGGGCTTCTCTTCAGCAGGGACAGGGAAGCTGGTCAGAGTTGATGGGAAGATGGATGGAGCCAAATACAGGGCAATCTTGGAAGAAAACCTCTTGGAGTCTGCAAAAGACTTGAGACTGGGGCGGAGGTTCACCTTCCAGCAGGACAACGACCCTGAACATAAAGCCAGGGCAACAATGGAACGGTTTAAAACAAAACACATCCATGTGTTAGAATGGCCCAGTCAAAGTCCAGATCTAAATCCAATCCAGAGTCTGTGGCAAGATCTGAAAACTGCTGTTCACAAACGCTGTCCATCTAATCTGACTGAGCTGGAGCTGTTTCAAAGAAGAATGGGCAAAGATTTCAATCTGTAAATGTGCAAAGCTGGTAGAGACAGACCCTAAAAGACTGGCAGCTGGAGCTGCAGCAAAAGCTGGTTCTACAAAGTATTGACTCAGGGGGCTGAATAATTACGCACACCCCACTTTACAGTTATTTATTTGTAAAAAATGTTTGGAATCATGTCTGATTTTCGTTCTACTTCTCACGTGTGCACCACTTTGTGTTGGTCTTTCACCTGGAATTCCAATAAAATTGATTCATGTTTGTGGCTGTAATGTGACAAAATGTGGGAAAGTTCAAGGGGGCCGAATACTTTTGAAAACCACTGTACAGGTTCTTAATGACACCTGTGACATTTGAAACCATAAAAATGGAAACCATGTAGCATGACCTACTTAGTTTGACATCCATCGAACATTCCGGTGTTGATGAAGTACGGGCATACAATCGTAGTTTTGACACCATCTTTCCCAGTTGCTAGCAGCTCAAGACCCACAGACTCTGCAAACCCTACTGCAGCAAATTTACTGGCACAGTAGTCTGCAGAATGAAGGTATAAGACAAAGCATTACAAAGAGATGTTCCTTAAATAAGGTTACTTCACCAATACCAGAAAGTGTATTTGTTTAGTTAAAATGATCACGTATGGGAGTATGCACTTTTACACTGATGGCTTAATAAATAATTCAGTCCTTAATAAAAACAATAAATAGATTAAAGAATACGTCATGTTCTCAAGCTCCACGTGTCAAACAGGGGATTCATCCAACACATTCAACTTTAGAATTACTGAGATGCATCACATGTTTAGGGAAGAAAACACACCTGCCAATCCATTGACTCCTATTAGTCCAGCAGAGCTGGCAATGCTGACAAGGTGCCCATGATTGTTGGCAATCATAGCAGGAAGGAAGGCCTTGTAGGTCTGAGGGGAGAAAGAAAAGGGGGGGGAAAAAAGACCAAATCACCTGCTGTAACAGAAAAGGCCGTATTCATTCTTAAATTCTACTAAAGAATCAACTGGAGACGTTAATGCCAAATTAAATATCACAGTGTTGTCTAATCTGCTAGTAAAATCATGTGGAGACTTGTCCATGTCCTTTACTGACTGACCCAAAAGTGAGCCATGATGTTGACATCCATGGTCTTCTCAATCAGTGAATCAGGAGCATCCATGAACTTCTTTCCTGTCACAATGCCGGCGTTGTTCACTAAAATGCTGACATCACCCACCTCTCGCTTCACCTACATGAAGGAATGAAGAAAAACCATCACGTATGAATAAATATCATTTTGTAAAAAAGATACTCCAAAGTAAAATGTACAACAGCTGTAGGATATGCATGAGGAAAAGAGATTCTATGATTTCCCAAACAATCTGTGTTGTCTTGAAATTGATCTGTGATTTAGACGAAGAGCTGTTGTTGTTCTCTCAGCTGCCTCAGTGATGCACAGACATAACTCAAACATACAGCGGTGTGAAAAAGTGTTGTCTCGTCAGTCCACAGAGTATTTTCTTAAAAGTCTTGGAGATCATCCAGATGTTTCCTGGCAAAACTGAGACGAGCATTTATGTTCCTTTCGCTCAGCAGTGGGTTTTGTCTTGGAACTGCTCTGCAGGCCATTTTTGCCAAGTTTCTTTCTTATTGTGGAGTCATGAACAGTAGCCTTAACTGAGGCTAGTGAGGCCTGCAGTTGTTGTTCTGGGGTCTTTGGTGATCTCGGATGACTCCTCTCAGGAAAAGCCGGCCGACCAAAATTACCCTAAGAGAACAGCGAAGGTCCACTACAGTTTCATGCTTTTGCCATCTGTGGATGATGGCTCTCACTGTGGTCCACTGGAGTCCCACAGCTTTAGAAATGGCTTCATTACCTTTTCCAGATCTCAATTAGCTTCTCATTTCTTCCTCAATGTCCTTGAATCGTGCCATGTCGTCTTGTTTTTGAGGATCTTTTTGGTTCTATTCAAAGTGATTTCTTGATTGAGAACAGGTGTGGCAGTAATCAGGCCTGGATGTGGCTAAATTGGCATTGAACTCAGCGTTACAATGCTGTGATACACCACAATGAATTTGTTATAACGGGGGGTTTGTATACCAGTATATCAGTTTAAATCAGATTTAAATCAGATCAGGGTATATCAGTTTTTCCACATGGGGCCATGTAGGTATGGATTTTTCTTCCCTCTTAAAAGCCTTCCTGTTTGTGTGTCATGTAACTAATATTTGATCATCTAATATTTGAATTTCTTTGATGAGCTCAAACATGCAAGTGTGACAAACATACAAAAAACCTGAAATCAGGACGGGGCCAACAGTTTTTCACAGCGCTGCAGGCTCAGTCTACATAACATTTAGATTCACTTTTTAGTTAAATTTTAAATAGCACCAATTCACAATTCAGTTGGAGATCAAACACACACTACATTATGTTACACTGACTAGAAAATATTTCATTATGGTACACAAAATAAAAGCCTCCCAATAAAGTGATAAAACAAAGATCCTGTCAGCTTCCATCTTAGAGAAAACCTCTGACAACAAACTGAATCAAGAGAGAGTATGCAAAGAGAGAAACATGTTTGGATGGTTACAGTTACACTTAAAACGGCCCGTGGTGGCTCCTCAGCCGGAGCGGGCGTGGCCAAGGTAAAGCGATCCCACGCCTGTGACGTGGACAATGACACCACGAGTAGTAACGCCGCTAAGCAACACTATCGGGGGAGTAGTGTGAGTGTCCGTTCATTTACAGCTTCCTACACTGTATATTCATTCTGTTTACATTTTTCAGTGTTAAATCTTCCTGTGAAACGCTGATCTAGACCCAAACAAGACAGAAGGCAGGAAGTGATGCTTGTACTCGATGGTTATTGCTGACTCATGTTTCTACACATGAAAGGACAAATCAATTATTTAACCGTACTGCTAATGTATACAGATGTGTACAAAAAGCAAAAGTCTTAATATAAAACATGAATTAATTAATTGCTGAGTCAGAGAAAGGTGCATTTTAGTCTTTGGATTATTTTTATTATTGTTTTGGGGTTTTTTGCCCTAAAGAATTATACCTAAAATATGCGGAGCTTCACTTTAACGATGAGGGAAAAGCTGCTGTAGGAGCCACTGTGATTAACACGACTGCTGTCATTGCCACTTTGCACCAGCATTTCAAATAAATGAAAAGTCAACAATGCAAAGGACGGCATTACTCAAGCTGTCTGCAGCTAATTTTAATTTTAGTGTATCACTATGTGTGTGTGGCTGAGTGTGAGAGAGCGAGTTACTCATAAGTGCAAAAGCTCCATGTGCTGTTAAGTAGGAGAGAATTAACACATCATTAGCATTCAACGGGGTCTTAATGAGCAAACGTTTACGCAGCTCTGCTAACTCCTGCAGAAATTATGAACAACTTGTATGTCATAAATTTTTCATATGGTTTCTTATAATTGTGCAACCATAGCATCATTGTCACAAGCCAAAAAACTGAATTAAAGTGAATGGATCAGACAGTGTGATAACAAAGTAAGTAACATGTTGATCCAGTGGTTAGCACTGTTGCTGCACAGCAATTACGTCCTACAGTTAAAAGCACTGGCTTCCTGGGACTTTTCTGTGTAGCAGTCCAGGTACTCCAGCTTCACCCATCACAAATATATGGTTAGATTAGCTGCTGATTCTAAATTGTGACTATGACTCTTAATGGTCATTTCTCTGTTAGCCCTGCAACAAGTAGAAACGTGTTTAAGGTGCGCCCCATCTTTCACCCACTACAATAGGCTCCAGACCCCCAATGAACCTGAATTAGACAATGAGGGAAACCACAGATTTCTCTGAAGACTTAAAATCATTTGAATACAAAAGTTAAAAGGTCTAAAACTACTTAGACTAATATAATGTATTTTTATTTTCAAGCCACTGAAAGTTTGGACGTTGTAATAAGCTCAGGTGGTTAACTTGTTGCACGTACACATCGATGTTAACTCAAGTCAAAAACGAAGTAGATGCCAGTTGCACTACAGGCACGTCGGTCTAATGTTCACCCAGAAACTTTACCTGGTCAGCCACTCTGTAAACTTCATTCTTGTCACTGCAGTCACAGATATAGTAGTGGACTCGACTGGCTCCATTACTTTTAGCCAGTCTAGCAGTTTCCTTCATCCCTTCCTGGTTGATATCCCACAGCACCAGCACGGTGCTATAAGCTGCAAATTCCTGAGCCATGAGACGGCCGATTCCACTACCGGCTCCTGTAATGAGCACCACCTCACCAGCAATGTTCTTCTTTTTCTTTGGCACAAAGAAGTAGATGAAAGACTCCACATTGTACCAGATGGACAAAAGGAGTACTTTGATGGTTTCCAAGAAGAAATTCATAATGAATCTGGAAAGAAAGAAGAGAGACATCAATCAAAAACAAAACAAATGTTTCCTGGTATTATGAATAAGACTGGAAATCTTGATGAAATGATTTTCCTCCAATTTTTTATACAAGTAGCTTCAGTCAGATTACAGAAACCTTTGTGTTATTCCTATGACTCTTTTTAGTTTTGTCTTTAATGAATTTAAAAGAACTTCAAAGCAAGTTGTTTTGGGGCATTATAGAATTTTGTGAAAAATGAATTCAGGAATAATCATAATCAAAAGGTGCACCTCAAGGCTCTGTATTAGGACCGACACCATTTCAATAATAATTTAAGAAAAAGGCTGTACCGTGACAAAACGTGGAACAAGGGATGTGCTGTTAATGCTTTCTGAATGCACCGTGTATCAGCATTGATACTGGCAACTTGCAGGCAGGACCATTTATAAGTGTAAATAAATAATGAGTACAATCAGCAAGCGCCCCTCATTTATCATACACTACCTCGTTTGGAGTGCAAATCTGACATGAGCTGCATCATAGTGCATATATAGCAGGAGAAAAGTTTTTTTGTCTTAAGTGGTGAAACAAGTTTATTTTACACAGTATTGAAGATTGAATAGCTCTCCCTCTCAGACATGCCTGTGTGTCTGTGCTTGTTCCATTGTGTGTGCTGAAGATGTGAACGCATAGCATTGCTATAACAATGACACTGTGATACGACAATCACATAAAAAGTAATACCATACCATATTATCAGCACAGCCCTAAATAATGATGTCAAACACAGCCAGGAGAAAGTATATGCACACTACCTGTTTTTTTGTTGCGGCCCGTCATCCAACTGGGCCTTACTCAGACTTTATCAGAACTCTTTGTTTTTAATCTGGTTTAATGCTCAGTTATTGTGGGTGATTTTAACATCCATGTAGATGCTAAAAATGACAGCCTCAACATGGCATTTAATCTGTTATTAGACTCAATTGGCTTCTCTCAAAATGTAAAAGAACCCACCCACCACTTTAATCACACTCTAGATCTTGTTTTAACATATGGCATAGAAACGGAACATTTAACAGTGTTTCCTGAAAACCCTCTCCTGTCTGATCATTTCCTGATAACATTTACATTTACAATCATTGATTACACAGCAGTGGAGAGTAGACTTTATCAAAATAGATGTCTTTCTGAAAGCACTGTAACTATGTTTAAGAATATAATCCACCCACTGTTATCATCTTCAATGCCCTGTACCAACATAGAGCAGAGCAGCTATCTGAACACTACCCCAACAGAGGTCGATCATCTTGTTAATAATTTCACCTCCTCACTACGTACGACTCTGGATACTGTAGCTCCTGTGAAAACTAAGGCCTCAAATCAGAAGTACCTGACTCCGTGGTATAATTCTCAAACACGTAGCCTAAAGCAGATGACTCGTAATCTGGAGAGGAAATGGCGTGTCACAAATTTAGAGGATCATCATTTAGCCTGGAGAAATAGTTTGCTGCTTTATAAGAAAGCCCTCCACAAAGCCAGAACATCTTACTATTCATCACTGATTGAAGAAAATAAGAACAACCCCAGGTTTCTCTTCAGCTCTGTAGCCAGGCTGACAAACAGTCAGAGCTCTGTTGAGCCAACCATCCCTTTAACATTAACTAGTAATGACTTCATGAACTTCTTCACAAATAAAATTTTTATCATTAGAGAAAAAATTACCAATAATCATCCCACAGATGTAATATTATCTACAGCTACTCTTAGTACCATTGATGTTAAGTTAGACTCTTTTTCTCTAATTGATCTTTCTGAGTTAACTTCAATAATTACTTCCTCCAAACCATCAACGTGTCTTTTAGACCCCATTCCTACAAAACTGCTCAAAGAAGTCCTGCCATTAATTAATGCTTCGATCTTAAATATGATCAACCTATCTCTAATAATCGGCTATGTACCACAGGCCTTCAAGCTGGCTGTAGTTAAACCTTTACTCAAAAAGCATCTCTAGACCCAGCAGTCTTAGCTAATTATAGGCCAATCTCCAACCTTCCTTTATATCAAACATCCTTGAAAGAGTAGTTGTCAAACAGCTAACAGATCATCTGCAGAGGTTTATTTGAAGAGTTTCAGTCAGGTTTCAGAGCTCATCACAGCACAGAAACAGCTTTAGTGAAGGTTACAAATGATCTTCTTATGGCCTCTGACAGTGGACTCATTTCTGGCATTCAGCCTAATTCTGGCCCACCTGAGTAGTTTTAAAAACATGCCTGGGTTACATATTTTACATGTTAATGCCTACCTGACAAGATAGATATGGTGTTCATCGTCCAAGAAAAGATGGTGTAGTAGCAATGTATGTTAAATGTAGTTTTTCAGTGCGAATGAGGCTTTCCAAATCTTTTTCTAAAATAATATTCTCTCCCCCGATCAGTCTGGTTTCAGAAAGCAACATAGCACTGTCACAGCTTCGATTAAAGTTTTAAATGACTTTGTGGAAGCTTTTACTGTGTGGCACTTTTTATAGATTTGTCAAAAGCATTTGACACAGTACATCATAAGCTGTTATGTCACAGACTTTTAGATATTGGCTTTCCAGACCAAGCTACTGACTGGTTTTCAAATTATCTTTCTGATCATAAGCAGAGTGTTCACGATGCCGTCCACGATTGTTCTTGTTATCCAAGTGTCACAAAAGGTGCACCTCAAGGCTCTGTATTAGGACCGACACTATTTGCAGTTTACATTAATAATTTGGAGCAGAATGCATCTGCTGCATCTCTACGCTGATGACACTGTTGTTTACTATCACACAAACTCAAATGCCCTGGATTTTGATCATCTACAGATTGCATTTATTATTCAGTCACATTTGTTCCATCTCAAACTCGTACTGAATGCTGGCAAAATGAAGCACATGTTGTCTGCAAACTAAAAGAAATACCTGCCTAATTGAATTTGTGTGGTTATAAACACCTAGCTATTTTAATACATGAATGTGTCTCAAGTCACATATTAAAAATTAATTTTAAAAAAAGCTCAGATTAAAAGTAGTGTTCTTCTATAGAAATGAATCAAAAACAACTTTGCTACCACGTTCTTACCTCACGTTGATTATGATGAGATTACTTATATGAACACTCCCGTGAGCTCTTTTACAGACACTGCTTGATCATGCAGCGCTATATTTCACCATTGTACTTTTTACTCTTTGGTTAACTGGCCTCCCCTGTCCACACACAGAGTAATGCATTTGGCTTGTTCGGAGTCCCAGACACTTTCCTGCACCTCCCCAGATAACATCATCCACAACGACATCTGTGCCAAGAATGTGGAGCAGGTGGCCACGATCCTGGAGTCTCTGAGGCAGGCCAGACTCACGGCCAAACCAAGTGACGGAGGAAGGTGGAGTATCTGGGGTACCACAAACCAGCAGCCATGTTCTTCACAGTGATGAGAATAAGGCCATTAAAATAACTTTTTTCAGCGACTGGTAATCTAACCAATTACTTTTTCTATCATTACAACGCCGTAACCGTTACTAACAAGAAAATGCGGTGGGTGCGTTACTGTTTTTCAACACACAGATGCTTAAAGCCGTCTTCATCTTACTGTGAGCTAGGGAGGGTGAAACAATTGCACAAGTGCTGCTGATTGGCTGAGGAAGAGTAAAGTAGTCATGGTAAATCAACCAGAGGCAGGCATGGGCGGGTGCTGACATACAAACAGATATGTAGAGCGATGAGACAAAGTCATGGAGAGTCCAGATAATTCAAAGGTAGCAAACAGCTGAAGTGGAAGTGCAGAAATGATTTTTCTCTTAGAAGAGATAAAAGGCTAGTTCCCATTTACTTTAATAATAAACTCATTTTTATAACAAACAGCTGAAGATATATTTTAGTATGTTCAAGTATGTTTAGTAATTTATATTTTAGTAGAGTTCATTAAGAGGGGATCCAAGCTCTTTTACATATTTAAACTAGAGATGGACCGATCCGATATTACATATCGGTATCGGTCCGATACTGACGTAAATTACTGGATCGGATATCGGAGAGAAATAAAAAATGTAATCCGATCCAATAAATATATAAAAAAAAAAAAGCACCTCACAAAACTTGCAACACGGCGTAACTCAGCTCATAACCGTAGCACGTCGCAGCAGTGTGGTCACGTGATAGAGCGGCTGTGTGTATTTGCAGCCTCGCTACCAAACCAATATTTCATCTCCGAGGAAGTTTTCCCAGAGAGAAGTAAAGCAAGTGTGTAAGTTCATCTCTGAATGTTTGTAAAGCATTCCAGCGTTAAGCTTAACAACCTATGGAGCGACTGCCTCTCTCTCTCTCTCTCCTGCTGCCACTTCAATCGTGACACTGATCAATGATCAGCTGATCGGCTTTTCTGTGGCGAGTCCGTCTCTCTTTGCTTTTGGTCCACTTTGCACCAGAAAGAGGAAACCAGCGGCTGAACAACAGCAGCACGTTTAAGCTTGATAAGCTGTTGTTAGAATTTATTTAATATTACTTTCTACACCAGGATCTTTTTCTACAGCTGACGGCTGTAACTGTGCAGGGGCGGATCTAGCAAAGTTTAGCCAGGGGGGCCGATAGGGCATTAACAGGGAAAAGGGGGCACAAAGACATACTTTTCTTTCTTATTCTCATTTAAAATGTCGAGCTTTTAATAAATAATTATCTGACACCCAAAGTTTTAATTTGATGCAAAATGAATAGAAGTCAATTACTGTACATAGTGACTATTAAGTCTAATATATATACCCTAGTAAGCTATAGTACTTTTTACTTTGGAAAGATACCATCTGTGCAGTTCTGTTGAAGAAAGATGTTGAATCTATTTAATTATTCTTGAAAAATAATTGATTTCTGTGCATTTTTTTTCACACTGCATCAAATTAAAGTTGATTATGTCGATTAAGCGTCATGAGGTGGAGCGTGGTTCCCCCCTTTTTTTTGCTGGGAGTTTGCAACCCTATTAGTTAGGTTGCTTAATATTTACGCTAAGTACTCTTTAAAATGCCAGAATAGGGAGGATGGAGCAGGTTTAAGTTTATTAGATTGATCAGTTTTGCTGAACTATGTAATGTTTTGGGTGCAGTGTATTTTTTACATACAGGTTTAACAGAATAGCTTTAGTGTTGTTGTTTATTTAAACTTGAGTATGAACTTATCAAAATGCAGCAAGATATTAAAAAAAACAGTCTTATTGATTAAAAAACACTATATCGGATTCATATTGACAGATTCAAGATGGCGGCGCGCACGGGTGCAGCGGCTCTTAGCTCTCCAGTTTGGTGCTCGTTTTTACTTCTTTGAACTATTACCGTCAGGCCGACGGTACAGGTCACATAAAACCAGGACAAACAGATTCAGGGATAGTTTCTTTCCCAGAGCTACCACCGTAGTAAATAAGCACAAAAACAATTGAACCTATTCCATACAGTCACTGTCATTATATTATGCTGCTACTCATACTGTCATTATATTAATGCTGCTATCCTGTATATATTGTACATACTATTGTTTGAGTACTTACGATTGTTTTTTTTGTACTTTTTATATTTTACATTTATATTTATTATTGAAACTTGCACCAAGGGAGTGGCACTCCAATTTCGTTGTACTCTGTAAAATGACAATAAAGGCTATTCTATTCTATATTGGTATCGGCAGATATCCAAATTTATGATATCGGTATCGGACATAAAAAAAAGTGGTATCGTGCCATCTCTAATTTAAACATTTTCTAAAGTAATGCAATAGTTACCTTTCCTGGTAATTAGTTACGTTTACAATATTGTAACTCCATTACTACTTAAAAAAAGTAACTGCGCATGCGTGTTTTACCCATATTCTATCGCAATATTTCATTTTCCTATCGCTGCCCAACATTACACCGGTATTATCGTGACCGTGATTATCGGTATAGCCCAGCCCTAATTGTAATGCGTTTCCTATCTTAGTTTCCTACAGTCAAATGTAAGGCTATCTGTTTAAAATCTAGAGGCTGGCTGCAAATGGGCCATGCAACATGATAAAGAGCCAAACACACCTGCAACAAGAAGGGCTGAAGAATCAATGAGCTGCAATGGCCCAGTCAAAGTCCAGACCTCGACTGAAATGTTGTAGTGGACCAGAGCAAGAGCTGTACATGAACAACTGGCTGCAAAGCTCAACGTAAAGCAACGCTGTTTAAAAACTGACAATGATGCCAGACTGACAGCCATTCATTACTTCAATGTGTTGCTGCTAAGGACAGCTAACAGCTGTCGAATCAACCACCGTGTTAAATAATGACATTGTATAATACAACATGTGCTGCTCATCAGAGGTTGCATTACTTTACTTTCAGAAGCTGGCAGGGACCCGATTTTATTTCTATAATGAGTAAGTGAGAAAAACCTGAGAACTCAATGTGTGTACTTTTCTATGTGTGTGTACTTTTTTAAATATATGCCACAAGACTGAAATCACCCTTCGCAAAAACCTCCTTATACGTGAGACAGAATTTGCAGACAGCACCAAACCGCAAGGCAACAACCACTTCCTCTTTGAACGGTCAAAACCTCAAAACTCTGAAAACTGTTGTCCCGATTGGACAAAGGTTAGAAAGTAGGTTTCGTGTCAAAGGTAATCAGGACACCTTTTGCTTTTTAAAACGACTGCAGGCTTTTCTGGGACAATTAAAACTCGAGTTGTTGATTGTCAAACATCCGGGTAAGTAATTTTCTGGTGATGAAGTTTTGTATGATTCACTAAAAGTAACCAGTTCTAGGAATTTAGACAAAAACTTACTCAAAAATCAAAACTTGTATCTTGTTGTGAAGCATCACTGGCAGTTTAACACCAGCTTGAACACGCTGCCGTGTTACAGCCGTTTGCAAAAGGCAAGCATATCATGAAACACGTTGATGCTTTCAGCTGAAATTAACTTTCATTAACTCACCAAAAACCCAGAGTCCCGTTCAGGCGGTTTGACAGTGAACCCGTTCCCTCGCCTTGTTGGCACACACCGCATCAGTTTGAGTCAACCTTTGCTCTCCACATAGGCTAACGTTATCAAACTGATAACGGAAACTAATAAAGAGTATCTGTAGAGTTCGCAGAGAAAGGAAACGTACCGTGCTCTTTATTTGGTGGGACAACACCGCGTCTCCAACACAAGCCGTTCAATATTGTGTCACAGCAGTTTGTGTAGCCTGCGGGCGAAGAAGCACGATGTCACATCAAACAGAACCAACACGGATATGCGGGGTGTGTCTGTGCCTGTTTTCTGCCCAGATGCATCATGGGACTTGGAGTACGTGTGCTTACTGTTACGCATACAGCGTGTAATTAGCCACATGCTACATGTTTAAAGCGCTTCCATGCCTTTAAGCATGTAGACACTGTCAAACCTAACCTTTTCAAACTAGGCATAAAAATGAGAAAGTAGTGTGACTTAAATGACTTTAATCACGCCATGCTGTGGTACTACAGGGCTGAAGGTTTCAGAAGCTGCGTATCTGCTGGGATTTAAGCATAAAACCAGGTTACATAGAGTGATCTGTTACAGAGAAAATATCAATTGTTCTATTTAAAAATGGTTCAAGAGGTGACTGTTGAGCTCAAAGGAAGGCAACAGCCTAATTCTAATATTCAGTCGTTACACCTGAAGTATATAGAAGTGTGTGTGTGTGTGTGTTTACTTACTTTACCTGCTGTTAAACACTAAACAGCAGGTAAAGTAAGTATTGAACACATCACCAGTTATCATCAATGATCCAAGAAATGCTGTCACATAGTGCAAATCCATATCAGCTGGTTCAGTCCCAACTGATAAAGCCTGTAAAATGATGTCTCATTACCAAGGTGTCACACAAATATCTCATGGGTAAAACCAAAGAGCTTCTGCAACACACTTGTGGCCGTATTGTTGCAAAAAGTACCAATGGCACTGGTTATAGAAGAATTTCTAAACTAATAATTATTTTAATTATTTTATTATAATTATTATTTTACCATAAATCGGGTCACAGCCAGGTGTTCCCTGCAAGATTACAAGCAGAACAGTGAAAAGAAATATCAGAATAGTTGTACAAGAGCCAAGGACCACATGTGGAGAGCTACAGAAAGACCTGGGATCAGCAGGTACAGCTGTTTCAATGCAATCAACCGCCATAGCTTCTTGTATGCACGCCTACCATGCAAGAAAATAACCATGTGGAAGCATGCTCAAAGTTTGCAGAACAACATTTTGACAACCCTGGAAAATAAAGGAGAATATATTCTGGTCGGATGAATTCCTTTTCAATCTCAACAAAGTTGAACTTTTTGGAAGCTGTGATACACTTTTGAAGGTCAAAAGCATATCACTGTTAAACACCAACAGCGGCATTTGGAGGTGGTGAACATCATGATGCGGTGCTGTTTTTCAGCGTACAGTATTGGTACGCCTCACATAACTGAAGGCAGGATAAATGGAAACATTTACAGGGACATTCTTGATGAAAATATGCTCCCATCTACCAGGATGATGAAGATGACACGAGTGTGGATTGTTCAGCAAGACAGTGATCCCAAATACACAGCCAGGTGTTGGTGGAATTGAACTCAGGACCTTCTTGCTCTAAGGCAATAGTGTGCCACCATGCTGCCCACCTTCAATATGTATATTTAACAAATATTTAGGACAGCTTTCTTCCATTTGCACAATATCTCTAAATTTAAATTCATCCCTCTGATGATCTCTCCTCCTCACTCAGCATCACTCTGATTAGGTGGATGTTGAAAAACTAGTTCATGCATTTATTACTTCCAGGCTGGACGACTGTAATTCATTATTATCAGGAAGTCCTAAAAACTCGCTGAAAAGCCTTCAGCTAATCCAAAATGCTGCAGCAAGAGTCCTGACAGGGACTAGAAAGAGAGAGCAGATTTCTCCTGTTTTGGCTTCCTGTTAAATCCAGGATTCAAAATCCTGCTCCTCACATACAAGGTCTTAAATAATCAGGCCCCATCATGGGGGCTTTCCATGATGCACTGAGTGTTTTCCACTCACTATTTGTTTTGCACAACTCTCTCCACTTCAGTATTGGTTATTATTAATCTCTTGCTCTCTTCCACAACGTGTCTTTATCCCTTTTTTTCCCTGAGCCTGGCTGTGCTGGAAGCTTCTTTCTGTTAACATAGTGTTTTTACTTCCCCTTGTCATCAAAGTGCTTCAAAGGGGGGTTGTATTGTTTGCTGATTGTTGTCATGTCATGAATATATTGATTGTTGGGGTATTCTCTGTTTGCTTTGTGTTATTCTAGGATCTTTACCTTACAATATAAAGCCCTTGAGGCAACGGTTGTTGTGATTTGGTGCTAACTGAATAAAATTAAAAAGAAACTAAATATTTTTTGGATGTTTGTTTTTCTGCTAAAAACTATTTTTTATCTTTATTATTATGGTAGCTGCTCTGTTGGAAGTGTGTCAGCAGTAATATCCCCAGCGCATAGCCTCAGCCACTAAAAACACGCTGACGGGATGATGTCGTTTTTGCAGTCAGTATCTATGGGAACCGACACAAATCCAAAGTTCAGTTATCCAAATGTTGTATATCCTTCTCCCAGCAGGAGAGAAAAACTCATCATGAAGCTGAGGATATTTTGTTTGTTTGTTTTTGTTTGTTTAGGAAAGTTAGAAAAACAAAGTGTGAAAAAAAGAACAATTGCATAACTGTGGGGATTGAAGAAAAGGGGATTTGGACCCTCGGACAAGGAGTGATCCCAGAAGAGCCCATGTGGGAACTGGATAGGTCAATACATTTTGGGGGATGTAAATAGTTTTAAATTAATTTGTCATACAGGGAGTGCAGAATTATTAGGCAAATGAGTATTTTGTCCACATCATCCTCTTCATGCATGTTGTCTTACTCCAAGCTGTATAAGCTCGAAAGCCTACTACCAATTAAGCATATTAGGTGATGTGCATCTCTGTAATGAGAAGGGGTGTGGTCTAATGACGTCAACACCCTATATCAGGTGTGCATAATTATTAGGCAACGTCCTTTCCTTTGGCAAAATGGGTCAAAAGAAGGACTTGACAGGCTCAGAAAAGTCAAAAATAGTGAGATATCTTGCAGAGGGATGCAGCAGTCTCAAAATTGCAAAGCTTCTGAAGCGTGATCTTCGAACAATCAAGCGTTTCATTCAAAATAGTCAACAGGGTCGCAAGAAGCGTGTGGAAAAACCAAGGCGCAAAATAACTGCCCATGAACTGAGAAAAGTCAAGTGTGCAGCTGCCAAGATGCCACTTGCCACCAGTTTGGCCATATTTCAGAGCTGCAACATCACTGGAGTGCCCAAAAGCACAAGGTGTGCAATACTCAGAGACATGGCCAAGGTAAGAAAGGCTGAAAGACGACCACCACTGAACAAGACACACAAGCTGAAACGTCAAGACTGGGCCAAGAAATATCTCAAGACTGGTTTTTCTAAGGTTTTATGGACTGATGAAATGAGAGTGAGTCTTGATGGGCCAGATGGATGGGCCCGTGGCTGGATTGGTAAAGGGCAGAGAGCTCCAGTCCCACTCAGACGCCAGCAAGGTGGAGGTGGAGTACTGGTTTGGGCTGGTATCATCAAAGATGAGCTTGTGGGGCCTTTTCGGGTTGAGGATGGAGTCAAGCTCAACTCCCAGTCCTACTGCCAGTTTCTGGAAGACACCTTCTTCAAGCAGTGGTACAGGAAGAAGTCTGCATCCTTCAAGAAAAACATGATTTTCATGCAGGACAATGCTCCATCACACGCGTCCAAGTACTCCACAGCGTGGCTGGCAAGAAAGGGTATAAAAGAAGAAAAACTAATGACATGGCCACCTTGTTCACCTGATCTGAACCCCATTGAGAACCTGTGGTCCATCATCAAATGTGAGATTTACAAGGAGGGAAAACAGTACACCTCTCTGAACAGTGTCTGGGAGGCTGTGGTTGCTGCTGCACGCAATGTTGATGGTGAACAGATCAAAACACTGACAGAATCCATGGATGGCAGGCTTTTGAGTGTCCTTGCAAAGAAAGGTGGCTATATTGGTCGCTGATTTGTTTTTGTTTTGTTTTTGAATGTCAGAAATGTATATTTGTGAATGTGGAGATGTTATATTGGTTTCACTGGTAAAAATAAATCATTGAAATGGGTATATATTTGTTTTTTGTTAAGTTGCCTAATAATTATGCACAGTAATAGTCACCTGCACACACAGATATCCCCCTAAAATAGCTAAAACTAAAAACAAACTAAAAACTACTTCCAAAAACATTCAGCTTTGATATTAATGAGTTTTTTGGGTTCATTGAGAACATGGTTGTTGTTCAATAATAAAATTATTCCTCAAAAATACAACTTGCCTAATAATTCTGCACTCCCTGTATGTCACATGTCAGAGTCCTCTCAATATTACACATAAAATTAAAGCAAATACCAAGTTCACACAGAAGAATTAGTGACCAGCAGCAGCTCTCATTCGAACGCAGCAGATTTGGAAAGACCCAGAAAGTCAAACAATACATGGAGCCCAGTTTACAAAAAGAGGGGAAAAGTCAAGAAGATGCATCACCCGACCTCATTCTAGTTAGAAGAAAACGAGGAACCGTCAGGAATGCACGGGAACGTTGTCCCTGTGGCAGACTGGCTACTGTTTAGATGGAGGTTGTTTCAAAAGGACCATGTTGGAGATCTGAGCAAGCAGAACTCTATAGAAATTGGAATTAAGCCAGGATAAGATTTCCTTCTAGGAGGAAGATTAAAGATCCTTGGTCAACAGGTGATGAAGAATGAAAACACTCAAATCTATTCAGTCTTTCAGAGCCATCGAGTCAGATTGAGAAGGGGTGTGAGATTTGATTATTTTGTTTTTTTTTAAAAACACTTCAGAAAAGAAGTAATCAAGGTTTTAAAAGACCAAACAAGCGAAAAGCGAATATCTCTGGATCAGATGGTTTAGACGCTTACATGTTTATGCATTAAGAAAGAAAAAGCTTGGAAGAGAGGCTCTGAAGAACTCTGTCATTGTTATGAAGGGGGAAATGAACCTTAGCATTAATGGTACTGAAGGAATTTACTGTCCTGCTATCTTCAAACAGGGGATATCCAGCCTCCACAGCTGATGTGAGTGAGGAACATCTGCTCTATGACGATGACGACGTCCCTGACATCTGTTTCCCATAAAAGGGAGTTCACAGTGATTACCTGAGTAGGAAACTGTAAAGAAACACTCAGAGAATATATCATTTAATAAAATGATTTATACTGTGTCTATTGTGACTGACAAACACGAGTATCAAAGAAAATAAAAAGGGAAACAACATATTTCTATATAACGGAGTCAAAAGAGGTTGTGTTAAAATAGATATTCATGTGTGACTGAGCTCATGATGAATCCAGTCGAAGTATAAAAGCATAAATTGAATGAAACATGAAGGAAAATATACTTATATGTGATTTAATATTCATGTGTGATGGAATTAATTGTAAAACATAGAAAAGGAGAAATGTATTCAAGTGTTTTTAATGTTTAAACTATGTTTTAAATCATGTTGAAGTAAGGTCACATAGAGAGAAGATGATAGAATGTAACTGGACATCGAGTGATTGGATTATAACAAAAATGACTGAATCTCTTCAGCATCGATGTACAGCTAACAGATCATCTGCAGAGGTTTATTTGAAGAGTTTCAGTCAGGTTTCAGAGCTCATCACAGCACAGAAACAGCTTTAGTGAAGGTTACAAATGATCTTCTTATGGCCTCTGACAGTGGACTCATCTCTGTGCTTGTCCTGCTAGACCTCAGTGCAGCGTTCGATACTGTCGACCATAATATCCTATTAGAGCGATTAGAACATGCTGTAGGTATTACAGGTACTGCACTGCAGTGGTTTCTATCATATCTATCTAATAGACTCCAGTTTGTGCATGTAAATGGAGAGTCCTCTTCACACACTGAGGTTAATTATGGATTAATTAAGGTCTGGGAAGTGCTTCCGCTCCCTTAAGGCCAAAACAGAGAGATTGAGGAGGAGTTTCTTCCCCCAGGCTATTCGGGCCCTAAACCAGGTGTTATGCTTCCCTTAGATCAGCAGTCCCCAACCTTTTTTGCGCCACGGACCGGTTTATGCCCGACAATATTTTCATGGACCGGCCTTTAAGGTGTCGCGGATAAATACAACAAAAAGGGACCGCTGCCTTAGACAGTATCATCAGAAGACATAGCATACATTTTCACTGCTATGAGGTTATTGTACTCAGCCCTGAAAAGCTTAGAAATATGGTATCTAAGCAGATTCTTACCCTGGATGGCATTACCTCGGCCTCCAGTAACGCTGTGAGGAACCTTGGAGTCATTTTTGACCAGGACATGTCCTTCAATGCACATATTAAACAAATATGTAAGACTGCGTTCTTCCATTTGTGCAACATCTCTATAATTAGAAATATCTAATTTCTATTCGATTCAATTATGATTGACTCCAGGATGCCAGCAAAGTCTTTGCCAGCGGGCGATGGTGTGCCGGGGGAGTCTGCCAGGCGACAGCTTTTTGATGACGGCGACTCATTGACCGGGGAAGATGCGCTCTCGGCCTTCTTCATAACTATACCATCAAAGCACCGGTCGATGAAATCTTGGAGAGCGTCTAAACTCTCCCTCCAGGGTGTTGGAGATGATTAAACAGATGTGGTTAGTTATATGACAATTGATTAATATATTGATTAGTATATTTGGTAAACTTGAAGCGTGAAAGAACGTTTGTAAAATTCTAAGCTACCATTCACTTTCTTTCCGCCACATCTCCGGTGTCTGACGTCACCTACAACATGAGTCACTTACCTTTCCCGTCACTTAGCTCCCTTGCTGATCTGTTTATAAAAAACTAGTTCATGCATTAATTACTTCTAGGCTGAACTATTATAATTCATTATTATCAGGATGTCCTAAAAACTCCATGAAAAGCCTTCAGTTAATCCCCGGGTTGATGGCACTCAGGCAAAACCACCAAAGGAGTCCAAAGGGGCCGGGTACTCTGAACCATTGTTCACTGCATGGGCGCAGACGATGGCTAGGACCTGTTACCCGACCCACCGGTGCAGGAAACAGGCCCTCTTGTCCACTGGGAGGAACCCCAATGTACAGAAGGTGGGCGGAGTCAATGCTGATAAAGTTAAAGCCGTTTCTTTGGCTTGGTGGCCATTGTTTTAGTGGGTGTTTCTCAGAGCCAACAAGGACATGTGGAAAGTGAACCGTACTTTGAAATGCCCTGTTTGTGTGTCACCAAATACAATTTTAATATTTTTTCGTGATTGAATCTTCAGATATCTGTTCAGTTTGTCAAGATAGAGCCTTTTTGCAAAAGTGCTTCGATGATTTCGGAGATGTCTGTTCAGCCCAGTCTCACGGCAAAGCGTGTAATCGATCCGCTCGCCTTATAAACGCTCGAGCTTGGTGTTTCCGTCACGTAGTAACTGTTAGGTTTAACTGTGCCAGGCTTGTTAGACATGATGAAACACATACAGACTTCTGGATGTTCAACCAATATTTTTATTGTAAATATTAATCATGAGGGTAAATGGGTAGGCCCGCTGCTCCCTCAGAGCCCTGTACACCACGGAGCGAGGTCAGCATATCCAGGATATCTTTCTGTTATCTGGATTCACTGACCCTAATACTGGGACCAGGATAAACGGTCACACGAAGTTATCGGCTCTCTAAGTTCACCCAAGATTTCTCAGCGCGGTCACATGAAAGCGCTGGCAGCATCAAACTAATCTAACAGTCGTCTATGAATCTAATTCACAGGTCATATCCATGTTCTTTTATCATCCTTATTACTGCCAACTATTCCAGAGAGAGTCTGCAATATAAAGAACATAAAAATACAGCAGTCAAACACAACACTGCTGTGAAAGAGACGAACGCTCCAGTTTGTCAGATCAGAGTGGAATGAATGTGGTTGGTTGAACAGATGTTTGTGATGTGTTATCTGCATTTCCATCAGCGTAAGAGACTCAGCAGCAGATAAGAATAAATGATAATAACATTTATACTTTTAATAAATCACCAAATTAATACACGCATGTTCCCATGACAATGCAATGCTGTGTTTGCGCAGTGATTTTAGCTCATTTAACACGCAGTCCTCCATCATTCCCCCATTTTAAACACTTAAAACATGCTGCAAATAAAAGACTGAGTGAAATCGTGGCACTTCCAGCTGATTTGGAACAGAAACGTTCAAACCTGCTGCGACTGTTTGAGTTTGTATTCTCTCAGCTGCAGACTTGCTGCTGTTTAAAAGTTTGAGAGCAAAGATTAGTAAGTAAGTAAAATGTTATTTATATAGCATCTTTCTAGACACAATTACAAAGTGCTGCACATAGGACAACAAAAAAGATATATAAAACATAAAACAGGCAAAAATGAACCCAAAGCAATTGTAAAAAGGTGCGTTTTGACTTGTTTTTTTTTAAAAAGAGACAACTGAGTCCACAGAGCTTAAGCTTTTTTGAGGGAGTTCCACAGTCTGGGGGCCACTGTGGCAAAAGCTCTGTCTCTCTTAGTTCTTATCTTAGTGTGTTGTGTAGCAAGTAGGCCCTGATCAGATGATCTCAGGGACCTGCTGGGACATGGGCCTGTAGAAGATCAGAGATGTAAGCTGGTGCTTGTCCATGCAAAGAAGTCAAAACCAGGATCTTAAAATGGACTCTGAATTCAATAGGAAGCCAGTGTAACTGAGATAGCAACGGCGTCACATGTGAAAGATTAGATATAATTAGATTAGATTAGATTAGACATAAAAACAAACGTCACACATGGGCTCAGTCTCTGTACACAATATGAGGTCAGCAATTACAGAGTGTGTGTCCTGTTTCAACATTAAATGTGTCGGATGGTTTGCAGCCATCTGGCAGTTTTTCATCAGCACCATGCTGGAAGCTGCACACTGATGAACGACTGACTTTTACTTTCAAAGAGACATGAAGGGTACTTCCCAGAGTCTGACCTGCGTCGACCCACCTGCTTAGTGTCTGTGGTTACCATGGTTACTGCAGAAGCTGCTGTGAATTAAACAGCTGGCATTGAATTAACCTACCAGCGATGTGAGTGTTTATGTTTTTCAATACAAAAGAAATGAAATATTTAATGAATTAATTCACATTTTAATTAATTAATGAAACATTTAATTAATAATTTAATGGCGTATTGAATGAATTCATTTTGTTACTCCTGGCCCTCCATAAGGTAGCTGAACAAGGACTTCTTAGTTGAAGCTAAGATGACTAGATATAGTTTGAATTAATACAGCTATGTTGGTTGCACATAAGTCAGTTTTTTCATTTGAAGTAAAGTGTTTCTAACTTAACTGAATTTGGTGGAAACTGTTGACATAGGTTGAAATTGTTAAATGTTGTCATTGTGTTACTTAAATTTGTAAGTCTTGGTTCAAACTGTATGATCAAAGACATTCCTTTGTTTCTGACTCCCTCCCCAGCCAGTCTGTTGGTGGGGGAGGCTGCAGTGTTTTATTATAGGCACATCCTAGGTCAGACCTTCCCAAAGTGTGGGGCCTGCCATGGCAGGGGGGGTGCGGGATGAAAAGGGGGGAAAAAAACAAAACGCTTGGACACTGCTAGCACCGAGCACCCACAGAAACGCAAAGCAGGAGATGAAGCATCGCTGAATATGTTTCCAAACCAACTTCATTCTAAGACAAAGACTAGAAAACATGGTGAAGCAAATCTTCCCTCTGTCTCTCTTCCACAGCATGTCTTTAATCTTTCTTCACCCCAACCAATCACAGCAGATGGCCCCGCCCCTCCCTGAGCCTGGTTCTGTCGGAGGTTTCTTCCTGTTAAAAGGGAGTTTTTCCTTCCCACTGTCGCCAAAGTGCTGCTCATAGGGGGTCATATGATTGTTGGGGTTTTCTCTGTATCTATGAAGCGCCTTGAGGCGACTTTTGTTGTGATTTGGCGCTATATAAATAACATTGAATTGAATTGAAACATCAACTGCTGATTGCCTATCACTTACACTCATTACATCCACAGAAAGCTGGAGTTGAAGTGTCAAGTGCATCAAGAGTTCCTCTTGAGGTTCTGAAAGATGACATTTCTCTGCCTATCAAACAGATGCATACTGACATGACAGAAGTAAACATGACTAAAAGTGCAGACTATAGAGGGATCAACTACAGAAATAGAATGATAGTTATCTGTGGTTTTACTGATGGGCTACCTGGATTTGGAGAGATAATAAGAATATGTGTTGTTCAGGGTACAATGAATTTCATTGTCAGCAAGTTTTCGTCTTGGTTTAGGGAGCACTACCGGGCCTTTGAACTGCAACCATGTACAAGTGACAAAATGTCCCTGATAACATATGATGAACTGGCAGAGAAGTACCCATCAAATGACTACTTCATTGGTCCCCTTCGAATGGTTACATTGAAAAGATATCCTTACATCAAAAGCACATAATGAATATGTGAGTAAACAGCTCTAATTAATAGCTTACTCAATATGCACTTTAATCTCACTGGCATAAGCACCTTCAGTAGCACCTGGCTTTATTGTGATGTTCAGCCACTAACTCCCTGTGACTTGTTGAATCTAGCAGTCTGATAGGCCCATTCGCACATCTTCTAGACAAGAAAACCTTTAATCTGTGTTTTTGTTGAGATTAGTCAGAATTTTTCTCAGTTCTCTCTTAAGTACCGTTGTGAAACATTATGTTGACATCTCAATTTTAATGCTTTCAATTTTATACATAGTTACTGGATTTATGTTCATGTATATATATATTTTCTCTTATATATATATATATATATATATATATATATATATATATATATATATATATATATATATAAAAACACCCAGCACGCCCCTGCGGGCGGTTTATCCTTCAAGCTCGGGTCCTCTACCAGAGGCCTGGGAGCTTGAGGGTCCTGCGCAGTATCTTAGCTGTTCCCAGGACTGCGCTCTTCTGGACAGAGATCTCCGATGTTGTTCCCGGGATCTGCTGGAGCCACTCGCCTAGCTTGGGAGTCACCGCACCTAGTGCTCCGATTACCACGGGGACCACCGTTACCTTCACCCTCCACATCCTCTCGAGCTCTTCTCTGAGCCCTTGGTATTTCTCCAGCTTCTCGTGTTCCTTCTTTTCCTCTTTTCCTCGACATTTTGCTGCAACGTTTTAAAGAGCCAGAAAGTAAATAAGCAGCAGACAGAAATGAGGCAGGTGGAATCTTCTTGCGTTTCACACATGTGCAGGACTGGAACGTAAGCGCTTTTAGCCGTTTCAATGTGGACGCACAACTCTGTGAAAACGACTAAAAATGCTAGTGTGTACGCGGAGCGTTTTCAGATGAAAATGCCGTTTTCAAACCTATCCGGGCTAGTGTGGACGTAGCCTCAGTTGGTCGGCACAGACTTTCAGGCAGGAGGTGGACACACCGTCAGATCCTGGTGCAGGTAGGAGGTCAGAGGTGAGGGCTGCAGGTAGTGTTTTAATCTAGGTGTGAGGTGAAGGTGAGCAAATGGAAGGTGTGAATCATTGTCTACTGTTAAAAATGTTATCCAAACCCACCTGGAGCTTTTGAAAAACATCAGCTTCGATCGAGTCATTCGTCTGGGAGAACATCCTCCGAGGTGGATTCTCCAGCAGCTCTTCTGCTCCTCATTTCGGGGAAATCAGCAGGAGGGTTTTTATGCCAGCGCCACCTGTCACTCTTCTCCAGTCTGTCCTGCTACCCCTGGTGGTAACTTGGCCTCTTTGTGTGCCGCACGGACATCGGAGTGCAGTCGGGACACTTTCCCTGTGACTGTCCTCTGATGGAGGTCGGTCAGATGTTCTGTGTCTTTGGCCTTCCGACACCTTCCCCCAGAAACTCACACTCAAGACACGTGAGCTTGACACAGCGACTGGGGAGACAGGACTGACAAACCACAAGAGAAGATGAGACGCAGAGGGAGGGAGAACTATCATCAGTAAGAAGCAAAGAGCTAGAAACTAAACACAAACTAAATGATCTAATAAAAACTCACAATTACAAGAAGACCAAACATAAGCAACTTTATTTACTTAGAATATAATTTTAGCCTGATTTACAATTCAATTCAATTCAATTCAATTTTATTCATATAGCGCCAAATCACAACAAAAGTCGCCTCAAGGCGCTTCATAGATTCAGAGAAAAACCCAACAATCAGATGACCCCCTATGAGCAAGCACTTTGGCGACAGTGGGAAGGAAAAACTCCCTTTTAACAGGAAGAAACCTCCGGCAGAACCAGGCTCAGGGAGGGGCGGGGCCATCTGCTGTGATTGGTTGGGGTGAGAGAAGGAAGACAGGATAAAGACATGCTGTGGAAGAGAGACAGAGGTTAATAACAGATATGATTCAATGCAGAGAGGTCTGTTAACACATAGTGAGTGAAGAAGAAACACCCAGTGCATCATGGGAATCCCCAGCAGCCTACATCTATTGCAGCATAACTAAGGGAGGATTCAGGGTCACCTGGTCCAGCCCTAACTATATGCTTTAGCAAAAAGGAAAGTTTGAAGCCTAATCTTGAAAGTAGAGATAGTGTCTGTCTCCTGAATCCAAACTGGAAGCTGGTTCCACAGAAGAGGGGCCTGAAAACTGAAGGCTCTGCCTCCCATTCTACTTTTAAATACTCTAGGAACAACAAGTAGGCCTGCAGAGTGAGAGCGAAGTGCTCTAATAGGGTGATATGGTACTACATACACATAACGTAACATCCATAACATAAACCCTGGGACCCTGGGCCATGACATGGGAGGCTGGCCACTGGCATATATTCTGGGGATGACCAGTGAATAAATTTACAAAGTACATTATGTATTTGGTATTCTTATATGTGTATGTTATCTTATAACCTCTCCAGTGTGACAGTTTTCTAAAAATTGGTAAGATCTCACTTCTCAGAACTAATACTACATTGTACAATAAAGATCCACCCAGGTATCTTACCTTCATAATTGTATTGGATCACTCTTAGCCAGCTTCACGTTCTGCCCTAACTAATACTGTTGACAAGCCTGGTACATATAAATGACACATTATTCTCTCTCATCTGTTTAAACAAGTTTAAAAACTCCCCAAAGATTGATTCTGTTCATCTGGACGTTTTCAGTGGGAGAAACGTTTCATCATCATCCAGGTGACGTCTTCAGTCTCAGCTGACTGCAGGTTTCAATCTTATAAACAGTACATTTGCATAATGACTGAAACCAGCTCAGTGAAGGAACAATGGGCTGGGAGGTCAGTTCCTTGGTCATAATTAAAGTCAATTCTCATGACCATTGATTTATACATCGGGGAAACCAAACAACCAAAGTGGATGGAATAACACAGAAGAGCCACCTCGTCAGGCCAGGATTCTGCAGTCTGTTCACACCTACAGGCCAGTGGACACTCTTTCAATGATGAGGATGTAACATCCTGGACAGGGAGGAACGCTGGTTTGAGGGCGGAGTCAAGGAGGCCGTTTACGTGAAAAGGGAAAGAGCATCTCTGAATCGAGGAGGGGGCCTAAGGGTACAACTGTCACCATCTTACATGCTGTGATTGCAGCCATTCCCCAACTCTCTGTAAATGGGACTCATGAACATTGATCAGTGGTTGTTGATCAGTTGTCATCAATGAAGAATTTGCATATTAATGATCAAGGAACTGACCTGAAACCTGCAGTCAGCTGAGACTGAAGAAGTCACCTGGATGAGTGACGAAACGTTTCTCCCACTGAAAACGTCCAGATGAACAGAATCAACTTTTGGGGATTTACTTACCTGGATGATTGAGCATGCATCCAGAAAGTTTAACAATTATAAATATGTGTTTAGTCTCACGGATGGTGCCAGCCTACTGTTAAGATCCCAGTTACCTCTGTACAGAAGTCTGGACCGGCTATCCGCTCAAAGTGTCCAAGTCTCTGATCCTAGATGTATTACCACAATGCATTAACAGAAACTGATTTAAGCCACTGGTGGGGGGATTCACCCAGCACTAACTACCTCTGTCTGAACGCCTACCTCAGATATTGCTCAAATTGTGCAATCACACGATTTGAGCAATATCTCGTTCGATCACGGGATTTTAATACTGCATTTTTTTTCATATCTTGACTGGTGTATCAGAAGTCTTATTTGAGTAGTTCTTCTTCTGCCAGCATTTACTGTTCTGTCAGAAATGAGTCTTCTAACACTACCCCCTTGACCTGTGGTATACCTCAGGGTTCCAAGCTGCATATAATGCTGTTTTCATTGTGTATGAAAACATTTTCATTGCATTAAAATGCACACTTGAGTGTATATTTTAAAAACCACTTTCACACTGATGACACTCAGATATACAGCCTCTAAAACCAGGCACCACCACCAGTGGTGCCTACTCATTCACCTTCTGCCTGGCTGAGGTTGAATCCTGGCTCTTAGTTTTAGTTTTAGACATTCAATTCAATTTTATTTATATAGCGCCAAATCATAACATACAGTGGGGCAAAAAAGTATTTAGTCAGCCACCGATTGTGCAAGTTCCCCCACTTAAAATGATGACAGAGGTCAGTAATTTGCACCAGAGGTATACTTCAACTGTGAGAGACAGAATGTGAAAAAAAATCCATGAATCCACATGGTAGGATTTATAAAGAATTTATTGGTAAATCAGGGTGGAAAATAAGTATTTGGTCACCTCAAACAAGGAAAATCTCTGGCTCTCACAGACCTGTAACGTCTTCTGTAAGAAGCTTTTCTATCCCCCACTCGTTACCTGTATGAATGGCACCTGTTTGAACTCATCATCTGTATAAAAGACACCTGTCCACAGCCTCAAACAGTCAGACTCCAAACTCCGCCATGGCCAAGACCAAAGAGCTTTGGAAGGACACCAGGAAAAGTATTGTAGACCTGCACCAGACTGGGAAGAGTGAATCTACAATAGGCAAGCAGCTTGGTGTGAAAAAATCAACTGTGGGCGCAATCATCAGAAAATGGAAGACATACAAGACCACTGATAATCTCCCTCGATCTGGGGCTCCACGCAAGATCTCATCCCGTGGGGTCAAAATGATCATGAGAACGGTGAGCAAAGATCCCAGAACCACACGGGGGGACCTGGTGAATGACCTGCAGAGAGCTGGGACCAAAGTAACAAAGGTCACCATCAGTAACACACTACAACGGCAGGGAATCAAATCCCGCAGTGCCAGACGTGTTCCGCTGCTGAAGCCAGTGCATGTCCAGGCCCGTCTGAAGTTTGCCAGAGAGCACATGGATGATACAGCAGAGGATTGGGAGAATGTCATGTGGTCAGATGAAACCAAAGTAGAACTTTTTGGTATAAACTCAACTCGTCGTGTTTGGAGGAAGAAGAATACTGAGTTGCATCCCAAGAACACCATACCTACTGTGAAGCATGGGGGTGGAAACATCATGCTATGGGGCTGTTTTTCTGCCAAGGGGACAGGACGACTGATCCGTGTTAAGGACAGAATGAATGGGGCCATGTATCGTGAGATTTTGAGCCAAAACCTCCTTCCATCAGTGAGAACTTTGAAGATGAAACGAGGCTGGGTCTTCCAACATGACAATGATCCAAAACACACCGCCCGGGCAACAAAGGAGTGGCTCCGTAAGAAGCATTTGAAAGTCCTGGAGTGGCCTAGCCAGTCTCCAGACCTCAACCCCATAGAAAATCTGTGGCGGGAGTTGAAAGTCCGTGTTGCTCGGCGACAGCCCCAAAACATCACTGCTCTCGAGAAGATCTGCATGGAGGAATGGGCCAAAATACCAGCTACTGTGTGTGCAAACCTGGTAAAGACCTATAGTAAACGTTTGACCTCTGTTATTGCCAACAAAGGTTATGTTACAAAGTATTGAGTTGTATTTTTGTTATTGACCAAATACTTATTTTCCACCCTGATTTACGAATAAATTCTTTACAAATCCTACCATGTGGATTCATGGATTTTTTTTTTCACATTCTGTCTCTCACAGTTGAAGTGTACCTCTGGTGCAAATTACTGACCTCTGTCATCATTTTAGGTGGGGGAACTTGCACAATCGGTGGCTGACTAAATACTTTTTTGCCCCACTGTAAGTCGCCTCAAGGCGACTTACAGTGGCGCTTCATAGATACAGAGAAAAACCCAACAATCATATGACCCCCTATGAGCAAGCACTTTGGCGACAGTAGGAAGGAAAAACTCCCTTTTAACAGGAAGAAACCTCCGGCAGAACCAGGCTCAGGGAGGGGCGGGGCCATCTGCTGTGATTGGATGGGGTGAGAGAAGGAAGACAGGATAAAGACATGCTGTGGAAGAGAGACAGAGGTTAATAACAGATATGATTCAAATGTATCCCATTCGTCTATAAGAACTACACTTTCCACCACCCACTCAGATTTTAATGTCCTGACACTTGCTCTGTGGTTTGTGACTGGATTAAGGTTTGACAACTATCGCGTTTACCTTTTTTGAAAACAGTGTAGACATTGGATTTATTTGTTCAGTGTGTTGAAGTCCAGTGTATACTGAAAGGTAAACCCACAGGCAATATAAGCTATTCTTGCTTTTAAATTTTGATTTATATAAAAAAACGATTAAAACACATGTGTACAACTCTTTATATACCCTTAGTCATTTTTTATATAATTTGTAGCGTTTATATTTTATTTTTATTACAGTATCACTATTATAGAAACTACAATAGCAGCCAGTCATAAGTTGTTTGTCTTTATTGATGTGCAGCAAATATTTGCATATTTAAATGAGAGCACTTGATTTCTTTTCTGAGCCTGCAAACACATAAACTCAAACATGTCAGAGTTTGTGAAATTATAATGTGAACACACACATGTTGATTAACATATTCTTTTAATAAATAATATTGTCATGAAAAACATAAACACCGAATAACAGCTTGTGTACATTTGAACAGTGCATGTTCATATTTTTTCTTTATATCATTACATGGACCAGTCAAACCAAAGATCAGCACATTATGCAAAAGAAGATGAAATTTAATTTAGTATAGGTGGGCAGGCAACTTACACGAACACCAAAAAAGTTCTGATAACAAGGTAATTACTTGATAAGGTTGGACGGATGAGGGACTGGGGTGTCATAACTCTCCTAGTCCATGAAGCCACCGTATCTCTTCTGTAGCTCACCACCGTTCTCCGAAGCTCGTTTCATCACCCCTTCATTCTTGCTGTCCACCAGCCACTCAGGCCTACCCACACGCCTCATGAACCCTCCATAGCGTTTCTTGAGGCCTCGGCCTAACACTGCCTCTAGCAGGTCACCCTGCGCAACCTCCCCTTCAGCCCGACGCATGAAACCTCCATACCTCTTTACTACCTCACCTCCCTGATCTACCCCCTTATTGCTACGCCCAATTTCTGTATTAAGGAACTTTAGGATGTCCAGGTGGAGGTTTTCTTCATCATTCTGGTTTCTGGTTTCCTCTAGTGAGCCCTCTGTAGAGGATGAGCGGCGAGACATGAAGCCACCATAGCGTTTCATGAATCCACCATACTTCTTGGACATTTGTTGTTCTGGTGATCTTGCAAACTCATCATCAGTGTTCAGGGTTCCTTCTGCTTCCTGCGCCCCCTGTGCATTGGGGTAAGCATCCATTGGAATACGGCCTTCCTCTTCCAGCAGTAAGTCCTGGCACAGGCGCAGCTTCTGGCTGTCCAACCCACCATCACACTGAGTAGAGCATGTCTGAAAAAAAAAAATCAAAATTGCTATCAAGTCTTTCATAAATGCAATAGCTTCCAAGTACAACTCGCTGTTTTATCCAGTTCAGTATTCATTTGAATCAGTTTTCAGCTTGAGCTGGACACTATAAATGACTGCTTCATTTAGAAGTCCATGCTGAACCATCTTTCTTCAAAAACATCAATAAACTATCAATAATGATGAACAACTGTTCAAATGTTTCTGTCTTCCTTTATAATCAGAAGTTATATTCAGGCTCTATACTACTCATAAAGCTAATACCTCTTACACAGCTCTTTTTCTGTCCTTTTTAATAACATAAGTGACAATGATACATTTTCATTTTGTAAAGTACCACGACAACTTCTAGACATCAGAAAAGTATTTATGGAAAGTGTATTTTTAAAAGGTGAGGTATAATAAGACCCATTATTGACTTTTAGATCTGTTCCAAGATTTTTCTTTTCTTGTTATTTTTTATTTATTTGTCCTGTTTTTAGCCACAAGATTCCCATTAAGTTCTTGTCCTGGTCAAGAGGGCAGCATAAGCAATTAAAATTTCTAAAAAGAAAAGAAACAAAAGTAAATTTTAAGAGAACAACAGCATGCAATATCCACACCAAATTCCACCTGAAGTCCAAGATTTTGTAACAGCAACATCTGCTCAGGGCAGCACATAAAGCTCTGAGGACATGCTGGACACATGTTGAATAATCTGAGTGTTAGTGGCAATCTGACCCCTGAGCAAAGTTGCTGGTAAGAAGACAGGTTACCGAACAATTTCTTGGCAATATATAGCAACAGTTTATTTTCTGAATGAAAGCTAGAGCCTGAGCTTGTTGCACATGTTATATATTATATGTGATAAGACTGTGATCACTAAATGTAACAGTTTCTCTATTTCTAATTCAGTTTGTGCTTGTTTGGAAGAATTGAAATAGAAAAGAATTTCATATTGTTTTACTTTTTTGTCACAGACAAATGATAATAATATAAGAATGAATGATTTTCAGTCTTCCCTTAATGGTTTATTCTGCTGTTACTGTTGTTTTATTTCCCCTCTTCATTAAACCATGACACTGTTACCTAATGAAATGTTACTGAACCTGAAGAGAGGCTGACACAAACAGACACACAAAGACACAAACTGTGTCACGATAAGACAGCAAAGGCATAAACTCAACAGTGCAGAGAAACAATCAACAAGAACACATTACAACGGGTCCACGGTCTTAGCGATTGCTTTAACTACTGACAATACATTTTCCACAAGACGTCTCATCTGTTCCTCACCTGTCATGAGTGTAGCAGATACATCTAATATAAACCTGCTTAAGTTATGAATTCATTTAACTCCAAGCGAAGGAACATAGTCATAATAAATGCAACTGCTGGGCCCTTGAGCTGCACACTGTGAGGATAATCTGCACGTAACCTCTTGGTATGATTGGATTTCACTTCGTAGAGTCATCACAAATATGTTGACTCGAAAAAAATGTTCGATAGCATGTAGGGAGAATTTGTGCCTCGGTTAGTTTTCAGTGCTGTTTGCTTTTGAAGACTGAAAATTGAACTGGGAATATATTAGAATATATTAGCACCTAATACATATTTATCCATTTTCCTCTAAAGACAATAATGTACATTATATGTATATATATGCACACATACATTTGTTATAATATAAAAACAGTGTAAGTGCCTCTTCAAAATGTAAGGTTCTGTAATTCAGATCTCAATAGATACCAATAACATTCAGAGAATGAAGTAAGTAAGAAGTAATTTAAATATACTAAACGCACTGATAATTAATTAAATGATTTGAAATTCTTTCACATGTAAAATATGATATGGAGTAGTCTTCTTAGAATATGAAACAATGCAAAATATATGTTCCAAACATAGAGTTTTTATTTCTCTGGTCAATATTTTAACTTGTCTGTGTCTCAACATGAAGCACGCAAGGCTGAAATCTGTAACTGCATATGCTGCATACTCAAAGTGATTGAAACATCAGCGTCTGAATTATTTCAGTTTTGAGAAAAACCTAAAACAAATATACAAATATATATACAAATATTAGACAAATATAAAACACGAAGAGTGCGAGGTCTTAAATGGAAAGAAAAGGCAGGGAAACGATAAAATGCATTTGCAGTTTGAAGAACTCGAATGCCAGATCAATATTATAGCCATCAACAGATCTTGCAAGTGGCATTTGAAAGGGAAAAGGGAGGCGTGAAAAGAGGAAAAGACTAAATCAAATCAAGGAGTGAGAATAACATAATATACAGAAAAAATGGCATGGGTTGAAATCCCACAGAGATTACAGTTACGACTGTTGTCTAATTTGGTATAACTGAGTCTACAAATGTGAAAAGGAAAGCTATGGAAACTAGAAGGGAAATAAAAACGGAAAACAGGCGGAAATGTAGTTAGTAAAGAAAAAAACGGCATAGAAAACTGAACAGAAAAGAATAAAGTACAAAAGAATAGCAAAGGCAAGAAGTTGTGTCGTAATGTGTTCGCTGAACACTGTAAATGTCACTTTACATGTTTTTTATGAACTATGACAAAATGAACTGCTTTCAGGGGAGAAGAAAAACTGACTAATGGCTTGTATAAAAAGTACAATCCGACTGACCGTGGACGGACGGCACAGTGCCGCTGTCAACTTACTGATTACAATTCATGAATTATTCATTTGTCTCTTTTTAAGAAATATAAACAAAACAATATATAGTGACATTACCATTGATGAGAAACCAGACTGTTGTCCCAGCAGATGGTATACGCAAAGTGCACACTCCTTCCCGCAGTCTGTTCCAACCACAAGTGACACACAAACGCCCAGAACCATCATCCACATGCAACTGCTGTATGCGAGGGAAGCCATGGTCTAAGTACGGAAATGAGGGGAGAGAGGAAAAAATTAATTTTAAAATTAATCATTTTCAGACAAATGTTCAACTGAGTACCAAGTACACGACTGATACTACTGGTTGTAACGAACTAGTAGCAATTTATAATGCCACCTTTTATGAGCAGTGACAATTAAAAAATATTTTAAAAAAATGTGGCAAAGGGAGTGCGCCTTCAGGTGATGTGCCTTATTCTCTATGATTTATTACTAGCTGTAGATATAGTGGGTAGTATAAGCACCGGTGCATCACTTTAAAAAAAGTATTCGCTATCTTACCTCTGCTTTACTTTAACAGAAAATAAAGCCGCTCGGAGATTTCCTCGTCCTGTGCCCTTGGGAGTAGCGGCGGGCTGTGAAACTGGACTGGCTCAAGTCTGTGCACTCAATATATCTGCGCGCAGCTCCGTGAGCGGCAGGCTGTGGGAAGAGTGGCCACGGTTCAGCCAATCAACAAAAGACATACACACTGCTTGGTCGCTCCTCTAATCGGCGCTGTATCTTCCGTCTGCTGACAATGACAGAAGTGCAGTGTGTCGCCTTTTAGCGAGAAAAACAAATACCATTACTATCATCAATTTAAAGAGCTGGGTGCAGTGCTGTGTCCGGATGCGCTGCGGGGTGTTAAAGTAGTTGGTGGCAACGACGTCACTGTATAATAAGACAGAAAACGTAAGAGGCGTTTGGCACGACCTGAACCCCACCCTCCATAACGATCACCACTCAGTCAGATTTGGAGGTGCAGTGCTGGCACAAATAAATGCGTAGAATAGTCTCAGTTTGTTGCTCTATTTGTTTTTTCTACAGGTACATGACATTCAAATGGAATAATTCAGTTATTTAGTTCAATATAAAGTACGGGAGGGTTAATTTAAATAACACTGTACACATCAAACAACACATAACGATTTTTCACCACTTTACTACATAATTCTGGATAATTCATGAAAAGTTTTGTAATATTCATATACTAAAACAGACAGTGAACAAAGTGACCTAGTCTGTTACACAATCCCCATTTCCCACTTAATCTCCTTCACACAGATAGCTGTTATCATTGCTTCATGCAGGACGTTTTTTTTTTGTTTTTTTTTTTAACTTTTATTTAACTTTTTTTCCCCAACAAATATAAGACTGGTTCACATCCAAAATAATAACACTACACAGCACTAGAATATTACAACATTATGTCCATAACTGTTGTCCTCTAGGATCCAGTTTATAGGTTACTCCCAGTGCTTCCAGTGGTCTCTTCCATTTGTAAACAAAAATTCGGGAGCTCCCATCAATATAATGTCCCAGCCTGATCAGAGTCATAACTTCAATGATGAGCGACTTCCATAGAGAAATGGAGGGAGGCTCAGCCCCCACCCATCTCAACATAATGCTTTTCCTGGCCAACATTAACAGTGACTGAATTACATGCTCATGTTGTACCAGTGAGACAGGGATATATCCCAATAAACACATTAATGGGTTTTCTGTCACCTGATGACCAATGGCTGTACTAATATTGGCGCAGACCTCTTTCCAAAATGACTGAATAATAGCACATTCCCACAAGCAGTGGAATCTAGTGCCCACTCTGACCTTACACTTGAGACAGTTTGGAGATATTCCCATATTATACTTACTATAAATATATGGAGAAATATACACATTGTGCAAAATTTTGTACTGCAGTTCTTTAAATCGGTTACAAACAGAGATTTTGGATGGAAGGAGCAAGATTTTGTCCCATGCCTGTATATCTATTTCACATTTAAGCAGCGTCCCCCAAGATTTTCTCAACCATGCCAGTTTATCCTCGATTAGGGCATAAATCTCGGAATAAAACTTTGATACAAAATGTTTATGCTCCCTATTATCCAAAAAAAATTTCTCCAACCGAAAAGAGGCAGTTGAGATTCGTAATGTTTTAGCATTTTTAACACATAATTTCTCAGTTGCAAATACTTATAAAACTCAGTCTTTGACATAGAATACTGGGACTTCAAGGATTCAAATGATTTAAACTCACCATGTTTAAAGAGGTCATAAAACCTCTTTACACCTACTTTATGCCATCCCACAAAGCTTGACCCTATGTTTTGTGGCAGAAGGTCTGGATTATTTATAAACGTTGACAAGATATTAAACGGAAGACTACTGTTAAAAATTTTTCTCAGTTTTCCCCACGTCCACATAGCATTATATATCAGTGGGTTATGCTTTATTACGTGAGGTAAGTCATTTAGACGTTTCCCTAAGAAGTTAACAGGTGAGGATGGTTTACATAATACTTCCTCAATATTTAGCCATGGCAGATCAGAATGTTCATGTATCCAGGAAGAAAGAATCCTCGCTTGTATTGAGAGGACATAATTTTCTATGTTTGGCACTCCCCACCCACCCAGATCTTTCGGTAACTGTAGTGTCTCCAATTTAATTTTGGGTTTTCTTCCTGCCCAAATGAAATCCACCATAGCCTTGTTAATTACTTTAATATCTTCTGATTTCAAGATTGCAAACAACATGCCTGTGGGATATAATATTTTCGGTAGGATTACCATTTTAATGAGATTTATTCTTCCCAAAAATGATATCGGAAGTGATCTCCATCTTGTCAGCATCTCCCGAAGATCTTGAACCATTCCATTAATATTTTCTCTATATAAGTGTCCAACATTTGGTGTAACTTTAACTCCCAAATATACAAAACCTGATGGTGCCCAATGAAAGGGTTTAACATATAAAGGTTCATTATCCCCTCCACTACACAAAGTCATTATAACAGATTTATCAAAATTTACTTTGTATCCAGATATAAGACCAAAGTCCTTGATGCACCTAATAAGAACGGGTAAAGAGTTAACCGGGTCAGTCAGTGTCAGAAGAATATCGTCTGCATAAAGCAGAATTTTATGTTGTCTATCCCCAATTTTAACTCCAAGAACACTTGGATTTTGTCTAATGGCCATGGCCAAGGGCTCGATGGCCAAAGCAAATAATAGTGGTGACAATGGGCTACCTTGTGCTGTACCTCTGCTCAGTGAAAATGGGGAAGATAACAAGCCGTTAGTTAACACAGATGCTATTGGCGATTTGTATATAATTTTGATCCACCCCAGAAAGTTTTTTCCAAACCCAAATCTTCTCATTATTTCAAACATATATTCCCATTCAATTCTATCGAATGCCTTTTCGGCATCCATAGAAACAACAACCCCAGGGATCTGATGAAAATTTAAAAAATGAATAATATTAAATAGGCGTCGAGTATTATTATAAGAATTCCTCCCCTTAATAAAACCTGTCTGATCAGCATGCACGATAGAGCACATTACTTTTTCTAGCCTAAGAGCCAGTATCTTTGAAAGTATCTTATTATCAGCACCAAGAAGGCTAATAGGCCTGTAAGATGAGCATGACTCTGGATTTTTATCTTTTTTAGCTATCAATGTTATAATTAGCCTGGTACATAGATTCTGGGAGTTTCGATTCTTCAAATGCTTTATTAAAAACCCTTAATAATAAACTATTTAACTTCATTTTCATTACCTTAAAAAATTCTACTGGGAAACCATCTGCCCCAGGACATTTCCCTGACTGGAGTGCAGATATAGCTTTATCCACCTCTATCATTGTTATGGGTGACTCCAGCAGGCTTACCTGATCTTCAGAAAGCTGAGGGAATACTAAGTCGTTTAGGAAGAAGCCTGAGTTAAGCCTTGTTATGTCCATCTCAGATCGATATAGGTTTGTATAGAATTCTCTGAAGCACTCATTAATCTGACGGTTTCCTACTTGTCTTTCACCATTCACATCCACAATAGCTGTGATAAAGGAACTTGATGGAGTATTCCTTGCAAGACGAGCCAGAAAGCGGTTAGGCTTACTAGCTGATTCAAAAAGCCGTTGTCTGGCAAGAAGGACATCTCTTTCAGCCTTTCGCATTATCAAATTACGCAAAGATGTCCTGGCAATATTAAGCTCACTTAATGTTTCAGCTGATTTTGTTACATAGTATTGTTTCTCCAGCTTTTTGATATTATTCTCGATCTCTAACTGCCTTGTTAATCGTTGCTTCCTTTTATGACTTGTGTATGAAATAATCATCCCTCTCATGTAAGCCTTATAGCTATCCCATAAAGTTCTCGTGTCTATCTCCTCTTTGTCATTTATTTCTAGGAATACTGTTGTTTGCTCTGTTATGAAATGTATAAATTTCTCATCCAAAAGAGACAGTGTGCTCATCTTCCAAGACCTAGAGCGCTCAATATGTCTCATGGGTTGAATGGTTAAGACAACAGGAGCATGGTCAGAGAGACCTATATGACCAATATTTACCTGCTGAACTAACTGACTGATACACTTGGACATAAAAATATAATCTATACGAGATGCTGATAAGTGAGGGTTAGAATGGAAAGTGTACTCCTTAGATAGTGGATTATAGTGTCGCCAAACATCTATAAGGTCAAGCTCATTTATAATTTGCCAAAGGGCTTTGGAGTTTTGGCACGACCTGAACCCCACCCTCCATAACGATCACCACTCAGTCAGATTTGGAGGTGCAGTGCTGGCACAAATAAATGCGTAGAATAGTCTCAGTTTGTTGCTCTATTTGTTTTTTCTACAGGTACATGACATTCAAATGGAATAATTCAGTTATTTAGTTCAATATAAAGTACGGGAGGGTTAATTTAAATAACACTGTACACATCAAACAACACATAACGATTTTTCACCACTTTACTACATAATTCTGGATAATTCATGAAAAGTTTTGTAATATTCATATACTAAAACAGACAGTGAACAAAGTGACCTAGTCTGTTACACAATCCCCATTTCCCACTTAATCTCCTTCACACAGATAGCTGTTATCATTGCTTCATGCAGGACGTTTTTTAATTAAAAAAGGCGTTCTGCTAACATTACCAAGGCACTTCACTGTTCCAGCACTTATTTGTTCAGAACAACAGGCTCAATAAAGATATCCCGGCATCAACTGCATGTTGTGTCTGTGTGTGTGCACATGTGTGAATGCACACAACATTTGCATATTGCTTCCTTATGGGAAACTGCAGTGCAAATGATAAACATTCATCCAATTTTATTAACACACAATTTCCAAGTACAAGAAGCTGGCGAGGAACTTGTGGAGTGGTCTCGAAGAAATCACCTCTTTCTGAATATCAGCAAGACAAAAGACATGGTGGTTGACTTCAGAAGGAAAAACAAATGTGACTAGGCCCATCAACATCATGGGTGAGGAGGTGGAAACTGGACAGCTGCTGGTTCTTGGGCATTCACCTGAATGACAGACTGGACTGGGGGACCAGCAGTGCTCTATAAAAGAAGGGAATGAGCAGACTCTACTTTCTAAGGGTGCTCGTATCCTTTAATGTGTACAGTAATCTGTGTGCAGAACTTCTACCGGTCTGTGGTAGTGAGCGCCATCTACTCTACAGTTTCTTCTCAGTTAGCCAACTGAGATTTGGGTGGGTGGATGGTGAATATACATTTTTTCTGTAAGTTATGCTGAAATGTTTTGTAATTCAATTCAGTGCAGTTCTACTTTAATCAGTTGCATTCACTAAACAACAACACTGTCATGGTCTGGGTGAGTTACAGTAATTTTCCACAGTGGCTGCTCTCCTCCTTGGGGTGGAGCCTTCGCTGCTCCTCCCAGAATCACCACCTGAGACTGATTGAGACAGCTGTATTTAAGACCAGCGTTCACAAAAGTGGATGCACAAACACAGAGAGTTAAGTATTTTTGATTAATTTATTTTCATTTAACCTCCATAGTTCATGTTCATAGTGTTTACATAGCTGTTGTTCATAGTTTCTCACAGTCCTCAGATTAGAATTAAACTCATCTGGTTCTACCCTTCAACTTAGCCTTGTTCCTAGCTTCAGCACATGTAAGTATTGTTACCTTCACACTGTTATAAATCAAGTTTAACTGTGGAACTGAAGCTCTAGACACTGCCAAACAAAGGCTCACAGATCTGGCCACAGAGCTACATCAACGAAGCCAAAAGAATGACCCTGTTCTCCAAAGACCCGTCCAAATTGTAAGCGCACTTCCAAGGGAAGAACAGTAAAATGTCAGACCCACCCAAAGCAGAAACTCTGGGACAAAGAAGCACTGTACATCTGCCATAACAAGAATTAGTCCACATCACAAAGTCAGACATCCAGCAAAGCTGCTGGTAAATGAAGCAATACATCAGGACTCTAAGACCAGGCAGTACAAAGCTTAGTGCCATCTGGACTGACTACATGAAAACCTACAACTTACTGGCCCACAGTGGATGCTACAAGAGGCAGCTCACACAGCTGAAGACAGATGGTAATGAGGAACGGATGTAGAGACTGCCATTGATGACCAAGACAGCAAAACGGTTTTATTTTAAAAAGTGAGTCCTTAGAAGTCACAAGAATAACGTCACTTGTATTGCCATTGAGCTTGAGCTGATTGTTCTTTGTTTCATTGAACAATATAGTTGTGTGTTGTCTGCATAAAAACATGAAAACGATGGAAGATGTTTCCTAGAGGAAAAAGATAAACTATACATAACAGAAGTCACCCAATGATCCCTGAGGGACATTATGTGACTGAGGCTGATGTTGAAGTTATTGGACTCTAGATTTTAAGAATGACGGTGACAGAGGCTGTTTTGAGAGATATAAGAAAGTACCAGTGAAACGAGGTGGCCATGGTAGTCATGATCAGTGCCAGTGTAGGAAGACAGTCTTTGCTCAAGGAAGTTGGAAGGATGAACATGTGGAGGTTTTGGACATAATATGAGTTTGGTGATGTTTTTCACAGAGCACAGTTGAAAGGAGGATAACCTGGAACATAAAGAACTTGCGGTATCTCCCCAGATGGAGTTTTGTACTTACAGGGATTAGAAAAAGAGAGCTTATTTTAGTCACACGGGATCCTCTTTATCAGCTCGTTTTCAAATCCAAAATCAATTTTAAGATAAGATAACTCTTTATTGTCATTGCACAGTCATACATAGTACAATAGTACAATGAAATTGGAAAACTGTCCTACGTCGGCACTACATATAACACGACACGATACGACACATCACAACGCAACAAACAACACAACACAGTATATTAACTTAGTATAAAAAAGAAGAATAAGTGTATGTGTATTGCACACTGTTATTATTGCACATTAATTATTATTGCACCTTGTTATAAATATAAATATTATTATTGTTATTGTTTTAAACATTGTTACCTCCCCCTAAAAAGTCCAGGGAGGTATCCAGTCAGGTCAGCTGTTAGCATTGATCAGGGCTATTGCCCTGTTGTAACAGCTGTCCTTGAGTCTATTTGTTCGGGACCTCAGCAGCCTGAACCTCCTGCCAGACGGCAGCAGCTTAAACACCCGGTGTCCTGGGTGTGTGCAGTCCCGTACGATGCTGCGTGCCCTCTTGAGACAGCGAGTGCTGTACAGGTCCTTCAGGGAGGGAAGAGGATGTCCAATGATTTTTTGGGCCATGTTGATGACCCTCTGGAGTGCCTTTCTGTGTGCTGTGGTGCAGCTGGAGAACCACACACCGATGCAATATGCCAGCACACTTTCAATGGAGCAGCGGTAGAAGACGGTCAGCAGCTCCTTCTTCAGGTCCATTTTTCTGAGGATTCTCAGAAAGTGGAGACGCTGTTGGGCCTTCTTTAAGACCGCAGAGGTGTTAGAGCTCCATTGGAGGTCTGTGTCTATGTGCACACCCAGAAACTTGAAACTGGAGACCCTTTCCACGCACTCCCCGTTGATGCTGACAGGCTGCAGCTCGGACTTCCTCCTTCTGAAGTCAACTACCTGTTACGGTTCTGGGTCCGTTGGACCCAGTATTTTGAGTTTATTATGTTTTGGTGTAATTTTGCATCATGGATTGTTTTCTTGTTCTCTTGTGGTTGTGGTGATTATTATTATTATTATTATTATTATTATTATTATTATTATTATTATTATTATTATTATTATTAGAGTTTCATGTTTCTGTTATCCATATTTTAGGAATTGTGGTTTCATGTATAGTTCAGTTCCATGTGTCATTTTCTGTCTCTCTGTGTTGAGTCCGTGTCTCTGAGTTGTGATTCATGTTTCCTGTTTTATTGTGAAAGTCTGTCTTATGTTAGTGTGTGCAGCTTTGTTTCCCCCGTCTCGTTAGCCCTGATCTCCCCCAGCTGTGTCCCCCTTCTGTGGCCCATTCCCTCATTACTACCCTGTGTATTTAAGCCCTGTGTTTTCCCATGCTCGGTGTCGCGTCGTACCCTCAGATTATGCCTGTGTGTTCCTGGTCTCCGGTTTCAGTGGTCACTTCACGTTTGGTTTTCAATAAAGCTAAGGTTCTGATTCACAATTCTGTGTTCGAGTCCTGCGCTTGGATCCTCCTCTCCGCCTGCCCGCACACAGAGCCCTGACACTACCAGTTCTTTTGTTTTGGTGGTATTGAGGTCCAGGTTGTTGTCTGCACACCAATCTGACAGCCTCTGAACTTCAGCTCTGTACACAGTCTCATCTCCCCCTGAGATGAGCCCCACCACGGTGGTATCATCTGCAAACTTGATGACTGTGTTGTCTGGGTGGGAACTAACACAGTCATGTGTGTATAGAGTGTACAGTAGGGGACTCAGTACACAGCCTTGTGGAGAGCCGGTGCTGAGGCTGAGGGCTGAGGAAAGATGAGGCCCCACTCTAACTCTCTGTACACGGTCTGAGAGGAAGTCTCTGATCCAGCGGCAGGTGGTGGAAGGAAGTCCAATTTCCAGCAGTTTATCTATTAGTCTGTCCGGGAGTATCGTATTGAAAGTCTTTCTCTTCACATACAAGGTCTTAAATAATCAGGCCCCATCTTATCTTAATGACCTTGTAGTACCATATCACCCTATTAGAGCGCTTCGCTCTCGCTCTGCAGGCCTACTTGTTGTTCCTAGAGTATTTAAAAGTAGAATGGGAGGCAGAGCCTTCAGTTTTCAGGCCCCTCTTCTGTGGAACCAGCTTCCAGTTTGGATTCAGGAGACAGACACTATCTCTACTTTCAAGATCAGGCTTCAAACTTTCCTTTTTGCTAAAGCATATAGTTAGGGCTGGACCAGGTGACCCTGAATCCTCCCTTAGTTATGCTGCAATAGACGTAGGCTGCTGGGGGATTCCCATGATGCACTGAGTGTTTCTTCTTCATTCACCTTTTTTCACTCAGTTTGTGTTTAATAATGAGTTTTTAATCTTTGACTCTCTTCCAAAGCATGTCTTTGCCCTGTCTTCTTGCCCTCACCCCCAACTGGTCACAGCAGACGGCTGTGCCTTCCTTGCCAGGTTGTGCTTCTTGTTCAAAGGGAGTTTTTCCTTCTCACTTTTGCCGAGTATTTACTTGGTGGACAGAAAATAGGGCAGCACAGTGGCATACTGGTTAGCAGTGTTGACTCACAGCAAGGCCCTGAGTTCGACTCCTCCATCTGAAGGAGTAAAGCCTTCCTGTGTGGAGTTTGCATGTTCTCCCCATGTTTGCATGGGTTCTCTCTGGGGACTCCGGCTTCCTCCCACCATCCAAAGACATGCAACCTGCAATTAGTGGGGTTAGGTTAATTTCTGATTCTAGTGTCCATAGATGTGAATGTGAGTGTGAAGTGTTGTCTATCTTTCCGTGGTAGTCCTGTAACAGACTGGCAACCTGTCCAGGGTGTACCCTGCCTCTCGCCCAATGGTAGCTGGGATAGGCCCCGCCCCCCTGTAACCCTGATAAGGATAAGTAGAAGAAAATGATTTGACATGATCTATCAGTAATTCTTTTAAGGTATAATACTTTAACATTCATTGTCTTTTACTATTAGGTTAGACTGTTGCTGTTCCCTGTGGTCCAACAGAAATCAGTCTTCATCATCATATCTCAGAGTCTCGTATTATTCCAAACAGGCTTTTATTCATAGAGGCTTTCCGTGTTGATAATAATAGTCCAACCTAATTATCTTCTGACCTGTGTTAAGAAATTGATGATTAACTATCAGTAACATTATATGAGACTTAGTTTTCTGTGTTTACCAATGACAGCATACTTAATATAATTTCTGATATTCAGAATCATGTGTAACAAAGGCTGGAGACACATTTCTTATCTGTTCACATCCCTGCAACAGTCTCACACACACAGGTCGGTCAAAGACACTTTCATTATTCAAACTACTGTGACAGAGGTGTGATGTGGCTCCATTGCAGAGGGGGATGCACTAAGGGGGCAATGCCAGGGTGGCTGCGAGGACAGCTGCTCCCACTTGGTCAGTTATGCTCTCCCTACTTTAGTGATGCCGGGACCTGGAGAGAGATCAAAAGTTATTGATCACACGTTTAAACAAACGCTATAAATTTTAAAAAGAAACTTTGCTGCTCACGTATTTCATCTGGGGACCATACTGATTCACAACTACATCGCATTCATCTTATTAATTAGACTTAAGAATTAAGAATTAAAGATCATATACTATTACCACAAGCACATGCAGATATTTAGCCACCTGTATCACTTTTAAGGTAAAAAGCTGGATGACCTTTCACCTGAAAGGCAAACTGGGGGGGACTCTCATTCTATTACACTTCTCTCAACAATCAAGCTGCTGGAGGACTTCCCATGATGCACTTCCATTCCTCTTTTACTCCTGTCATGTCCAATGAACCACTGAGTGTAATTCATCCCAGTCTCCAACAGTTCATGTTTTGTAATTCTCTCTCCTTCTTTTTTCTCTTTGCTTTCAGAGCCTAGAAGCTGCATGTGTCGATATCATGCTTGTAGTTCAAAAGATGTGTCAGGGATAAGCCATTGGGATTTAGCAGGAACATCTCATAGTGCTATGGAGACATTTTGCCCCAGAAGTGCCAAACTCAACAAACGTTGGCGCTGAGCTTCACGGTTTTCATGCAACAAAGACTGACTGCCTGCTGCTTCCTTATAAAATAATCCAAAGAGGTCACCAGGAGCAGGTGTGTGATTCACACCATGTGTGTGGAGACCAGAAGGCAGGAAACAGCCCACCTCCAGTGCACCAAAACCAGTCCATGCCCAAACACACACACACAAACTGTGAAATGGGAGAGAGAAGACAGAGGACACAAAAACACACAGGAAATGTCAGGCTTCATGGAGACGACCGACGGATCATCGCTGCTTGGGTGCATAGCTGTTTTTAGTTTCCAAGTCCAAATGTTTTTGTGGCTGCCGTCAGAGACACACAACCACAAAATATTCTCTCTGCATTAAATTATAACTCTGATAGTGCCTAAAGTTTTAAAGGGCAGTAAGCAGAAAGCATTCGTGCACTAGTCTGATAGTTCTCATTGTGCACATGCATGTCTTGCATTCGAATTATGTTTCTCCAACAGAAAATAAACACACTGTTGACTGTAAGTCATTACCACACACACAACACCTGGATTATTATATATAATTATCTTTGACTCAAAAACATTAGCATCAATTAGGGAATCATGTTAGCTATCAGTACCTCAGGGAAAATTATCCTTTTCTCAGAGAGTAATTTTCCCTGAGCCTTTATTACCCAGCATGATTATGTTGTTTCTGATAATGATGGCTAATCAAGTATCAACACTACTAGCAGGTACCAGCTTCTGTGCTGGTACCTGCAGAATTTGATGCTGATAGCTGCTCCTTCAGCCCCGTCACTCTCTGAGACTAACAGAAGCAAATTGTGAAACTGCTGTTTTACAATTCTGGAGAAAGAAAAGAAGAGAAGCAGAAAGCAAGCTAGTTGTAATCATTAGAGGGATGAGCTTCATAGAGTGGATGGCTGAATGATAAAAAAAAATAGGTTAGTGGCAGTGCCATAGGGTAGAGGAAATAAGGAATTAGTTTGAGCTTTTCCTTGGTGCGGGGATGTGTGAAATGAAGTAAAGAAAACAAGAGGAGAAGGTCAGAGAAGGTTGTAGAGGAAGGTGCTGGTTAGATAACAGGAAACGGTGACAAAGAAGAAAACAACAGAGAGCAAAAGACATGTAATAAAATAACTGAGTCAGTTGGAAGCCTTGGTTTGCAGCTGAGTTCCAGTATGCTTCATTCTAGAGGCAGAATTGGTCGTGACTTTCACTGGTAATATATGCACAAACATGCAGAAAGACACACACACACACACACACACACACAGTGTTGCTGGCTTGGCCAGGTTTCTATCACAGCACACTATTTCACTAAGATGTGTTCATTGCAAAGCCTTCAGTGGGGTCATATTGTAAACTTTTATTCATGTGTTGTAGAATGTGGAGGAATGAGAGAATCTCCCACTAAACATTGGGTATTCTTGCTTTAACCTTGCTTTGATCTGTGCAAAGATATTTTTACAGAGCTATGCAGACTCTATATAGTCTAATCTGGCCTTCCTGTTCTTGCGTGTACAGGAAGTGCAGTTTGTACCTTGTTGTAAACTCTATTTCCACTGATCTCTTGCATCTCTTGATTGCAGACTTTGATGATGACCCTCTTAGTTTTAGTAGGAGGATATTCATCAATGCTGTGAGGACAACCGGGGCACTGGTGAGACACAAGGACACTAAAGGTACTTGAAATGGCCCAGGTGAATGTTAAAAGCATTTTCCACTCATCTCCCTAATTTAACAGAACCAAATGATAAGCGTTGGATGGTCCATCTTGGTTAAGATAGTGGTGCAAAAGCTCAAAAGCAGATGAGAGACGAGGCAAAGAATATTTGTTTTTAACAGTAATCTCATTTAAAACATGGAAGTCAATGCAGGGCCATAAGGTTTTGTCCTTCTTATTAGCAAATTACCCCGAATCTAAAGGGGCAGAAAATGAACACATTATGCTTGAGGCCAAAGAGTCAGTGATGTACTTTTCCATCACTTCCTGTTCTGATTTTGATAGCCTCTACAACCTGCTGCTGGGAAGTGTTGCTCCAAGGAGAAAGATTCCCAACAGGTCAATAGCACACTTGTACAGCCAGTGAGAAGGAAGCAATATAGCCACATCCTTGCAGAACACTTCAGGTTGTGTTAGGCAGAGGACACTGTAGGAAGACCAGGTAGTTTTTCATGACAATGATACGGGAACTGGAAGGGAAGCAGATCTGAGACCATCCTGAGGACAAGGAAGCCTCCAAGTTATGGTGGTGAGCTTCTTGTTGAGGAAGGAAGTGCTGAGCAGAATTTAAGTCTGTTAAGTCAGTTTTCTGACCTGACATTCTGTCATAACCAGTGTGCAGGCTGGACTCAAGCACAGGACTCAGGAGATCTGATTCAGTTAATTTATAATGATGGTAAAATGATACCGTATTTTCACGACCATAAGACGCACTGTACTAAAAGGCGCAGTCTCAGTTATGTGTGCCATTACTGTATTTAACACACACATAAGGCGCACTGGATCATAGGGCGCATACAAGTACCGTATGCGTATTTAAAAATAAAGCGGGAGCAAACCTGAGTTCGGTACCTTACTCACATTTTTATTACCAGTAATCGTCATCATCAACAACACACAAGCATACAAGTGTGCGTATTTAAAAATAAAGCAGGAGCAAAACGAAGTTTGGTACTCACATTTTTATCATCAATCAAGCCCATCGAAGTCCTCATCCTCTGTGTCTGAATTGAACAGCTGCGCTAAATCTCCATCAAACATGCCAGGTTCACTTTCTTCACTGTCAGAGTCACTTTCCGTGCCGTGCGGCTCCTCGGAAATGATGCCGGCTTTTGCGAAAGCTCGAACAACAGTGCCAGCAGACATGTTAGCCCAAGCATCTACAATCCATTCGCAAATTGTGGCGTAACTCGCCCGGCGCTGCCTTCCACTCTTGGTGAAACTGTGGTCTCCATCGGTCATCCATCGCTCCCAGGCCGCTCGCAGCCTTACTTTGAACGGCCGGTTCACATCGATGTCCAGCGGTTGGAGCTCCTTTGTCAGGCCTCCCGGAATGACAGCAAGCTCACAGTTCATTTGTTTCACTAGTTTTTTCACATCGGCTGTGAGATGGGCACGCATAGAGTCACAGATCAACAGCGATGGTGATGCGTGGAAAAAACCACCTGGTCTCCTTACATACACCTCCCTCAGCCACTCTTTCATCATTTCCTCATCCATCCAGCCCTTTTCATTTGCCTTAATGATGATTTCTGCTGGAAACTTCTCTTTAGGCAAAGTCTTTCGCTTAAAAATCACCATAGGCGGCAGTTTCTGTCCATTAGCATGGCAGCCAAGCACAACAGTAAAAGAAGACTTTTCATACCCCGTTGTGCGTATCGCTACCGTGCTGGTCCCCTTCTTCTCCACAGTGTGACTCACCGGGATGTCAAAAGTGAGCGGCACCTCGTCCATGTTTGTGATGTGGCTGGGCTGGATGTGTTTGGCGGCGATGTGTTTGCTGCAGTAGGAGCGGAAGATGGCCAGCTTTTCCTTATAATCCGCTGGAAGTTGCTGCGCTACCGTAGTCCTGGTCCGGATGGAAAAATGGCACCGTTTCATAAAACGAAAGCACCAAGATGGACCTCCTTGGAAATGTTCAATGTTCATCTCTTCAGCTAGTGAAACTGCTTTTAGCCGAATGGTGACCGTCGAAATGCTTCTCCCGCTCGTTCTTTGCTCGATGATCCACCGCTCGAGTCTTTCCTCCAACTCGGGCCACCTCGCCTTATGTCCGCGGAAACTCAGCTGCGTTTTCTTGACCTGCCGGAGCTTGTTTTCTAGCTTCCTCCATTTGCGAACCATCATTGTTAATCTTAAATTCTCTCGCGGCTGCTCGATTTCCATGTTCCTCCGTGTAGCTGATGGCCTTCAGTTTAAACTGTGCTTCATAAGCGTGTCTCTTTGCCATTTTCAGGGTTGTTAAAACAACGATGTTCCACATAATGCACATACCTGTTCTTTTAGAACGGCTGTGGACCGGCTGTACGTGGACGGACAGCTCCACCGCGACCCCAACATCACTCCGTGGCTGTATTAACCTCACACCAGATAAGAATCAGCTACACCATTTCCCTATCCACTCACACTAACTTGCATTAACATCTGTTTAACTTACCAGTATCAAATCGCATCTTAAAGTGTGATTTTATAGCAGAATTAACACCGTCACTCTCCGTCAGTAATTGGAATGTTTACGTTTTTTTTTTGTTTTTGTTTCTGTTTTTTTTTTTCTTCTCGTTTTTTTTTTTTTCCTCCTCTCTTTTCCCCCTCTTGGTTTTATGCTGCTCACCCCTGTCCTTGGTTTCTTTCTTTATTCCTTTCACTGCCTCGATCACCTGCTTCGACACTCATCCACAAACATCCTTTATTTCGACAGATACGCACCATGCGCTCAACGGCAGCACATTTACATCAGTCAGACAGCGCACACAGTCATATAAGATACACACACACTTAAGCCAAGCCTACTCATATTAGTAACTATGCTTACACAAAGTCAGACTCAGGGAGCATCTCGCCACACATTTTTTCTCTCTCTCCTTCTCTTTATTTATGAACAAGTGACGTATTCTCTCCACCTGTCTAAGCGACGCACACAGCATACATCCCTAGTTATACACAAACATCTATGGGTACACTGAGGTTCATTACATGGAATATAAATGGAGCTGGCTCCAGAGTAAAGAGGTTAAAAATATTTAACCAACTCAAAAAACTACAGGCAGATGTTGTCCTATTACAAGAGACCCACAGACCTCTTAGAGGTTCGAATGAACTTAAAACACCTGAGTTTCCTAATGTGTTCTCAGCTTGTTATAATTCTAGACAAAGGGGAGCAGCAATTTTAATACATAAAAATATTAATTTCACAGTACTCGATACAGTTATAGATCCAGAGGGCAGATTCTTAATCATTAAACTATCTATACTTGATAAAAAGCTATGTATTGCAAGTGTATATGGTCCAAATGTTGATGATCCCTCATTCTTTCACGGTTTTTTCAGTGCACTCTCTGAACACTTAGATGGCACACTTGTTCTTGGAGGCGACCTCAACCTTGGACTAAATGAAGACATGGATAGGCTCAATACAGCTGGAACTCAGCGTAATTGGCAGTCCACAAATATAATCAAACAGTATATGAGCGACTTTGGTCTTTGCGATGCATGGCGCTCCCTTCACCCCACCAGTAAGGAATATACTTTTTTCTCACATGTCCATCACTCCTACTCTCGTCTGGATTATTTTTTGGTCAGCAGCTCACTGCTGAACGACATTTCAGACACTGAGATTCACCCTATAGCTGTCAGCGATCATGGTCCTGTATCTTTAACACTAATGCACAAGAATAATACTACACCAAGAAAAAACTAGAGATTTAATATATCACTACTTAAAGATGAAGACTTTATTAAATATTTTAAAAAAGAGTGGACTTCATATTTGGACTATAATGACACTCCCGAAACATCAGCTTCTGTTCTATGGGAAGCAGGGAAAGCTGTGATGAGAGGTAAAATAATTTCTTTCTCATCACATAAAAAGAAAAAAGAAAACAAAAATATTCAGGAATTAGAAAAAAACATCAAATCACTAGAAGAAGCCTACGCGTCCCACCAAGATCAGGAAACATTGAACAAAATACGCAAAACAAAATTAGAATTAAATGAGATAATTGATAAAAAAACAAAATTCTTAGTACAAAGACTACGCCTACAAAATTATGAACATGGTAATAAATCCGGTCAATTTCTAGCAAACCAGCTAAAAATAAAGAAAGAAAAAACAACTATATGTGCTGTTCAAGATTCATCTGGGAACACAATATATGATCCGATACAAATAAACAACATTTTCAGGGATTTCTATAAAACGTTGTATTCACCACAAATAAACCCGTCTAAAAAGGAAATTGATCAGTTTTTGGACAACATAACTCTTCCAAAATTATTGGACACTCAAGCAATGGCACTGGATTCACCACTGACACCAGGTGAACTCCAGGAAGCTCTGATAAGTATGCACAATAATAAGGCTCCAGGTCCAGATGGCTTTCCTGCAGAATTCTACAAAGAATTCTGGTCGATTCTAGCACCAGTTTTCTACAGAACGTTGTTGGAAATTAAAGAAAAGAGCAGACTTCCATCAAATATGAATTCTGCAAACATTAATCTCCTGCTAAAACCAGGCAAAGACCCTGTATATCCCTCAAGCTATCGTCCAATATCCCTTATAAATGTAGACCTTAAAATAATCTGCAAAGCTCTCTCAAAGAGACTGGAGAAAATAACCCCCCTCTTAATTCATCCTGACCAAACTGGTTTCATAAAAGGTAGGCACTCATCAACAAATACACGTAGATTACTTAATTTGATAGACTACTCATACAGTAAAAACCTAGAAACTACAATATTCTCTTTAGACGCAGAAAAAGCATTTGACAGAGTTAACTGGAAATTTCTATTTGCAACTTTACACAAATTTGGTTTTGGATCCTCTTTCATAAACTGGTTAAAAATATTATATAATTCCCCAACAGCTTGTGTTAGAACAAATGACCAGACATCCTCCAGCTTCTGTCTCTTGAGGGGCACCAGGCAGGGATGCCCACTCTCCCCTTCACTATTTGCAATTTTTATTGAACCACTAGCAGCAGCAATTAGACAGAATTCAGTAATTAAGGGCATAAAATGCAAGAACGTGGAACATAAAATCAGCCTTTATGCGGATGATGTGTTACTCTTTCTCCAAAATTCACAAACCAATATCTCTGGGGTGATTGAATTGATAAACTCTTTTGCAAGAATATCAGATTACTCAATTAACTGGTCAAAATCTACAGTTCTACCGATTAATTGCTCCTTCCATAATTCCTCTTCTACACCACTGCAATCGGGAAATATAAAATATTTAGGTATTAATGTTTCTCCCAAGCTTGCAGATCTAACTAAATTAAACCATATCCCACTTTTAAAGAAGGTAGAAGATGATCTGGCTAGATGGAAATGTCTACCCATATCACTCATGGGAAGGGTTGCCGCTATAAAAATGATGGTCTTACCAAAAATAAATTATTTATTCTCAATGATCCCAACTAAACCGCCACAAGATTGGTTCAGATCTCTAGATTCATGTATGTCCAAATTCCTTTGGAAAAATAAACCCCCACGTATAAGCTTAAAAACACTACAAAAGACCAAGGATAAAGGAGGACTAGAACTGCCTAACTTTCAGCACTACTTCTTAGCCAACAGGCTTCAGTTTATCTCAGGATGGCTAAAACACACCCTCTTAGATGAACCTTGGCTAGATGTAGAACAAGCACTCTGCAATAATCTAGAGATCTCAGACCTACCATTTATCAGCTCAAACATCCAACGACATGAATGCTTTAAAAGCATCAACATCAGCTCTTCTCTGACAGCATGGTGGGAGTTTCTAAAATTGACGGCGTCTTCATTAATCCCATGCAAACGTACACCTATCTGGAACAACCCTGACATATTACAAAACAATAATATGATAAACTTTTCAGATTGGAGTGGTAAAGGAATCAAATATTTAGAACATATACTAGAAGGAACAGAATTTATTTCATTTGACGGACTAGTTACACAATATGGGATCAACAAGAAAAGATTTTTAGAATATCAACAAATTAAATCCATAGTAAAAAAGAAATTTAAACCGGGTCAAGTTGAACTACAAACACCACCAAGTGTGGTTCAATTTCTTACTCTTAAAACCCCCAAATTACTATCCAAAATATACAGAATGCTTTCTAAAACAGATGAATCAATATCACTTCCTATTGCAAAATGGGAAGCAGATTTATCAGTTAACTTAGACCTAAACTTCTGGTCTCAGATTTGCTTAAAAACCTTTCATCTAATTAGAAATCCCAGTCTTCAATTAATTCAATACAAAATATTACATAGAGTGCACTATACAGGTCATCGGATGCTCAAGATGGGCTTTACGTCTACCAACAACTGCTCACACTGCCAAACCAATTCACCGGACAATTATATCCACGCTCTTTGGTTCTGTCCACCAGTTCAGAAGTTTTGGCGCGAGATATGTGAAGACTTATCGAAGTGTCTGAAATGTAACATTCCAACTTCCCCCTTAGTGTGTTTGTTGGGCAGCTTAGATAATGTCACTTCAGAAAAGAATATCGCCCATATGGTTTTCACTGCCCTATGCATAGCCAAGAAAACTGTCCTCATGAACTGGAAAAATAAAAACAATCTTAATTCTAACCAATATAGAAATTATCTATTAGATTACATTAGTCTTGATACAGCCTCTGCCACCACATCAGATCAATTGCTCTGGGCTCCTTTGATCAGCTCCATCACCTAGTGGGGGTGGGGGGTCATAGTTTGGTCCCGCCTTCACTGTTGTGATTGGTGTGGGGGTAGGGACAGGCTTAGGGCGTCGGGGGGTTCCCCGGAGGCATCTTCCTTGGGGGGCTCAACCCGGGGTAGCGGTCATGTCCGGTTAGGGGCTCTGTTGGCTCTCAGGTGACTGTTTCCTCGTGGCTGCGTGCAGCGGGACTAGGGGAGGGTCTGCGCTGACGGACGTGGGTTACTGACCTGGTAGCCTGGCTGCCCCTGGGTGGGTCCGGGATGGGCGTGAGGTTGTGGGGGCGCTCCGTCTCTGGGCTGGGACCCGGACCGGGCCTCGGGGGCTTGGGTCCTGGTTGGTGTGTTCCCGGGGTTGTGGGCGGGTGGGTGCATGGGGGCCCAGCCCTGGCGCAAGGTGCCGCCGGTGCGTCGAGCCACCTGGGGGGCTCTTCAACCGGTGGGGGAGATTGTCACATCTTGCAGGAGCTTTCCTCTCCTCAGGAGCTCCCTCTGCAGGAGGGGGAGATACAGGATAGGTGGAGGAAGATCTCAGCCTGGGTGTTTATTGTCTTATGTAGTCTGGAAGATGAGTGGATGGTGGGGTGGGTGCAGTTTTCTCTGTGGTGGGGTTGGGTGGACTGTCCCGGGCTCTGTGGGGCTGGGAGGCGCTGTTGCACTGGGCCCCGGTCTGGATGGGCCTGGGCCCCCTTTCCCTGGCGGGTCGCGGAGTATGGGGGTGCCTACTGGGGTCAGCGGGGGAGCTGGCTCCAGGGAGGGGTCACTTGACCCCCTCAGACATCGGTGCGTTGGTGGTTCTTTGTGTCCGGGGATGGGCGTCCAGGTACACACCGGCTCACTCCTTGGTGGCCGCTTATCGGGGCCTGGAGCCTGGGGCTCGCTCGGGCCACTTCGGAGGTGGGGTGCCCCCGGCCTCTCGGCCTGGGGCTCGGTCACTCAGGCACGGCTGGCTGCCGGCGGAGCTCACGGGCGCGTCACTGCAACTCCCCCTGGCTTCTGCTCCGCGGCTGCTGAGTGAGCCCTCATCTGGGACTCTCCTCAGCTCTTTCTGGGACAGTGGCGCGGCTGCCCCTCTGTTGGTCTTCCTTGGTCTCTTGTGTTCTGGGGGCCTCTGGATGTCTGGAGTTTTGATCTCCTCCATACCTGCTTCATGCCCTGGAGGACGGGGCTGTGGCCCCCCCACACCCTCTAGCAGATCATTACATGAAGGAACCTTTTAAAAAACAAAAAACAAGCGCGTCCATGCTCACAGGTGTACACACGGGTGATCACACCCACAAACTACACCCTTTTTGGCTCCTACCTCAAAGCACACTGTGTTCTGTTGATCTTATGTGCTGCACAATAATGTTTAATATTTAGTATTTACTGTCATATTCCCATATATCATTGTGATGTTGTTTATTCTATTACTCTTGTTCTCTTCTGCTTGTTTTCTTTTTTCTTTCTCAGCAGGTGATCCAGGTGATTGATATATGCATTTTTTTTTCTCTGCCCGTTCTGTTGGTTTTTGTCTTTTGCCCTTCTCCCCCGTCCCTCTTCTCAGCTGTTTCTCTTTCCCTCTTTCTTTCTCCCCTTCTTTCCCCCAGTCAAGTCTGTCCCGTATTCAGTAAGTGAAAATAAAATAAACAATAAAAGGTGAATCAAATGGACCATTATGGCAAGGCTGGGATGGTCAATTTGGTAAAGTAAATCCGTTGGGCATCTTTCTTTGCCTTTAGACAACAATTCTGATGGCATAAGAGCCAAACGGGACAGGCAAAAAAAAAAAAAAAGACAGGTATGTGCGATTGTCCGGTATATACGATCAACGCTCACACTTCACCCTTTAGCGTTCTCATGGTGTTCTCTACTACGTCCTCCTTACAACACACAGGGCGCACTGCGCTTTAGGGCGCACCGTACTTTTTGAAGAAAATCTAAGACTTTTAAGTGCGCCTTATGGTCGTGAAAATACGGTAAGTATTTACGAAGTGTTCGAGCTGTCTGATAGTGAAAATCCAATGCCTCTGATCACACACTGGAGCAAACTCTTCTCCATAGATCTCTCACACACAATTTCTCTGTCCCAGAGATACACACCAGGGCTTCTGTGCAATAGAGAAGACAGGTGAGCAATCCTCAGAGAAACAATAGGGAAGCAGACTTACAGATGAGAAGAGGTTTTCCTACAGCAATTCGTCCAACGCTCAGGCAAAGTCTGAAGGTTTGCTCTCGGTACAAGCAGACCATGACGCTATCACCATAATAGACCACTTCTCATCACATACAAGGAAATCAAGCCTCATCCCTGTCTTAAAAACTCACACAGAGATGAACGCCAGGACATCTGCACAGAAGAGAGGACAGGTAACTAATCGTTGAAGCAAAAACAGGCAAACAGACTCACTGATCAGAGATGGTTTCACTACCACAATTAATTCAATGCCCAGACTGAAGGTTTGCTTGCAGTACTGGCCAGCACATCAGCAGATGGCAAACAGGTGAGCCTGATTGCTTCAGGTCTGCAGGAGAAGAGGGCTGAGATCCAGTAAGGATCTTGTCCCTGCAAGGTAAGGTGTCCTTGGCAGCAGACACAAAACCACAAACTCACAGAGAGAGAGAGAAAACAAAAGCAAAGCGAGAAACAGAGAAATGGCAGGGACAGGTGGGCTTACCCTACTGGGATAATAAGCTGGCCGAAGGAGGAGACAGAGAGGAGATACACCAAAAACAAGAAAGCTCATTACCATGCATGAAGGGCATTACCCCAGGTCCAGCACCCTGAGACTCTACACTAAGTGAAAGGAAGGAGGCCGAGGAGTGGTGAGGGTCAGAACGACTACCCAGGATCCCTGAGTACATCAGGACAATGTGCTAAGTGAATACCTCAGGCAGCAGAAACATGTTTGTATAACCATTTACATATAACTGAACCAGCTGGTTACAAGGATGTCGAACCTAAAATGCTGCAGTGAGCAGCTGCTGTGATCCTTCATGGAAGAGATTCAAGTGAGCGCTCCGTGGTCAGTTTCCAGATCAAACTCCCATCTAAGCAAATAATACTGACATTTCTCCAGTTCTCATTTAATGGCAAAGGCTTCCATCTCCACAATGGAATACCTTGTTTCACATGGCAGTAGATTCCAGCTCAGATATAGGACTGGATGCGCTTTTCCAGGGTCTCCTTGGGCCGTGGTTGACTGCAGAGGCATATACTTGCACCAGAAATCATCTGCTGAAGTCAGGGCTCCTAAGGACTAGAGAGGTACAGTTAGGCTTTCAGGGTTTTGAAGGGTTTGATATTCCCTTGTCCATCTTAGAAGGGCTGCAATCATAGGGCACAAATGTTCTGTACCAGCTGACCAGTTCTAGAAAGGACCGTACCTTCTTTTTGGAGGGAGGCTGAAGGCATTTCTTGATGGCTTCCACCCTATCTACCTGTGACACTCTCTGCCTCACACTGTATACAGTGGGGCAAAAAAGTATTTAGTCAGCCATCGATTGTGCAAGTTCCCCCACTTAAAATGATGACAGAGGTCAGTAATTTGCACCAGAGGTACACTTCAACTGTGAGAGACAGAATGTGAAAAAAAAATCCATGAATTCACATGGTAGGATTTATAAAGAATTTATTGGTAAATCAGGGTGGAAAATAAGTATTTGGTCACCTCAAACAAGGAAAATCTCTGGCTCCCACAGACCTGTAACGTCTTCTGTAAGAAGCTTTTCTGTCCCCCACTCGTTACCTGTATGAATGGCACCTGTTTGAACTCATCATCTGTATAAAAGACACCTGTCCACAGCTTCAAACAGTCAGACTCCAAACTCTGCCATGGCCAAGACCAAAGAGCTTTCGAAGGACACCAGGAAAAGTATTGTAGACCTGCACCAGACTGGGAAGAGTGAATCTACAATAGGCAAGCAGCTTGGTGTGAAAAAATCAACTGTGGGAGCAATCATCAGAAAATGGAAGACATACAAGACCACTGATAATCTCCCTCGATCTGGGGCTCCACGCAAGATCTCATCCCGTGGGGTCAAAATGATCATGAGAACGGTGAGCAAAGATCCCAGAACCACACGGGGGGACCTGGTGAATGACCTGCAGAGAGCTGGGACCACAGTAACAAAGGTCACCATCAGTAACACACTACAACGGCAGGGAATCAAATCCCGCAGTGCCAGACGTGTTCCGCTGCTGAAGCCAGTGCATGTCCAGGCCCGTCTGAAGTTTGCCAGAGAGCACATGGATGATACAGCAGAGGATTGGGAGAATGTCATGTGGTCAGATGAAACCAAAGTAGAACTTTTTGGTATAAACTCAACTCGTCGTGTTTGGAGGAAGAAGAATACTGAGTTGCATCCCAAGAACACCATACCTACTGTGAAGCATGGGGGTGGAAACATCATGCTATGGGGCTGTTTTTCTGCCAAGGGGACAGGACGACTGATCCGTGTTAAGGACAGAATGAATGGGACCATGTATCGTGAGATTTTGAGCCAAAACCTCCTTCCATCAGTGAGAACTTTGAAGATGAAACGAGGCTGGGTCTTCCAACATGACAATGATCCAAAACACACCGCCCGGGCAACAAAGGAGTGGCTCCGTAAGAAGCATTTGAAAGTCCTGGAGTGGCCTAGCCAGTCTCCAGACCTCAACCCCATAGAAAATCTGTGGCGGGAGTTGAAAGTCCGTGTTGCTCGGCGACAGCCCCAAAACATCACTGCTCTCGAGAAGATCTGCATGGAGGAATGGGCCAAAATACCAGCTACTGTGTGTGCAAACCCGGTAAAGACCTATAGTAAACGTTTGACCTCTGTTATTGCCAACAAAGGTTATGTTACAAAGTATTGAGTTGTATTTTTGTTATTGACCAAATACTTATTTTCCACCCTGATTTACCAATCAATTCTTTACAAATCCTACCATGTGGATTCATGGATTTTTTTTTTCACATTCTGTCTCTCACAGTTGAAGTGTACCTCTGGTGCAAATTACTGACCTCTGTCATCATTTTAGGTGAGGGAACTTGCACAATCGGTGGCTGACTAAATACTTTTTTGCCCCACTGTAGCTGAGGTTGCGTGTCTCCTGCCATTCCCACTCACATCTAGAGGGACTGAGTCTAATCTCTGACCTTTGGATCCTGTCGAGGGCCATTGACAAGTGTTGCAGATGCTCTTCCAATGTTTTCTTGAAGATCAGAATTTCATCAAGAAAGGTTGCACTGCAGTGGTCACACACTTGGTCCATCAGCATCTGTAAGGTGCTCCATGCAGTCCAAACGGCATCACAGTGAACTAAAACAGTACAACTGGTGTTTGGAAAGCTGTGTACGGTTAAGAAGACTCTTCCAGTGACACTTGCCAGTATCCCTTACATAAATCAAGTACCTGGTGGCTCAGATCTTCTCCAACAGTCTCTCAGTTCTCAGTTTCCTGAAATCAATGCTTTTTCCCAGTGATCTATCCTTCTGGAAGATGATGGCCACTGGACTGCACCACTTTGAGCAGAAGGACCTAATAACTCCAAGTGCCAACATTTTCTCCACCCCTTGTTGCAGTTTTCCCAAGAGTTGTTGTGGAACCCAGTAAGAACGTTGGCAGATGGGTTGTCCATCCTTCAGGTGTTTGACAAAGCTGTTTCTTACAGGGTTAACAGAAAATAGAGGTGGAAACTCCTGGAAGATCTGGAGTAGCTGGGCCATCTACTGTGGAGCAAGATGCATCAGCACCAGAGACATCTGAAGGGTTACCTGCTGTTACATCCCCCAGGAGGATTTCTCTTCTCCCTACTAACCCTTTGTTTTGTCCAGGCTCCACCTCCTCTGTCTGATTGGATGCTGCGCAGAGTCCGGCTAATTGGTAATCAGCAGAACACTATTTAAGGCCTGTGGAGCTGTGCTTCTGTGCCCTCTGGCCATTTTGGTTGCCATACCTGTGCAGGCTTGCATGCCTTTGTATTTTGTGTGAGCATTATTGTTTCATGTTCGGACTGCTTGTAGGGGAGAGCTGCCTTTTGTTTTGACACCCTGTTTTCTCCTGTTCATGTGTTGTTCGGTAGGTTATGGTATAGGTTGTATATTTTGTTTCTTTGGAGTTAGGTAAGTTTCTTTTATTTCTACATGAGGGATGTTTTGTTTGTTATGTTGGCTTTGGCTCTCCCTGACGTTATACCTCAGTCTGAACCCAAATCCCATCACCAGTATTAAATAAACCTTCTAAAATTACCATCTTGGCTCCTCCTTCTCTATCCACCTTTATGTTCGTCCCTTCAACCCCCTAGACTAGCCAGGGGACGTAACACCTGCTCTGGCCTCACCTCTCACTTCAGGTTTACTTCAATTCAGTTCAATTCAATTCAATTCAATTTTATTTATACAGTGACAAAATCACAACAACAGTCACCTCAAGGCGCTTTATATTGTAAGGTAGACCCTACAATAATACATACAGAGAAAAACCCAACAATCACATGACCCCTTATGAGCAAGCACTTTGGCGACAGTGGGAAGGAAAAACTCCCTTTTAACAGGAAGAAACCTCCGGCAGAACCAGGCTCAGGGAGGGGCGGGGCCCTCTGCTTGCGACCGGTTGAAATGAGAGAAGGAAGACAGGATAAAGAAATGCTGTGGAAGCGAGACAGAGGTTAATAACAGATATGATTCAATGCAGAGAGGTCTTACCAGTAGCGCTTTTCCTGAAGTCTGAATTGGACATAATTTCCACTCTTTCAGAAGATTCAAATGGTAAGTCTGTTTCAGTTTCCTCTTTTCGGTTTTTATATGTCATTGGCCCTACCCTGCGAAGATCTGTATATGGTCCTTGGCATTTTGCTGGGAGTTTACTGTTAGCAGAAGAGAGGCGTAAAATAACCTTTTGACCAGGCTGGAATTCACGGTGAGCTTTGCTGCCGGTCATACCAGGTCTGCTGGCTTTTCTGAGCCTCACACAGGTTGACCTCAGCCTCTTCGCAGTTTCTTGCTAGCTGGGGTTAGAGGCCCTCTACATCCTAGCCACCAAGTAACTTGAAAGGCGAGAACTTCTATTAAAAATGATTTCAGCATGAGTGGAGTACTTAAACACAGGATATTAGAGGCCAATTAAAATCCAAAATTCAGATCTTTATTGTCAGGCCACAAATCATACAATGGTCGTACAAGTGAAACATGAGAAACAAATAAAAAATACACAAATAAAAACTACATCTGAAGGGAAAACAAAATCAAACTACAAAGACAAAAAAATGCAAAACTGGATGGACAGGTTACTTGTAAAGAGTAACAAGGCAACCTGGCAGCTGGAAGAAGGTCAAAGGGTTGAATATATACTGAAGCGAGGATTGTCTGATTAGACTTGTGGCAGAAAACCTTCGGAAATAGAACAAAGTGTGGAAGTAAAGCTGACAGGAATAAAATAAGGTAAGTAGTTCCCAGATTAAACAGGAAATGACAGAACATCAAAACTTCAGAATCGAAATTTTAATGAGCATTTTATTTTTCATGTCCTTTACATTATAGCCAATACAAATGATAATGTCATTTGCAAAAGAAAGAATTGATCAGACAGTGTTTCAAACAATAAAGAAAACATGCATTTATTCTAATATTACGTTATATTTAGTGCTTTATCTTTTTGTTTTTAAGGCTTAATGCAATTATGTAAACACTCCAAGTAAACATGAGTATGTTATACTGTGCTGGGAGTGAAATAAAAAACCATGTAAATAAATTAGCGAGGCATGGTGCATGGGTGACATAGAAACAAACATGTTATTAATAATGACCAGTTGCAGTCTTTGCAAAATCACTGTGGCTCAGGGAAAACTAATAAATAATGGCTTCCAATCTTCTGGCCTCCATTGGATTATGGTGTACCTTAGAGTAAAGCTGTATGAAGTAGCTTAACTAAGGAGAAACGAACCTTTTTTTTCTCTTGTTTGAAATAAACTATTCTTAAAAAAAAAGAAAAAGAAAAAAAGAAAAGAAAGGCAAGAACCCAGTTGAAACCTTGGGAACTTATCTGTAGCCAAATTCAAATCAATTCAGTTGAATTTTTTTATATAATGCCAGATCACAACAATGGTCACCTGCAAGATGATAGCCTCTCCAATCTCTTCCTTGGTGTGCTGCTTTGGCTGCATCTAGCACTTGTAAAGGCTCTTGAGATGAAAGTAAGTCTCAGTTGGGTCACCACCAGGTACTGGACTGAAACTTCATATCAGGCAAAATGTCAAATTTTGTTTGCAGTGCAACTTTTAGAGTTTCATAGCAATGGGCTCTTTCCCCATCCATCCCAGTCATCTCCAGGCTTTGGTAACGTATTCACAATGCAACTTCCCCCATCTGGTAGGGTGGTGTTTTTGGCCCACTTTTGGCCTCCACTTTAACACCAGCTGATCGGGCCACTTGCTCACCTCTTGAGACTAATAAGAGGGGATATCCACTGAGTGATCCTGGTATACTCACTGGCATGCTGGTGTTGGCAGTATAAGTTCGGGGCTGCTAGCTGTTGCTTTCCTTTGGCCTGCTGTTTTACCTGCCATGTTCCCCTCAGGTGGTATTTGGGCAGGGCTTCCATTAACCTGGGACCTTGAGTGCAGCTGATCAGTTCCTCAGTCCTCTGAGTTCTGCCAAAAGAACCTTCTCCCTCTTTTGCTGTCCTACCTGGAAGTCCCTCTTTATTGCAAGCAGGTCAGCATCTGTGCCATGTGTTGTGGGTTCCAAGGTGCTGCTAGGAAAGTCCTGTCCTCCCGCTCTGCTGATGAAAATGACATAGGGACGGTCTCCCATGCAGGATCTTCTCTAGCCGATACCTTCTCCTCTTGAAGCTCTTGCTGCTGGGACTGCAGCCTTGTGTGCAGGATTGTGGCCAATTCTGGCCCAACTTGGATATTTGACACCCTGCTGTGTATCCTTTATCTATTTTAAGGTAAGTTAATCCACATTATGTTCAATAAGGATGTCATGTGTTATTAACATCTATGTCCTGGTAAACAAATGTTTCAAACAAATCAGCCTCTTTACTGCTCTGATATCTTTTCCGTCTCAAGACAGTCATATTAGTAAAACAGCCTTATGAGAAAATATTTGCTAGAATATCTTCCAAACATCCTGTTTGTGTCTGCAGGTGTGTCAAGATAATTCTAAAAATGTTATCAATATACTGAAGACTGAAGTCAACCAAGCCACTCTTTTAGGTAAGGTAATCGGGTTTGTCCAGCTGAACCTGGCTGTGTACTAGACTGGCAGATTGAAAATAAGGCAATGTAGGGAGACTTCCTACCACGTAAATCTGTTCTACTCTCATCTAAAATTCCACCAGAGAAAACAAACAGAAGCCAACAAATACAAGGAAATAAAAGAGAATAAGTGTTCATTCAACTTCATGTCAGAAAAAATCAAGAAAGTGTCAAAACATCAAACTAAACTGCCTGAATTAATAATGGGGGAAGTGTGCGAATCAAAAAAATCTTGGAAAAAGAAAATCAGTTTCTTTGAAAGCCATGTTAATAAACTTGAACAGTATACAAAAATAGATGAGCTACAGCTGTGTGAAGGGCTACAGCTGGAGCAGGTAGCTGACGTGCTGAAGATGACACACCGAGTGAAATGCTCTCCCTGGAGCAACAGCTACTCTACTTCTTTGAGTCTAGAGATATTGCCATTGACAGCAATGTCATTTCAGACTGCCATGCACATTTGAGGAAAGACACCAAAGCAACACCAGTTTTTATCATTCATTTTGTGAACAGAAAAGCCACGACTGACTTGCTCAGGCAAACCAAGCAACTGAATATTTGTCAACAAATACTTCAAGAGGAATTCAAATTTCAAGAAACAAATACAAGGAAGTTCAATGAGAAACTGTAAAGTACAGATTAAATTAAAGGGGATACTAGAAACGGCCAAAGTCATCATGGCTAAATAATTAGTTGATTTAGATTGTTGATTAAGTGATAAGATTGATGGAGGTAACCAGACACTATAAATCTGTATAACTTACATGTTTTACTCTATAACCGTGATTAAACCAGAAGCTGTATAACTTGTTTTGACTTTTTATTTTCACACGTCCATCATATTAAAGTATACTGAGATGAAAAATATTGACTGCATTCAAAACCTTCACATCAGGAACTGTTTAAAAGTATTTGAATACTCTGTGTACAGACAGCATGCTGAATGTAACATTGATCCTGAAAATACCTTATCACAATATAAATCATTTGTTTGGATAGTTAACATAGGATCAACTAAACAAATAACTCCTGACCAGACATCCTCGATAATCCATTTTGATAGCAGAAGTTTTACTCAAATCCAAGACTGTTTGTTATGATACAACATAAACGTTTTTATTGTTGACATTTCTGAAACCTGGTTAAATGATAAACAAAACAGCATGGTTAATGAGAGGTTGTGGCCTTTACACGATAAACAAATGGTAAATGGCCTGTATTTGTATAGCGCTTTTACTAGTCCCCTCTAGGGACCCCTAAGCGCTTTACACACCCAGTCATCCACCCATTCACACACACATTCACACACTGGTGGAGGCAAGCTACAGTTGTAGCCACAGCTGCCCTGGGGCAGACTGACAAACAAGACTAAGAGATGGGTCACAATATTGGTGTGGTTTTGTGTATACTGTCGTGTTATCAGTGTCAAATTGTGGACTATACGTAATTTGAAATATGAAATGGGATGGGATGTGTTATGGCTGAAATAATAACAAAAAGTCAAACAATACAGGGAGTGCAGAATTATTAGGCAAGTTGTATTTTTGAGGAATAATTTTATTATTGAACAACAACCATGTTCTCAATGAACCCAAAAAACTCATTAATATCAAAGCTGAATGTTTGTGGAAGTAGTTTTTAGTTTGTTTTTAGTTTGAGCTATTTTAGGGGGATATCTGTGTGTGCAGGTGACTATTACTGTGCATAATTATTAGGCAACTTAACAAAAACAAATATATACCCATTTCAATTATTTATTTTTACCAGTGAAACCAATATAACATCTCCACATTCACAAATAAACATTTCTGACATTCAAAAACAAAACAAAAACAAATCAGCGACCAATATAGCCACCTTTCTTTGCAAGGACACTCAAAAGCCTGCCATCCATGGATTCTGTCAGTGTTTTGATCTGTTCACCATCAACATTGCGTGCAGCAGCAACCACAGCCTCCCAGACACTGTTCAGAGAGGTGTACTGTTTTCCCTCCTTGTAAATCTCACATTTGATGATGGACCACAGGTTCTCAATGGGGTTCAGATCAGGTGAACAAGGAGGCCATGTCATTAGTTTTTCTTCTTTTATACCCTTTCTTGCCAGCCACGCTGTGGAGTACTTGGACGCGTGTGATGGAGCATTGTCCTGCATGAAAATCATGTTTTTCTTGAAGGATGCAGACTTCTTCCTGTACCACTGCTTGAAGAAGGTGTCTTCCAGAAACTGGCAGTAGGACTGGGAGTTGAGCTTGACTCCATCCTCAACCCGAAAAGGCCCCACAAGCTCATCTTTGATGATACCAGCCCAAACCAGTACTCCACCTCCACCTTGCTGGCGTCTGAGTGGGACTGGAGCTCTCTGCCCTTTACCAATCCAGCCACGGGCCCATCCATCTGGCCCATCAAGACTCACTCTCATTTCATCAGTCCATAAAACCTTAGAAAAACCAGTCTTGAGATATTTCTTGGCCCAGTCTTGACGTTTCAGCTTGTGTGTCTTGTTCAGTGGTGGTCGTCTTTCAGCCTTTCTTACCTTGGCCATGTCTCTGAGTATTGCACACCTTGTGCTTTTGGGCACTCCAGTGATGTTGCAGCTCTGAAATATGGCCAAACTGGTGGCAAGTGGCATCTTGGCAGCTGCACGCTTGACTTTTCTCAGTTCATGGGCAGTTATTTTGCGCCTTGGTTTTTCCACACGCTTCTTGCGACCCTGTTGACTATTTTGGATGGAACGCTTGATTGTTCGATGATCACGCTTCAGAAGCTTTGCAATTTTGAGACTGCTGCATCCCTCTGCAAGATATCTCACTGTTTTTGACTTTTCTGAGCCTGTCAAGTCCTTCTTTTGACCCATTTTGCCAAAGGAAAGGACGTTGCCTAATAATTATGCACACCTGATATAGGGTGTTGACGTCATTAGACCACACCCCTTCTCATTACAGAGATGCACATCACCTAATATGCTTAATTGGTAGTAGGCTTTAGAGCCTACACAGCTTGGAGTAAGACAACATGCATGAAGAGGATGATGTGGACAAAATACTCATTTGCCTAATAATTCTGCACTCCAGAATTATCACAATCCAGTTTTGAGATCCCTTCCCAGACGCCTTAACGCCCACTCACATCCTGGGTCATCTGACTTCAGGAATTCGCATGATAAGGTGGGGCCAGGTTTCACAATGAACACACCCGAAACTCTGGCTGATTGGGACCCACACCCAATTTCACACCTTGGCTCAGGCAATTAGAGGATCATCAGGGGGTCCTTTTGTCCCTCTGTGGGGGGAAACTCCCACTAGGTTTATATCTGGGACTCTCCACCATTTGACCTTAGAACTGAAGAAGCTTCTCGGATGAGAGGTGAAATGTCTTCAAGCAACTTAAAGAAGTCCAGACGCTTTTCTTTGCAAGCTCCTCTGACTATATTTACCCTCAATGCCAACATAGTTGAGAGAAAAATGAAATAGTCACATACATCCCGATGCAATGAGTTTCAAATGAGATGTCAAAGATTGTAAATTAGTCACTGCCTTCTTGTATAGTTCCCAAAAATTCCTCAGCCTCACGTGGCGTGGAGAACACTTTGACCATGGAGCCATGCGTTACTCGTAAACGCGCTGGATAGTAGAAACTACACCGAGCTCCAGCATCCATTAGGCGTTTATGCACGCCCTGGAAGACCTGCCGCTGTTTCACCACCTCCGTCGGGATATCAGGGAAGATGTGAATCGCCTTGCCATTATAGTTCAAGGGAAACTGCTCCCGAGCAAGCTGTAGTATCTTCTCTCTCACTTGGACGCTATGAATCCACGCTATAGTTACCCGGGGATGATCTCTTTCCCCGGGGGTACGACCGCCCAACCGGTGTGCTCGGTCAATGTCCAAAGGCTTGTCAAAATTGTCCGCGCCCAAAAGTTTTGGGAGAAACAAAAATTCCACCATACGTCCATTTTCAATTTTTTCGGGCAGACCAACAATTTTAAAATTCTGCCGTCTGGACCGACCCTCCAGATCTAATACTTTTAGACGAAGCACCTCGTTATCCGCTTGCAATTTTAAACATGTTATCTCAACCAGAGAAAGACAATCGTCGTGATCAGAGCTAGCGTTTTCAACCTCCTGTAGCCGACCGCAGATACTCATCAAAGATGCCTGTGCTGTAGCCAGAGACGCTTCAAGACCGTCAAACCTTTCAGTCATCGTGATATTTATTTTCTGAATTTCAGAAAGAACCTTGGAAAAACTTTTATCACCATTCTCCGCGTCTTTAGCAGGCTCCGAGGTTAGCTCAGCTTCGTCGACTGGTTCAAGGGGAGGGGTGTCGATCCCGTTCGGAGGCTTCTCCTGCTTTTTAGCTTTTTCAGCTTTTGATTTGGGCATCCTGTTTGAGTTAGGGAACAAGTATTCTTCAGTGAAACCAGGAATTGTGAGGGATAGGACAATAAAGTCCAAAATGTGAAGAGAGTATGAGGAGCTCCACAGAAACACGTCTACTCCATTCGGTGCTCACTAGCGCCCCCGATTTCAACTTCTTTTAGAAAATTGCCATTTGATGGAGAAAACAGTGTTTCTGTGTGTTCCTTTAGTGCTAAATTTCTAATTGCGAGAGAGTGAATGATAGCAATAAGACGAGCCAGCACTGCTCTCCATCTTATTTTCTGCTGAAGTGCCATCTCTTGTTTGTCAATTGTTTCACCTTTTTTAATCCTCACTATCAGTTCTTTCCATGTTTTCATGGAGTTATGGTGTTCAGGACTATTGTCATGTGAGGTGAGATAAGAGCTGGCATGCTTCCAATTTGTCAGTCCAGAACTTGTTAAATTCATGTTTCTTTTAGAAAACAGCTTGCAGCAGAAGCAGAAAAGACTGTTGTTTTTCTCAGAATATACTAGCCAACTTCTAGGCATCTTTTCTCCGCTGACTAGTGTTTTCTTAAAATATAGGTGGTGGCAACTTCTTCCGTCACCCTCGTTTCTGGGGAAAACAAAGTCAGGTGCTACCTTCCTTGGTCCATTGCAAACCAGCTGTATTCGAATGCTGTCAGTGATAGCTGAAGGCCAGTTTGCAGGGTCCGTAGGCAGGGGCTTGTCCTCAGGGGGTTTAGCTCGAAGCATTTCTATGAGCATACATTTCCATTAGTTAGTTATTCAGAATAAACAGCAATCATAGTGGCGGAACAGTCTTTGCAAATTATTATGCAACACACACAGATACTCAGGCTACACATAATCACACCTGAAGTGGACGCAATTGGGTCTTCATCCTCAGGATCAACATATGTGGCTGAGAAGGTGGATGGCTGCTCATCTTGGGCAGTGGCAGTTGCAGAGGGTGCTCCAAAATATTTCAGAAGTGCCCCTGAAGAGAAAACCAATATAAAACTCTGATACATGCCTGCATCATTTTCATAATTACAACAAGAATATAATTTGCCCAATTTATCAAATGTTTAGAATTATATGTTGTTACGGCCCTGGGCCGGCTGTGTACTTTTGTTGTGCTCTGTCTTTAAAACTCCACAGGTCCTTCCCGATTGGAGAGCTGGCAGTGGCTGATTGGTCCCTGATCATGTGGCCCTTTTCAAAATCCCTCACCAGCAGCTGTGCTGTGGCAGCCACTGATAGCAGCAGCAGACCTGACCCTGGCTTCCAAAACCTGTGACATTCGTGTTTGTGATTCTCGTGACTTACCGAGATTTGTATATAGTGTGTGCATTAGTTTTCACTTGTAAATAGCACATTGTAACTAGACACTGAAACAGAAGGGGTGAGCTAACATTATTTTTCTTTGTACTGTTTTCTCCTGTTTATTTCAGTAGAGTTAGGTGTGACGTTTGTCTTTTGTTTGGTTTCTGTTTCACATAGGGTTTTAGATAGCACCTCTTCTCCTGACTTAGCTTGTTTTGTTTGTTATTTTGACCTTTGTTCACCCCGGAGCTTCATTTTCAGTGTAGACAAATAAACCAGCGTTCACTAAGAAATTGGTTTCTCTGTGTATGGTTTTGGGGACCAGGGCGGGGTCACTTCCTTTTTTAGCTCTTATGCTACGTTCCTGTACCCCTAGACTGGGGCGTAACATATGTATAACAAGCATTTTATTGAATAGGCTACCACACCATCAGTGTTTGGAAGTCATACATTACTCTGTAATTAGAGTAAGATACAGTACAGTAAGTAACTTTCCTAAATAATGTAGCCTAATAGTGTAAGGAATTTTCTTTTTTCCCAAATCAACTAGAATACAACAGAATGCTATCGTCTGATTTTAGCATAACATAGTATGCAAGCTGCTAACAAACAGTCATTATAATTTGTCATACATTGGGAATAGGAGACAAATCAACAAAAAAGCTCATCCAATTAATGGCTAATTAATATTGTGCTGAACACAGTCTAAAAGAGTCAACGAACCACATCAGTGTCTACTGTCTGTCTACTGTTTACTATCATAGGCAAGTGGTTTATGGTTAACTCGGTTTCCCTGGGTCTTCAAATTCAAATTCAAATTTTATTTGTCACGTACACAGTCATACACAGTACGATATGCAGTGAAATGCTTAGACAACTGCTCGTGACCTAAAGAAAACAAAAAGGGAAAAGGCTATGAATAAGATAGGAAATAAATATGAAAAATTAAAAAGTATAAATTTAACTAGGAAGGAATAAAATATAAATTAAGGTTAAAAATGAAATAACTGTACAACACAAATTAGAATGAAGGGTAAATTTAACTGGGAAGAATAAGATAAAATATATAAATTAAAGTTGAAAATAAAATAACTGTACAACAAAATACACAATATAGAACTATATAAGAATGTATGAAGAAATATAAATAAATATATACACAATAACAGCAGCTGTACAAGTACACACACAACCCTCTGTAGAGCTCGTCTGTCCTGCATGGTGCTGTTCCCGAACCAGGTTAAGATGTTTTCCCGCCAGGATGCTCTCTAAAGCACTTTGAATCACCTTGTTGTTGAATTGTGCTATACAAATAAACTTGCCTTTTCTTGCCTATGGTGCACGAGTAAAAGTTCCTGAGCACCTTGGAGGGCAGTTGGAAGTCTCTCAAGCGTCTGAGGTGGTAGAGACGCTGACGGTCTTTTCCCATGTTGTAGTTGTGTGTCTTATTTTGAAAGAAATATTTACATGTTACCATACCAACCAGAGAGCATTAAGGGGCAGAGAGAAGGATGTTACTCTCAATGTTGTTGGCGCATTTCAGGAGGACGCTGCTAATAAAGTTACACAATTACACAGTGAATTCGCGTTTATTCTTATATTTACAAAATACCACAGTTTTTTGTCTTGGTCGCATCATTTTATTTTGTTGTATTTTACCAGTAACACCTTAAACGCCGGTCCGTGAAAATATTGTCTTACATTAAACCGGTGGTGCAAACAAGGTTGGAGACCGCTGTGCTACGTGGTGGGTAGCGACACAGTTATGTTAGCATAACATAAAAACAGTGAAGCTGGAGGATGAACGCTAACTTTTTCCCACTGGATAAAAGTTAACGTGAGCATTCCCAATGGTTAGAGACAAATGCAATCGCATGGCAGGATGCTGTAAACGGACCAAACTTCAGTCAGGAGAACAACTGAGATAATCCATCCACAACACGAGGTTAGTCACTATTATACTGCTGCACGGGCTGGGCTGTAGTTACATCGGAAGGTTTTAAAAACTGAGCTTTAAAATGAACAGTGATGTTAAAAACCGAGAGAGGCCAAAAGTGATCACTGACTGTTTTTAGGGGCTGGTTCAGATTAAATAGAACAAGATACAAAACATTAAAACATGTTAAAAACACAACAGCCTTAATAAATCCAGGGTAGTTTGAACCTGGAAGCAGGATTCATCAGGTCATCACTTAAAGACCGGATATCCCACTTCCCATGAATGTTTTAATACAGTACAGTGGTTATTATTATCACTCGTCACATCCTGCTAATGACAGTTAAAATAAATAACATTCATAATAGAAATAACATTTTCTTGTGTAAACTGTATGTGGTGTTAAATAGGCCTATACTACTGTACTTTAATGTGGGTCATAAGGGTGCTACTTCAAGAGCCATATATTTTATGAGGTTTTACTCATTGTGAAAAGTTTGAGAACCACGGGTCTACTGTACAATTCAGAGTCATTCAAATTAAATTAGACTAAAACAGGGTGGAAATTATTACACTTTATTTGTAAAGAATGTATAATATAATATGGTCTGGTTTGTATATACTGGCTTTTCTACTCTTTACATGACCTCATTCACCCATTCAAGCAAGAACTTTTTTTAATGCTTTTTCTATCTACCAGTCACTCTAATGGATGTATTGGAGAGCCACTAGGGATTAGTATCTTGCCCAAGGATATTTGGCATGTAGACTGGAGCAGCCAGGGATCGAGCCATCAAGCTTCCGATTAGCAGATGATCTGCTCTACCTCCTGAGCTCCAGCCACCCCCAAACCCTGTGTAAACCTTTTCATCATACTCTAATTAATGTAAAATTATGATAGTTTGTCCAGTTACTTTGAGCATCTGGAAATAAAGCACTTTCTGTAAAAATGGCTGTAATCCCTAAACAAATGGTATGCACTGTTCCTGAAATTCAGCATCTGGAAATGACAAATAGTGAGGTGAGCGGAAAACGGAGAAATGAGACAGAAAGGAAGGGGTTCAAGAATAAAAGAGAGAATAATGGATTTTAACAGAGAAGATGTGAGAGAACAAGACTGAAGCTGCGAAGAGGGTGAAGCAATTTAAGGTTGTCATGGAGGAGCTTCAAAGAAGACAATTCACAGAGTGCATTAGCTCCCACTCCACTGGAGACATATACACACAAACCAACACAAATAGTTTGTCATTTCAAAGTATTTTTCGTAAAGAGGTTTGATATTGTAAATATACAATTAAAAATTTCAAACATCAACAGTTTCTGATTAAAATGTGTAGTCAGCAACTTTTACTATGAACTATCCTGACTGACATCCAGGTAAGCTGGTGCGTGTGTTTGGCCTTGGCTTTGCTGCTGTTTCTGCTCTGTCATTAAATTGTGTTTTTGTTTTGTTTTTACTTACATTCTGAACCTTTCTGTGTGCAGATGTCTCTGCTGTATTAATCTACGATTGATGTACATTTTTGAAAATCTGACAGGAAATGAAACTCCTTTCAGAAAGTTATGGTGCTGCCTTATTGTATTGGTATGCACATGGCTTTCAGACCTAACTAGATCTACATATCTATTTGACTGCCATCAAGGCCATCTGGGTTAAATGCTAGTTGTCTGCACTTAAACTCTGACAAAATGAAACTCATCATTGCTAGTGTCACCCTGAGTATCAAACAGTGCCTTAGATATTTAAGCACCTTCGCTAAATCTAGTTTGTGTGATCTTGGTGTCACAACTGGGGCAGCAGCCGTGTGATGTGTGGAAGGAGGACTCGAATGCAGCACTTATTCAGATGTGAGGGTGATTTATTAAGAATACCGAACATAAAGTGGGGATGGCAAAACAGAACTATGGATGAACTAAACTGAGAGAAACTAAACCAAAGAGTAGCAAACCTGAACAAAGGAGGACAGCAGGGAGAGCACGCAGGGTGACACAGAGGATGAACACAGACGACGCGACGAGGAACAGAGGCAAACACACACTATGGCTGTATCCCAATTCAGGGTCTGCAGCCTTAAAGTACGCAGCCTCAACGGTACTCAAAGACCGCTAAGGCCGGAAGTGCGAGGCTTGTGAAATGGGACGGTCTAGTCTCCATCGCGATGCCCAGGTTGCCTAGCAACCATGATAGCTGGAAATGTGTGGTTGACAGAAATGAAGCTTCATATCTGTACTGAACAGTCATATAAGATTAGCTAGTAAATAACAAATAGTTAATATTGTTCATGATAGTTGGTCTGATAGAATGAAGAGTAGACTGATATATGAAATATTCCTTTATTGGGTGAGAAAATCAGACCATGTCATAACTGCTGTAAGTCACACAGAATAGATATCAGAGCCTTAAACAGGCTGACGTCTGCTAAATGGGTCAAACTGGGCAGAAAGTCTACAAACACATAACATCCTTATAGAATATGATGTAACACTATAGATCAACTTAGCTCAGAATATATAAAGCATATAAACAATTACAGCAATATGATGCAACAAACACAGCAGCTACTGATCCAAAATACTCAAAGCTTCATAGAACTGAAACCAACATTTATTTTAGCTCCATTCTGCTGCTGATACAGACTTTAGGTTTCTGAACATTAAACTTGTTGCTGCCTTTCATAGTGTGTAGCTTGAAGGCCCTGAGTACTCTGAGTACTTTCTCCCACACTGGAAACACTGGGATGATCACATTATTTGAACATTACCTAATAAGACTGATTCAGCACAGACAGTTATGTTAAACTTTCCTAGCAGTCCTTCACAAACAGGGAACAGTCTGTCTATTCTCTCCATCTGTCAGCTGCTGCTGGCTCTTCCTCCTCCTCTTCCTCACACACTGCTGAGTTTGTCCTGGTGGATCATCAGGGCTGCAAAGCCTCACAGATGATGTGCAGCAGTGGGTCCCTCAGTCTGTCCTCACTCTGGACACTTGCAGTCGTCACACATGGAAATCAAATGTGTGATAAGCTGCAGGATTCAAACACAAGTGTAACTTATAAACACACGTTCATACTTTTATTCCACAATCAGAGAGAAAGAAACAGAGAGAGAGTGCAGGACAGACAGACAGGTGACAGTCTCAGGTGTACACACTGCTACACAACAGCACAGAGAAGCAGGATTTAGTGTTTGTGTTATTACGAGTGTAAACAAGAAGAGTTCCAGATGGTGCAGTGGACACATGTGTGACTGCTGTGATTAAAGCATCTTTCTTTCAGCTTAACGAGTGAACCGTCAGCTCGTTCAAACACACGTTAAAGTCCGTTTGGCTCGACACCACCGAACAGAGGCAGCAATATAACACAGCTCACATTAACAGTGCAGTGAATCCTGCTTGTGCCGTGATGTTCAGGACTGCAAACTGAGCAGCATCACTGACTTTCAGCTTGTTGTGTTTGTGGATATATGACTGACTTTAATTATCCATAAAATCCTCAGATTCTCTGTAAGATTAAGGTCGACTATTTTATTATTATATTTTAAAGGCTTTAAAAGCAAGTAAAAGCTGAACGTACAAACATCGCTAATTGCAAATAACTTTGCCGACATGTGGCCAACAGTAATGTTTTAATGTTCCTCATTATTAAACATTTGCACATAAATAAGTGACATCATATTCAGTACTTACTTTTCACAGTTTACTCTTTAGCCGCTCCGCTTCTGCCATCTGCGGCAAAATTATCCACACCCACCGCCGCGCTATGAATTGTGGGATATGTTGGGCCACGAAGTCTATACACTGCCACATCCTTAAAATTCAGGGAAATGAAGGGTGTCCACAATGGCGATAACGACCAGCTAGTGGCCTAGAAAACGGCCAGTGATGATGGGGCGCCAGACGCGGATCGGATGGCGGTGTGCCAGCAGCAGAACCAGGCAAGGATGAGGAGAAGGATGAGGCTGAAGTTGAAGCAGAGACCAGGCCAGGCAAAACTGAAGCTGATGCTGCAGGCGAGGATGAAGACCCGGAGTTTGGTGTGAAACAACTTGACCGGCCTGAATAAATTCCTGACCTCAACCCAACAGAACACCTTTGGGATGAATCATAGCGGAGAATGCGAGCCAGGCTTTCTTTTCCAGCATTAGTGTCTGACCTCACAAATCGAATCGGAAAGAATGGTCAAAAATTCACACTCTCCTAAATCTTGTGGAAGACTTACCTAGAGTTGAAGCTGTTGTAGCGGCAAAAGGTGGGCCGATTGATCTCCACTTGAAACTGTTCCCTTGGATCTTCAGAGCAGAGATTACTGTTGGTGGCTTGTACTTGCTTTAAAGGAGAGGCCCCATCTTATCTTGATGACCTTGTAGTACCATATCACCCTATTAGAGCACTTCGCTCTCGCTCTGCAGGCCTACTTGTTGTTCCTAGAGTATTTAAAAGTAGAATGGGAGGCAGAGCCTTCAGTTTTCAGGCCCCTCTTCTGTGGAACCAGCTTCCAGTTTGGATTCAGGAGACAGACACTATCTCTACTTTCAAGATTAGGCTTCAAACTTTCCTTTTTGCTAAAGCATATAGTTAGGGCTGGACCAGGTGACCCTGAATCCTCCCTTAGTTATGCTGCAACAGGTGTAGGTGACTGCTGTTGTGATTTGGCGCTGTAAAAATAACCTTGAATTGAATTTCGGGGAATGGAATTAGTTGCCCTCATTCTTTTTGTTTCACTGATTCAGAAGTAGTTTTTAAAAACAGACATTCCCGGCCACCAGACGCTCGCCCTCGGGCACCCTCCCCGGGCCTGGCTCCAGGGCGGGGCCCCGGTAACCCTATCCCGGGCAGGGTAAACTGTTCCCTCGATATTTTTTTCATAAGGGTCTTCTGAATCGCTCTTTGTCTGGTCCCTCACCCAGGACCAATTTGCCATGGGAGACCCTACCAGGGGGCAAAAGCCCCCAGACAACATAGTCCCTGGGATCCCTGGGACACACAAACCCCTCCACCACGATAAGGTAGCGATTCAAGGAGGAGTAAAGTAGAGATCAGTTTATCAAAGTTGCCAATAGGTGTAAACAGGCAAATCCATTAATCACATAACTACTCTGCAATGAGCTATTTGTAATTATGTCACGGTTTGGCATGGCAAACCGTGGGGGGTGTGGGGAAGGAGGACCCAGGCGCGGTGCTCTATGTACAAGCAGTGCGTTTATTTACAGTGATGGAACTGATACACAACAATAATACATCCCCGTGTGCTCCCGACTTCCACTCCGTGTCTTCTCCCAGTGTTTGTGCTCATGTGTCTGCTCCCTCGTGCCAGTGCACTCTGTGTCTGCTGCCCTCTCGTCCAGCAATCCTTCCTGGGAAAATAGAGGCAGTAGTTAGCACCCTCAGTTCACTTGGTAAGCTCACACTCACAAACAGACCAGCTGGAGAACTGACAGGAAGTCTCACAAAATGATCCCGCGTCGGTGGGAGCTCCAAGAGTCTCTTAAGTAGCTCCCCCGACGAGGCCTCATCAGCAACAGGTGCGTGGCTTCGGGTGTGGCCAGTCCCCTAGCGGGGCCACACCCACCAGGCCTGAAGGCGCCTGTAAACAAGGGTTCAGATACACCTGCACCCACACACACACACACATTCATATCTACAAGGACGGAGAAGAGGGGGCAGCAAAACACCAAAAATACATATAATATAACCGGTCCATGACTGCCCAGGGATCCTGGGTCGCTCAGACCCAGAACCCTGACAGTTGCAGTGCCTGCCTGTGAGTCTGTGTAAGTTCAGTCTGTGTTATGTTTCCTGTTTTACTTTGAAAGACTGTGTCTCATGTAAATGCGTCTGGTTTTGCTTCCTTTGTCTCGTTAGGCCTGATTTGCCCCAGCTGTGTTTCCCTCCCTCCCTGATTGCTCCCTTTGTGTATTTAAGCCCTGTGTTTCTCTGTGTCCGTGTTGCGATCTACCCTTATCTTGCTGTGTGTTCTGTCTGCGTAGGTGTATTTTGTAGTCTCAGTTTTGTTACCCTTTTGAGTTCAGCATTACAGCTGTTAAAGTTCACGTTTGTCTCCGGAGTCTGCACTTTGGGTCCTTTTCCTGCCTGTACACAGCTGTTCCATAACAAGAGGATGTGTGCAGACGAATAAAAACTCACACCATAAATACACAATACTGTGGCGAGAGAAGTGGAAATGCTCAGGAAACCAAGCTGAGGCAAATAAACATAATGACACAAGAGGAAGCAAAACTGAACACACTGATAAGAGACTGTGATAATAAAACAGGAAACACGCAAACTAAGACACACTAGCTTGACACTGGGACCAGGGAAGAAACAGGTATGAGAACATGGAAACACAAAGACATGACTAGAACCCAGGGAACAAGGGAGTAATGGACAAAGAGGGAGCGAGGGACACAAAAGGAGGGAGTGAGACAGAGCGAGAGAGCGAGGGACACGGAATGAGAAGGGAATGATGGGGAGACCATGGATAATAATAATACATTTTAGTTGAAAACGCCTTTCAGAACACTCAAGGACACTGTACACAATAGAATAATAGAAGCATAAGACATAAAACAAATTTAAAATAGCAGAGTGGAGAGGTTATGTGGGATGAGCTATTTTGAACAAGTGAGACAAGGAAGAGATATTTCCTAAATGAGGAGGTCGGGAATTCCAGAGTTGAGGAGCAGAGCAGCTGAAAGCCCTGCTCCCCACGGGGGCAAGACGGGGGGAGGGGATGGAGAATGAAAGGGAAGAAGAAGATCTGAGACAACGAGATGGGGCGGTGATCTTAACCAGATCAGAGAGATATGGAGGGGAGAGATGATGAATAGCCTTAAATGTGTACAAGAGTATTTTGAAATTGATACGATATTTGACCAATGAAGCTGCTGCAGGACAGGAGTGATGTGATGGACAGAAGGGGTCCTGGTGATGATACGAGCAGCAGAGTTCTGGACGTGTTGGAGCTTGTGCATGGATTTTTGAGTAAGACCATAAAGAAGTGATTTACAGTAATTGGAAGTAACAAGGACGGAGAGAAAAGGACAGAGACGATTAATGTTGGGCAATTGGACATATGCAGACCGAGTAAAATTATTAATGTGTGAATCGAAAGACAGAGTACTGTCGAGGATGACACCCAAACTTTTCACAGAGGAAGAAACGAAGACCGGCGAGTTATTGATAATAACAGAGAAACTGTTGGTTCTGGATAATGTTGATTTAGTGTCGACCAAGAGGAGCTCGGATTTGTTACTGTTGAGTTTGAGAAAATTAGAAGAGAACCATGAATTTAGTTCAGCTAAGCAGAGGGTGAGGGAGGAGGGGGGAGAGCAGAATCAGGTTTAGTGGACAGATACAGCTGGGTGTCATCAGCATAACAGTGAAACTGGATATTGTATTTACGGAAAATGTGTCCGAGCGGAAGAAGGTAGATAATGAAAAGAAGGGGCCCAGGACAGATCTCTGGGGCACGCCAGTGGTCAGAGGGAAGGGCTGAGAAGTGAAGGATTTGAGCTGAATGAACTGAGTGCGATCAGACAGGTACAATTTAAACCAGGCTAGTGGTGTATGGGAGAGACCGATGGAGGCTAACCTACTGAGGAGAACAGAGTGAGAAATAGTGTCGAGAGCAGCGCTCAGATCAAGGAGAATAAGAAAGTAAACCGGAGTCAGCTGCCATAAGAAGATCATTGGTTATTTTTATAAGTGCTGGTTCAGTGCTATGGGACTGGAACTGTTCATACAGATTATTATTAGTTAAATGTGAGTGGAGTTGTGTGGCAACTATTTTCTCATGAATTTTTGAAAGGAATGGTAGATTGGAAAATTCTCTAAATTATTGGGATCTAGACCAGTTTTTTTTTTTTTTCAATATTGGGGTGATGGCAGCAATTTTGAGGGAAGCAGGCACAGTTCCAGTGGTAAGAGAAGAGTAGACGATAGCAGATATGAGGGGAAGCAAAGAAGGTACACATGACTTAACTAAAACTGTAGAAATGGGGTCTCGCTGACAAGTAGAAGGTTTTGACTTACAAATGAGATTTGAAATATCAGTGACAGAGGGAAGCTGGAAGGCAGAAAAACAGTGTGATGGAAGACGAATTACAAAGGAAAAGCTAGATGGAAAATTGGAAAGCAGGTCTTGGTGTATTTTGTGAATTTTCTCAATGAAAAATAACATTAGAGAATCACAGAAGGAGGACGAGTGAAGGTGAGCAGGTAAAGAATCTGGTGACCTGAAAGAAGAACTAAACAGTAAAAACAGTATCTTGGTTGAGTCATCTTTTGAACAGATAATGGTGGAGTAGTAATCAGATTTTGTTTGATTAATACACTCCTTATAATACAGAATATGATTATTAAACATTTCCTGGTGGGTAGTAAGACCAGTTTTCTTATAAAGGCGTTCAAGCCGTTGGCCTTTTGCTTTCAGGAGCCGGAGTTCAGCTGTAAACCAGGGTGCTGATGGAGAGAATGATACAGATTTTGTCACGGCTGACGGAGTAAACCGTGTGGAGGAAATAAATGAGGATCCAAGCGCAGGCACTTGCTGAGATGCGAAGGTGGTTTAATGTAAAATAAAGCACAAGGTAAAAAATGGCAGAACAGAACTAAACATAATCTAAACTACTAAACAGCAAACGTGAAGGAGGGTGAGCAGAGGCATATGCTAGTTGACAGCAGGGTGGACACACAGTGGATTCACAGACAGACCAGCAAACAGCACACGAGTAGTTGCGACTTAAATACACACAGAAGAACACAGGGAGATTACACAGGTGGAAGTAACTGACAAGACGAGACAGGGGAAGCAACACTGAACACACTCACATGAGACACGGACCTTCACAATAAAACAGGAAACACGAAACAATTCACAAGGACGCAGACTTGACACTGAACTAAATCAACATTAAATACAAGGGCACAAGACACTAAACCTGAGAACGAAACCCTAAACCAGAAAAACTGAAACATAGGATATAATTTTCAAAACAGGATAACAAAAGAATCAGAACATAAATCCTTATACAGAAGAATACCAAAATATAAGAAACTCAAAATACTGGGTCAAAATGAACCGTGACAGATTTGGTTTTGAGTGGCGCAACAGAGTTTAGAATACTATTGAGACTAGAGTTATAATAGGAAACCAAGTCCTCTTGAGATTAATGCAAATTACTAGAGAAAGCAAAAGAAAGGGTATCAGGATTGATTTTCTTAAGAGGAGACGAAAATGCTCAGAGTGCATTTTCTTAAATTTATTAAGCAGTTGAAGGTTCAAGTTGTTTTGGTTTTTTTTTAAAGGCTGCTGTGTCTTTCTGCTTCACTTCAGAGATCTAAACAAACAAAGTGTACCACACCCAGACAGTAATGCTTTTTATTATGTGTCATAAACAAGATACTAAGGTGATCAAAAGTTGGAGGAAAGCCACGGTTCTCCATATTTGGCTGAAATCCAGCACTTTGCTTCATGCTTCTTCTTGTTCTGCAGCCTTCTGGGCATCTCCACATAGGAGGGGTATCCAGATTCATAGGCTGCATCCTCCTGAGGACCCGGCCTTTGCGCTCTATGTGTACTCAAGAGGCCGGGTATGGGTAGGATATGAGGTAGATGCAATTTTCTGACCTCCTGCTGTTTGTGTTATTTTCTGTTGATTGCTCATGGTCTCTCTGTGTTCCTCTTTTCATCTCCTTCCCCTTAAAATGTCAGAAAGGAGATGACTGGTTAGCAATTATGCAAACAGTTATGCAAACTACAATGAAGAAGCCAGTCTAATAGGAGATGAAAGCACAATAATAAGTTTGCAAAAATATCTAACACATTAACCATTCATCATATATAGTCTCATTTCATTTTGCCACAGTTATTTACCTAATTGTGTTTTCTTTTTCATAAATGGCAGCTAGAGATGAATAACTCAGTAAAAACAAATCTGAGTGAGAGAAAATATTTAATTATGTTTGGTGGCCTAAAGTCACCTTGCTGAGTTTAAAAGGAAATTTAAATACATAAAGTACAGGGATGTGTTCTATTCTCTACCAACATTTGCTGAATACTGAAGGCAGCAGTTGCTTTTAAGGTTTAAATGTTTTCGTAAATCAGGTCAGATCATTTACAACATGTTCATAAACTACTTTCAGAAAAATGCTGAAACTTTTTCTGACATTTGCTTTTCGTGACATCATTTTGACAAATCTTTACTGTCAGATGGTAACTTGACGTTCAGAAGGTACAATAAGCCTTGGAGGGACAAGATTCACCCAGTGTTCAAATACTGGTAACTGATTTGTGTCATTGCTGCATGCCACGCTAAGTGGCACTGTTATTTTTCTGTTGCTCTTGTCTTTCAGGTGCCAAGCCTCCACCTTCCTGCAGCCTCCACCTTTCAAAGTTATTTGGCATCACCTGCCAGGGATGGTTACAAAAGGGCAGCTCTCTGGCCAGCTGCGCCTGCTTCTGAATCTCTCTGACCTTTGGGTTTATAAGTTTCTATATGTGAACAGAGTGATTGTGGTGGGAGGCTGGACAGGTAAGTTTGGAGTACCCCATGTACATGCAACAGAGCAACTAGGTTATGCGGTTGATGCCACTTTCTCATCCAGACAAACCCACAGCATTGTGCCCTGTACTGCTTGAGTCTAGTCACCCCTCTGCTAGGCCAGTGAGACTACCCTCACCTCCACATGGTGAGTGTGGATGCTTCTATGCCATAAAAGGGTCATCTTATTGCAGATTGTCTGGCATGAAAGCATAAACAGCATCCAAAAGTGGTGGGACTGATTAAGGCTGTAGAGAATGTGAGGAAGTTACAGACCAACCATCACCACCTTGATCCCTGTTTCAAGCCTTTCATCCTAGAGCACAGGTATCAAATTCCAGTCCTCAAGGGCCGGTGTCCTGAAACTTTTCCATGTGTCCCTGCTGCAACACACCTGAATAAAATCAGTAGATCATTAACAAGGCTCCATAGAACTTGACTGTATGCAGAGGTGGCAGGTCAGCCATTTGAATCAAGTCACATCAGCTCATGAGTGAATGAACATGATGCAACAGAAGTACATTTTTCTAAACACTTACATTTAATTACATTTATTTGAATGTACTTGAGTAGGGTTAGGGGTTGCCACCTCTAAAAGCCTGTTGGCTTCATTGCGTGATGGCCTCCAGCTCGCACTGGAACGGTTTGCAAGTGGAGGACTTTAAGTAACTTGGAGTCTTGTTCATGAGTGACGGGAAAAAGGAGATCGACAGATGGATTGGTGCTGCGGACGCTGTACCGGTCTGTTGTTGTGAAGAGAGAGAGCTGAATGTAAAAGTGAGGCTCTCAAGTTAATGGTCGATCTACGTCCCTACCCTCACCTATGGTCACGAGCTGTTGGTAGTGACCGAAAGAACGAGATCGCGGATACAAGCGGCAGAAATGAGTTTCCTCCGAAGGGTGGATGGATGGATGGATGGATGGATGGATGGATGGATGGATGGATGGATGGATGGATGGATGGATGGATGGATGGAGGGATGGATAGATGTCTTGTGTTGCTGTCTCCTCCCTGCCTTATCACCAACTTGGGGTTGGTATCTTTCCCAAGGATATTTGCCATGCAATTTGGGACAGGCGGAGATCAAACCACCAACAAGCACCAACTTTCTGAACTTAAAAGTTGAAGCTTGTAAGAACTATAATATATTGATTACATTTGACATGACCCAAGATGTAAGTGGGCGTTAAAGCGGGAAGTCTGGGAAGGTTCATCTATGTCTCCAATGGGAATAAGCTGACAGAACGTAGGTGGAATGAGTACTTTTTCAGTTTTTCAGAGTCACTTCAGTTTAGTGTGACCAAGTGGTCGGCGGGGTTATAAAAAAGGAATAGAATGACAACACCACCTAGGGGAATTTCACCCCCAGGAAATATAAAATCGTTTGGGAATAAAATGTAATAAAAAAACAACAACGTTTGCACAGGTTCAGGGATGCACACTGAGGCCAGCTTAAATATTAATACAATTGTATTTATTAGTATAAAATAAGATAAAACATCAACAATAACAGAGCACTGAATATAGCGTCATCTAAAACTGTGTCCCAAACTACAATAAGACTGAACCATAGAACTGGGACTTACCAGCAGCGGTGGACCCAAAAAGAAAACCACCTGCCTAGTTGCTGTTTCAGGACTCCTCCTCAGTGGAGCTGCTGTCTTGTTTTGTCTTGTGTTCTGTTTTGTTGGCTGTCTTGTTTTACTCCTGTTGTTTTGCCTCGCCTCGTTGAGGCTTTGGGTTTTATTTTGAGCCCCTTCTGGACCAGAAGGGTGCATGTGTTTTATTAAAGATTTAAGTTTTTCTTTTATTCTTTTTATTGTATAGAGAGAGCCTGTTATTTGGTGTCCCATGTTTTATTCTTTTAATGTCTGTCTTGTGCTCTTATTTCAGTGAACTGAGGACCCACCAGCGGCCGTGGGACCTCTGGTGGTGGATCGTTTTCCACATTTCCTTTGTGAATAGACTGTAGTGTTTTGTTTTGTTTTTTTGTGGTTTTCTTTTTGGGTCCACCGCTGGTGGTAAGTCCCAGTTCTATGGTCCAGTCTTATTGTAGTTTGGGACACAGTTTTAGATGACGCTATATTCAGTGCTCTGTTATTGTTGATGTTTTATCTTATTTTATACTAATAAATACAATTGTATTAATATTTGAGGCAGCCTCAGTGTGCATCCCTGAACCTGTGCAAACGTTGTTGTTTTTTTATTACATTTTATTCCCAAACAATTTTATATTTCCTGGGGGTGAAATTCCCCTAGGTGGTGTTGTCCTTCTATTAATTTTTTTATATCCCACCAACCACTTGGTCTCATTAGCAAAACTCTATATTTATTGTTTACTTTACATCTTTTTTTAAAAAATTAAACAAACCTGGCCTGTATGGTAAAGGGGATGAAGAAAGCAAGACTGAACTCTTTGGCCTTATTGCCAAGCATCATGCCCAAAGAAAACCAGGCACTATTCATTACCTGACCAATGTCATCCTTACAGTGATGCATGGTGGTGGCAGCATCATGATGTGAGTTTCAGCAGCAGGAACTGGGAGACTAGCCATGGTCAAGGGAAAGACAAATGCACCAAACAAATGTACAGAGATATCCTTGATGATGATTTGCTCCAGAACACTCGGGACCTTGGACTTGGGCAAAAATTTAACTTCCAACACAATAATTCATGTAGGCATACAGCCAAGACAACAAATGAGTAGTTTTGGGACTGTCAAACCCGAAACTTGAATATGTTTAACCAGACTTTATTTGCACAAGAGAAAATAGTTCACAAGGGAAAATGTACATGGGAACTCAAGCGTTGGTCTCCAAAACAGAGGGAGAGAACGATTACCAGGGACTGAATAAGAGAGAAAATATAGCAAACAAATGTCATGCAGCTTACTTTGCAGGCAGATGGAGAGTGTTTTAGGGGGTTAGCAGTGTTAGGCTAGGTGAGCGTACTGAATGACTGCAGGTGAGCCGGTGGTCCAACCTGAGATGTACAGCAATCTGGGATTGTGGCGGCAGGAGGGCAGGCAGGTGAGTGGTGTGAGCCAAAAGCACAGCCAGCGAACCGAATCTCCAGTGAGGTCAGTGTCCAGGTAAGCAAAAGGCACTGCAAATGGTGAGTATGACGAATCTGAAGAAGACGAATTGGCGAAGAATGGCTGAAAACACTGGCCTGAAAAACAACTGGATGATAATCCAGATCACCGACAGGTGAGTTGATGAGTCTGCCCAAAGGTGGAACATGGGAAAACACACAGCCACTCACCCAGTCCATGACAGGGACAATTCTTTGTTCACTTCGTCAATACGGGGTGTTTGTGTAGAATTTTGAGGAATTTAATTCAACCATTTTTAATAAGGCTGTAACGTGATAAAATGTGCAACAAGTGAAGCACTGTGAATACTTTCTGGATGCAATGTAACCAGCTATGCTGTCAAACATTTGATATCTGATATTGTTTGAAACATCCATCCATCCATTTGCTTCTGCTTATCCTTTTCAGGGTCGCAGGGGGCGCTGGAGCCTATCCCAGCTGTCATAGGGCGGCATGGTGGCACGGTGGTTAGCAAGAAGGTCCTGTTTAAAACATGTACAGTTAAATAATCCACTTAATGTCAGGGTCCCTGTGTCTACCCGGTCGGCTCAGTGTGGCTACATGTGTTTTTGTTTTGGTTTTTTGCTCCTGCTCTCTCTCTCTCCCTCCCTCTGTCCCTCCTTCCTCTCACTGTCTGGGTGGAGCTCACCAGTCCACACACCTGTGGCTCATCACCCGAAAGTGTTCCAGTCACTATATAAGATGGCAGCTCTGTGTTTCTCGACGCTGGACCGTTGCCGAGTCCTGTCAGTGTTAACCCCAGCCTTGTTTACTCTCGTGTCTCTCTAGCGATCTTCCTGTAGTAGTCTTCTTGTATCTTTGTGAATAGATTTCCCCGGACCTGTCCCTGTGTTACCTGTGCGACCGAGTGTGTGAGAATTGAAGCGAGCTTTGTGTTTCTTGTGGATTGGTGGAGAGCAGTGTTGGGTAAGTTACTTTAAATTAGTAACTTAGTTACATTACTAGTTACTTCTATCAAAAGTAACTCAGTTACTTCAAGTTACTCGTTACTTTCAGAGTAACTAGTTACTAGGGAAAGTAACTTTGGTTTTACTCAGAATTCTCTTGTTAATGTGTTCCTTCTGTAACTGGATACCCAGCCAGACTGCTAGTCTTCTGGCTTGCTTACTTGCCACAGTGCACTGTGCCACCTACCAATAGAAAGGAAAAAATAATGTGCACATTTCCACGAGAGAAATCCCACGCCTGATTCTATCCTAACCTGCTTTTTACATCCAACACAAAAACTGCAGCCGTGGTGCTTTCGATTGTACTCAGAACTCGGAAATTCTGCCTTCTGAATAGGAAGATGTAGGTAACACCAGACTGCAGATGAGCTGCATACAGAGCTGGACTGTGACAAAAAAATCGTCCCGGGCATTTTGACTAGAGACCGGCCGCCATTATAGGAAAAATCATAAAGCCTTTGAATGAAAACAAACACTGTTGTGACAGTGATGTTCACTGTTCTGATGGTATATATGCATCAATCTATCAATCATTTGTTGTAAGCTTCAGATAATTATTTAATAAAAGCGAGACATTTTAAATGAGAATAAGAAAGTATTTCTTTGTGCCCACCTTTCCCTGTTAATACCCTACCTGCCCCCTGGCAACACTTTGCTAGACCCGCCCCTGCACAGTTACCAGCTGTCAGCTGCTTAGAAAAGGATCCTGGTGTTATTTGTCTCTCAGAAACAGCTCATAACTTCAACTCATTCATGTTAACTAAAAGGTAAACCTGTTTCTCCATCACCTGTTCAGCTCTGATGATTCAGTAAGGACATCTCCTGGTTTCATCTTCATGTTTCCCTCTCACCACATATCCAAACCGACATCATGACCAGCAGCTTTACAGCTGTGGCTCCAGCAAACATCAGCTGATACTAGAAATTAATATTAAATAAATTCTAACAACAGCTGATCAAGCTTAAAAGTGCTGCTGTTGTTTAGCGCGACATCCGCTGGTTTCCTCTTTCTGGCGCAAAGTGGGCGATAAACAAACGAGAGAGCCGATCAGCTGATCATTGATCAGTTTTCATGATTGAAGTAGAAACAGGAGAGGGAGGGGGGAGAATGAGAGAAGAAGAGGCAGCTGTGCGGCGTAAACACAGAATAAATCCGGCTTTGTGTCTTTTTCATTGTAGCTGAAGTCCGGGACAAACTGTTCTTTTTCAGCTCAACACGAAATGCATAATAATTTATCTGAATATGAGACGATTCCGTTTTTTACTGGACGGTTGGAAACTCTAATAATTAACCTTATGAACAAAATAAAGTTCAACATCAGTAACATAGCACCACCCAGCTGAGAAACCCCGTCATGCTAGCTAGCACGCAGTACGAAAACGTCAGCATAACGAAAATAAACTCCACCTAAACTTGGTTCATATCTGACCCAGATAGACTGCAGGTCATAACTTCTTACCTGAAGTTCAGTTCACCTGACACTCGGACCAGCGGCCGCCTCGGGTCTCTCCTCTTGCCTCCCTTTTCCTTCATCCACCTGCTGGCCTCCACCACTTGCTAATGTTACTGAATCTGTGGAAGCTCCGTGATAGCCACCACATGAAGTAACGAATAACGAGCCTATCTAAATCCTAGTAACGACTAACACGTTCCCGGTTTTGGCATAATAACTAGTTACCGTGCTCGTTACCACAATAATAACGTAGTTACTGTAACGCGTTAGTCCCAACACTGGTGGAGAGTGAAGAGGAGCATGTGGCGTGGAGCGTGGACGGAGTGTGGACCTAGGAATGCGTGTGTTGAGTGAAAGCGTCTTTCCCTGTTTGTGTGGATTCCCGGATCCCGTCTTTTCCCCCACTTTGTAAATAGCTCACCTGGTGTTTCTGTAAATTAAGACTCTTTAATGTTCCCGACCCAGAGCCTGCGCGTGAGTCTGCTCAGTCCAGTTGTGACATTTAATTTCATTGCAGTCTTTTAACAGGCTAAGGCAGGTTATAATGTGATAACCGAGCTGCTATCTATTATGGCCTATTGTACTTGTTGCCAGATAATATTCTTTTTGCTTCAGTAGATATAGTTATCTAAAGCTTATAGTGTGTATTTGTTGTCAGATTTCTTCTTGTTTTTTAAAAATGTTCCTTTTTTTGGGTTCTGATTGACATCACAGAAACAAAGAAACTAGGACATTGAATAGTTGTGCAGCCGCATAAATGGAACAGTTAATTTTAGTCAGTGGATGTAAATCTGTGAGAAACTGACATTCACATTTATATGTACTGCTTTTCTTATTAATATGCAGACTCAAAGTGATCAGTTGATGCAGATCCGTATGCTGGTGTAAAGAGGAAGTTAAAAGAATAACAGCAAAGTAATTTGAACTACTTTATTATTTATTATAAATGCAACCCCCCCCCCCCCCCCCCCAAACAAACAAACAAAAAACAAACAAACGAAAAAACAACATGGATGGGATCAAGATGTGTGCAAGGTAAAATGGAATTAGCTCTGGGTAAATTAATATTTGAAAGGTTAATTATTATTATGAGTCCCAGATTACTTCTAGTCCTCTCCTTTAATATTCATCACCTTTGTTTACAGAGCTGTGTTTAAGAGAAAGGTTAATTGCATAGCCTTTACAAATTATACAGTAACTTGGAAAACAGAGGGTTTATTAGCCAGATGTATTATTATTATTATTATTATTATTATTATTATTAGGCATTCCATTAAATTATCAAAAGTTTAAACTACAACAGGATTCTGGGGAAATTTAATTCAGTGGTCCCAGTGGTAATCAGAGCACTGGGTGGAGTGATCCCTGAGCTAGCCAAGTGTCTCCAGCAGATCCCGGGAACAACATTCAAGATCTCTCTCGAGAAGAGTGCAGTCCTAGGAACAGCAAAGCTACTGAGCAGGACGCTACAGTGCCGAGGCCTCTGGTAGAGGACCCGAGCTTGAAGGATAGACTGCAAGGGACGAGCAGGGAATATTTTTTATTTTTTAGGCAAACGTTTGGACACAACCATTTTATGGTTTTTCTTTGTTTTCATTCTATTTGCATGGTAGATTCTCACTGAAGGTATAAAAACTATGAATGAACACATATGGAATATGTAGTACTGCTTTGATTCCTGCTTTGCTCATTCTTGGCGTTCTTGGCGATGAGCTTCATGAGGTCGTCTCCTGAAATGGTTTTCCAACAGTGTTGAAAGAGTTCCCAGAGATGCTGAGCACTTGTTGGCCCGTTTTGTCATGCAGGTAGAATTCAGTGCAGTTTATTTACAAACACACCAGGTGAAACTATATACAGTGTGCGGGACAGGGATTTCCAGGGATCCGGGGATGGAGGGAAAACACACTTCACATGGCCACTTCTCATGCTCCACTTTCACACTCACGTTCTCTCCACACCTCACGGACGGACTCAGGGGAACAGGTCCGGAAACGGGGATGGGGCCAGGAATCTATATCCAAAGGAACGCAGTTAGAACAGACTAGAACTTCACACGGAAAACAGAGTTTAACAGGGCTGTACTGACGAGAGTTACTGATCCAATGAAGAAGCATTCTGAACCACCAGATTCACTGCAGGTGGGTGATTACAACAGGTGCGTGGGCCTAGGACAGGAGCCCAGCTGAGCTCTGCCTGGGCAGACAGAGGAGAGACAGGAGAGAGAGACAAAAGCAAAAACAAGATGTGGAGCTAGGTCAACCAAGGAGACACAGAGACAATGACGCTTTTGCCTTCAGTCTGCGCTCCATCTCATCCCAAATCAGCTTATTTGGGTTCAGGTCAGGTGACTCTGGAGACCCCTGTGGAGACTCTCCTTCTTGGCCAAACAGCCCTTACACAGCCTGGAGGTGTGTTTGGGGTCATTGTGCTGTTTGAAAATAAATGATGGTCCAACTAAATAACCCGGATGAGATAGCATGTGGCTGCAGGATGCAGTGGTAGCCATGCTGGTTCAGTGTGCCTTCAATTTTGAATAAAACTCCAACAGTGCCACCAGTAAAGCCCCCCACATCACCACACCTCCTCCTCCATGCTTCACAGTGCATGTAGAGACCATCCGTTCACCATTGTGCATGGGTTTTCGTTTCTGAACTCGGTGTCATATTTCTGGGTCCTTTTGACCCAGCATTTTGTGTTTCCTTTTTTTTTTAACGACCTTTTTTCTACGGTTTATTATTTAAGGTTAATATTGGTAATCCTGAGTTTATTCTATGTTAACTTTATATATTTAGGCTCCCCTTGTGTCTTTGTCCTCTGTGTGCTATTCTGTGTGTATGGGTTTAGGTGTCCTTGTGCCTTTGTTCCCTTTTCTGTGCCCGTGTTCCCTTCCTTGTGTGTCCAGGTTTCTCCATCTGTTTATCTCCCTAGACCTTCTCATTTTCCTGAGTGTTCTGTCCTCCCACTCCCCCTGTCATATTATGATGTTTTGTCTCCCTTCGTCTCATGTCGCTCTCCCGTCCTCCCTCTCATGCTCCCTCATGTTCCCTCACTCTCTCTCATCTGCCTTTTCCTCCACTTCTGTGTAATGTTCCACCGTTTCCTGTTTTACTGTGAAAGTCTCGTGTTTTCATGTTTGGTGTACTTCCCCTGTGGTGTCTTGTTAATTTATGTCAGCTGTGTTTCCCGTGTGTTCTCACTTCCCTCGTTGTCCTTCTGTGTCGCCTTGAGGCTGTGATTTAGCGCTATATAAATTAAGTTCATTAGGTTTCCCAGTTTAGTTTGCATTGTTTATTCGTTCAGAAAGTAAGCCTGTTTTTTTGAGTTTAAGTTTCACCTTCGAGTCTGCCTTTGGGTCCTTTCCGGCCTGCCATACACAGCCAAGTCAATCCCTCCACTGAGCTCCGGACAGACCTTATCTACACAGTGGAGTTTCTGTGCCAAGAGTGGGTAGCGCTCCCCGTTAAGGAATACCAGGAGAATTTAGTTCTCCAGTTACAAAGGATGATTTCCAGGCTCCCTTGGTTATTCAGCTCACTACATCCTCTTACCCAGGACTTCCTCGTCTCCACCATGCACATCCGCCCAGAGCAGCATCTTCAGCACCAGCTTCACCATAGTGGCCATGCGGTTGGCCTCCGGAGCAGCTCTGTCACCTCACTTTCCACACGGACTGCCCGTTATACCCCGTTATACCCCGTTTTGGACTGTTATGCCGTCGGCCTCCGGGTCACCGCCCTGAACTGCATCGTTTCTTTTCTGTTTTGTTTTTTTTAAAGACTCATGAGTCCACAAAAAAACTCAAAACTCTGGGTCACAGACCAAAGTCCATGACAAGAAAAGTTCACCTTTTGAGGTTGAAGAGGTGGCACAAACTTTGTAGTTTTGTATATTCGGGGTTCATACACCTTTTCCAGGGTCAAATACAACCGGTTTTTAAGCACTTTTAAGGTTCATTTCAGGCTTTTCCAGCACATTACCACTGTCATAAATTACATATTTATTCAAATACATACATGCTCAGAATGATTTCACTTTTTTAATCGCACAAAAGGTTTATGCCATATGTCACTTGACAAATAACTTCACAATAAAAATGAGAAATATAATAGAATTTGTCTTTCAGGTAAGCATTGAATTGAAGTAATGTGCAAATCAAAAAAAAAAAAGAGTTAATGAAATAACTCAAAAGAGTGCAAAAATAGAGGGGAACCCTGGTAGGGGGAAAACTGCATTATATGCATATCTACCGTATTTCCCGGACTACAAAGCGCACCTGAATATTAGCCGCACAAGCTAAAATCAGGGGAAAATCCTGTTTTGTACATACATTAGCCGCACCTGACTAAAAGCCGCAGGTGTTTCAATGTTGACTCATCATATGTAAGAGAATATGCACAAAGGGAATTGTCAGGAAAGAGATGGCTGTTTGGAGACACACCCCTTTTATTAATATTTTGAAAAACAAGTTATGGGTACATATTTGCATAACTTTTTAGGTATATGTACAAGTAGCGGTAATTACAAGTAGGACACATGTGCTGTGCTTCATAAATGAGTAACAAATGTAGTACATAACAATAACCTGCAGCACACCAGAAAAATAGATTCAGACTACCTTTTAGGCTCAGGTGCAGCGACACGGCTTTAACAAGAAGAAAAGTCAGTCATTCACCATCTTTCTCTTCTTCCTGCCCACTGAAACCACCAAAGTCCTCTTCTCCAGTGTCGGAAACGAACAGGCTCAGGGTGGCTTCGTCATCCACTCTCCGCTTCTCTCCTTCGTTGTCACTTTCAAAACCAAAGAAATCCTCGTTGTCAGAGTCGAACACCCTCTGAAGGGCCGTGGCGGTGTCCTCCTCTCCATCATGCAGCAGTCCAGCCCTTCGAAATCCGTTGGTGATCGTGGATGTTTTCACACTTTTCCACGCTGTCAGAATCCACCGGTGGAGTTGAGCATAACTTGCTTTTCGCAAGTTTATCGCCGCTCATCATCCACGCCTCCAGCTGAACGCGTAGCGCTATTTTGAAGTTTGTTTTTCGCGCTACTTGTACGGCACTACGTTGCCTGGCGGATGGACATGTGACCAACATACCACTCTTGAACCCCGATCCTTCCGCCAGGCAACGTAGTGCCGTACAACAGTGGAACAAACAAAACAAATCGTCTTACGATATGACAACAATCATGGACAATCCATAGAAAAGCCGCACCTGACTAAAAGCCGCAGGGTTCAAAGCTTGTGCAAAAAGTAGCGGCTTATAGCCCGACAATTACGGTACATATGTAGTCCATAAAAAAATGCATTCAACAACCAAAGTGCTTCCAAAGGCACCAAGATAATACTTGAAAAAACTGCACATTGCAAAACACATAAAAATGTAAACATTATTCTTCTAATCAGCTTGTGACAACTTCGCTGCTTTATAGCCTTTATTCAGATACGTTAAACTGGCTAGTTATGTATTGGGCTAATGTTTAAAGCTTCAGTTGAGGGAAGTAACTCAAGTTACTGTTACTGCTAAGCAATGTAAGCTAAGCTCACAGCATATTCCATAAATTACCATCCCATAACTAGATGCTATACCAGCGCTGCCATATTGCATCACACTCAGTCCAGTTTAATAATTTCTCCCGCAAATTTGCTAGCTGACATAAACAAATTAGCATTGAAAATTTGTTACTAGGACTTAACTTTCATGTGACGCCAAATGACAGATTTCCCCACTGTGAAAAGCTGCAAATCCTTTTTCCAAATTTAGCAGGAGGCTACGCGTGGATTTGGACCTCTTCCTAGCCATAATTTGTAATTGTCCTTTTCCAGCCAGCACTTGCTAAAATGGCAGGCGTGTTAGTGCACTCATTGCTGACTGTTCGGGGGAGGGGTGGTGTCACATATTGAAACAGACTGACAGATAACAAGCAGAACGTCCTTTTAGACATTGCGACTTATTTTATTTCTCCATCCAATAACGATTCAATGAGATACTTATTTGTTGTAAATTAAAAGCAGTTACAGTTTCAAACAGTTTCAAGGACCACATCTGAAATCCAAACACTTTTCAAACAGTAAATAACCCTACAGATTATGTTGGAGAGGAGCTGTCCACACCAGTTGGAGAAAGCTGACAGGAACCTTGGCCCGAAGTTCTGTCAAGATACATTCAGATCAAAGAAGAGGGTGGGGGAGGACTAGATAAATGGGAGATAAGAGGCCAAGTACCAATGCCAAACCAAGAAGAGCAAAGAGGAATGGAAGTCAAATTGTGTGGAACATAATGATTCAATTTTAAGATTGTCATTTCAGCCACTTTCAGAAGACACCCTTTCTTAAGAGAGTCCATTCTGAGGTCACACTCCAGTTATGGACTGTATCTCAAAGTAATTTAGTGCTGGAAAAAATGGTTAGAATTTTGACAAAGGAGAAGAACCAGGTTTATTCACTTTGGCTGCATTTCACCATACTTTCAAAATCCTCTAAATGATTAAACTTCATTATTCTAAATCAGTTCCCTCCAAAATAAATTCAGAAGGCCAAAGATTATAGTTCAGGATTTCTATTAAATTTTATGTGCATATATATATATATACACACACATAAAGTTGCAGGGATTTAGTATAATACAACTATCCTTCAAAGCAGGGATACTTTAGCCTGAGTGTCAATAGGAATGTAAAAGGTTCGGACAGACTGCCTGAGGCTTAGAGAGGACAAAGACCACCCTTGCTTTATTCCTGACAGCAACTGGATGGGTTAGCCGGTGGCAATGCTCGCTTTTCTCCTTTATCCATTTTTCTTTCATGCAGGTGTTAGACAACCCAATGGCAACGTGCAACTGGCCGCGCGGGCACACACACCGACACACACATGCTTTAGCTAAGCAGGGGTTTATGGTTTTGTGTGTGTGTACCATGTTTAGATATCTTTGTGAGGACCAAAAATTGGAATGCTACTATTGGAGACCAACAGTCCTTCAGCCTGTCCCCACGAGTCTGACGGCATTTTTGAGACTGAAAATGTGGTTTTAGTTTCAGGGTTACGATTAGGTCATGGTTAGGGTTAGGCATTCGTTTTTGATGGTAAGGGTTAGGGTAAGCAGCTACAGAATGCATTATGTCAACTAGATGTCCTCACTATGAAAAAAGTGTGTGTGTGTGTGTGTGTGTGTGTGTGTGTGTGTGTGTGTGTGTGTGTGTGTGTGATCTAGATACACACTTTAAATTGTCTGTCAGTCACATGTTGTTTAACCTCTGGATGATGGTGGGATGTACAAAACTTATCGCAGTAGACACAAGCAGACACAGCCTTACTTATTCAACATCACTATTATTCAGAGGTTATTATAAAAAGGTACTCTGTCATGTTTTATTCATTTTGTTTGGCTCATAGCTTCTTTTTTTTTAAATAACTCAGCTGTGTACAGATGTATAATAAAATTTTAAAAGCAGTATTTAGAGGAAAGTGTTTGAGACTTAATTTGAACCAAATGTATGCTGGCTTTTAAGATGTTAGTGTGTGTGTTTTAATTTATTCTATTTTAAATTTGAAAGAATAATGAAGATAAACATTAAGAAGCTCAAAAGAAAAGAAAATGTAATGTCAGATGAAACTAGACTCCGACTGTTATATATAGGAAAACAAGCACAAAATGAATATATACTACCTGCAGCAAAATGCTTTTTATAGCCTGACTAAATGAATGTGTTTTTGTAACACGTTAACTAAGCAATGATCTCGGTAAGGGGGCGTTTTTAGGTAGTTCGACATCTTGGGAAAAGAAAGTATTCTTGTGCCGTGAGATGTTGGTTCTGATGAACAGCGGCCTCCTACCAGACGGAAGTGTCACAAACAGTTTTTGACCAAGGTTTGATGGGTCAGCAGCAATCTTCCTTAGAGCCCACTATCATCTCCACTACTGTGGCAGCATTGAGGTCCAGGTAGCTGTCACTGCACAAGGTCACCAGGCTGTCAATCTCAAGCCTATAGGGAAACTAATCTCCACCAGAGATAAGCCTGATGAGGGTGGTGTCATCTGCAGACTTCAGGAGCTTTATGGACTGGTGTCTGGAGGTGCAGCTCTTAGTGTACATGGAGAAGGGCCAATTCTGAGCCATGCCTGGCCAGTCTCACATGACGAGTTGAAGATATCAGTGAACACTGCAGACAGCTGATCTGCACAGTACCTCTGGATAGATAAAGACGCCGAGTCTGGTCCCGCTGCTTTGTGAGTGTTCTGTCTCTTTTGTTTACAGAGATTTTTACATCACTTTCAAATATGGAGAGAGGTTTCGTGGGAGATGGAGAAACGTCTGAAGGGGAGCATAGCGGGGGTTCTTTACTGTATTGTAAGCGGTGGAGGTGATGGGATTGGGGAGCCGCAGAAGGTGAAAGGGTAGAAGGTGGGCAGCTAAAAGGAATGGACATTTAAGCTCTTTGTCCATTAGTACCTACTTGGATCAGCTGAAGGTGACTCGAGGTGGTACGACTCGGCTCGACTCATTTTCCATTACCCTTGATGGGTTTACGGCGACTGAGGACTGGTTAAACTAAGATAAATACAAACACGTCACTGTTATGAAAAAGACACACAGCTTATCATCTTATAGTTGTACAACATCTAAAATCACTCTGTTGTGTGAGATCTTTATAGCAACACGGTCAAACATCCCATGACAACATTTGTATGTGACACGAATGTTACAGCAAAGGTGCACGTCGAGGCAAAGTTAAACCTGATGCTCTGTCTCTGGCTTTTCATCAGGCTCTGGGACCACGGGGTTGTTTCTGTGTTGCCATTTCCATCATTTCCTCGTGGTGGTTTTGATTTTCATGAAGAAGATGCTCTCACGACTCACTGAGGGACAGCACTGACTAGCCAGTCAGTGGCACGCAGTCTGTTGCTGTCACATGTTTGGATCGCTTGGAATCCCAGTCAGCTAGGCGCCTAATGCAAAACCCTAAAAATTGTTTTCAGCTGACACACATAGGTACTAATGCGAAAAGGGCTATAACTGTCAAAGCAATGATAAAAGCTGTTCAGGTTGCTGGCTAAGTGTAAATTGTTGGTGGAGTGGGGGGCTTTAGGCAGTCTGATTCCTTTCCAGACAGAAGCAGATCTGAAAACTGCTTTTACAGTTTCTTTGCCTCTCTTGACTCCCTGCTAAACCTGTACTGTCTCTGTCCCTACTCTGAAATGTTTCCTCTGTGGGGAGGTCCCGTCTGAGGTGTTCTTGGTTCACATCACCAAGAATAACGAGTACGGAGTCTGGGTATTTGTTCAGCAAGCAAGTGCTGGGCCTCCTTTACTTTGCTGTGGAACATACCCGCCAAACAGAGTGAATGAAGTAAACTCACATGGGGAGGGAATAAATAAAAATTCCACATGACAAGAGCAGAGTTGTTGAATATCACTCACATCATTATTTATTAAACATAACTCCACCTTTTGTCTTGCCGGAGACCTCCGTGTGGCGATCCGCTATGAAGAGCCGGAATCCCGCGAGCTGGAGCGCAGAGTCCGGTATCAATCCACAGAGCCAAGTTTTCAATACAGCCAATGAACAGAGGTCTCTGTTTTTCCATCAATATCACCCTGTTTGGCAGGTATGTTCCACCGCAACGTACGGGATGCCCAACATTCGCCTGCTGAGCAAATAGTTAACTACTGTTTACTATTGGAGAGGAATATTGATGGTAACGAAGTACGGGGACTGAGCCAGTGGAGACACACAAATGTACCGGTTCGCTTTCCTCTCCTATGTCATTTAACTATGTGAAAACGAATGGCCACTGAGTTTATAAACAAATAAATAAAAAAGAGCGCACCAAAACACAGAGGCGGCCATCACAGGCACCATCTTATTATAGAACTCGTGAAACATCTCATGATACATCTTGTTGAACTCAGTAGTGATCAACTGTAACAGTACTTGGTCTCCGACCGATGACATATCATCGGTCCACGAGAACACAAGTACACACAAGTACACATATTGAGACACAGCTAGAGTTTCTGCAGTAGTGACTTGAGGTGGAGTGTCTGCATCACACTCCTGCCCACACACCTGCTGGATGTGACCACGCCCCCCTACACTTTTTACGTAGCCTGGCTGCTCCAGTTTATCTGCTGATGGGTTTACGGCGACTGAGGACTGGTTAAACTAAGATAAATACAAACACGTCACTGTTATGAAAAAGACACACAGCTTATCATCTTATAGTTGTACAACATCTAAAATCCCTCTGTTGTTAGTTTATTCGCTACATTAACCGTTAGCATGGTGTTAGAGGCCTGTAGCTAGCCAGTTAGCGATGCTACATATTTGTTACTCTATTATGGTAAATGGACTGATTCTTATATGGCGCTTTTCTACTCTCCCAGAGTGCTCAAAGCGCTCTATACAACATGCCACATTCAGCCACTCACACCCACTCATACAAGCACTTCCTTCTATACTTAAGCATTCACACACATTCACATTCCGATGAATGCATCGGAGAGCAACTTGAGGTTAGTATCTGGCCCAAGGATACTTGGCATGCAGACTGGAGGAGCCAGGGATCGAACCACCAACCTTCCAGTCAGTAGCTGATCTGCTCTACCACCTGAGCCTCAAAATAATTAGTCTCTATGTTTGAATGAGCACTAATTAGTTTTTGTCATCCATTTTCAGACAGAGACTGTACACTCCACAGAGGCTCACAGTTACTGTTAATATCAGAAATGCAGTGTTGCCCTTCGAGATTTTAACATCAGACTGAGATGAAATAAAACTTTAAATAAAGATTTAAATGGTTTCAGCTCCATTACACTCACAGAGCACTCGACAGCCTGGTAACTAAACACAGCAGCAGCGGGTTTCCTGGAAGTGTCAATAATAATAATGCAAATTATTATATACAGCTACATCCACCCTGGGGGAAACCTTTGACCTTCATCAGGTTTTATTTATTTGTGTCAGAGAAAATCCCATGTCCTCTTCATACAGCTGCCTTAGCAATGATGCTATATGAGCTAATGTGAAACACTGTGAGTTATTGTTATCCACTCACCTCTTCTCACTCCCAATATATTTGTGTTAAGTTACTACTGAAAATGTCATTGAACTTCTCACTCTCTGTTTTGTCCTTTCTCCCGCTGCTCAGACAGGGTTTTGATTATTGGGGTTTTCTCCAGAATTTGCCTCAAAGCACTATTGTGAGTTTGCACTAATATAAATAAACCTGAATTTAATTTAACTAATTTGAGTGGCTGTTTCAGGTCATTTGTAGGGCTCTGCCAGTATTTGTCCTGGTCGTCTTTCCACAAGCAAAAACCAGTCCTGCTGCTAAACCTGTCTAGCTCTCCTCGTGTAATGTCCCTACAAGGAACCTGAACTGTACCTACTGTCAACTATCTGGTATGCAACAGTTTATCGGTCCACTGGTAGCTGCTCTTTTTGAGATGTATGCAGTACTAGCAGGACTTGCCAGTGACAACTCCAGCGTGCCAGGTCGCATAGCAGTGCTTATGCAAACTTTGACTAGTTGCTTGAAGACGTTTCACCTCGCATCCCAGAAGTTTCTTCAGTTCTAAGGTCAAATGGTGGAGAGTCCCAGATTTAAACCCAGTGGGAGTTTCCCCCCAAAAAGGGATGATCCTCTACCTAATCACATGAGCCAAGGTGTGAAGGTGTGGGTCACAATCATTGTGAAACCTGGCCCCCACCTTATCATGCGAATTCCTGAGGTCAGATGGCCCAGGATGTGAGTGGGCGTTAAGGCGTCTGGGAAGGATCTCAAAACTGGATTATAGATGGCAGAGAGTTGGTGTCGTAAACCCCGCCTCTGTTCAAAGATGGTCGCTCACAGTGGACATAGATGCTTCTTTCACTCCTCTTTCAAACCATCTGTCCTCTCTGTCCAAAATGTGAACATTGGCATCCTCGAAAGAGTGACCTTTGACCTTTAAATGCAGATGGACCGCTGAGTCTTGTCCCGTGGAGGTGGCTCTTCTATGTAAGTTCTGTGTTAGTTAACATTTAATATGGAGATATCAATACAACTGTTTTGTAATCCAGACACTGGCATTTTAAAATTGTAATATGCAAAACCAAACTACTGAATCATAGGTGCTGTTTTTTCAAAACTAATATTTTCTGCACTATGATGGTAACCTCAAACTAACTGCAAAATACAGAGCGGGAGAGACCGTAACAGACCAGCAGGCTGTTGTATGAAAACAGAAGCTCTGCTATACTTGACCCCTGGGAAAGTATTTAGTATAAGTACTTATGAGAGAGAGTTGTAACAGCTGCTTTTTTACCCAACTAAACAGGTCAGTCATTATGACAGCAGCTGGAGGAGGAAAGTGTGGGAGGAGATGCACACAGCAGAGCCAGTAAATATCGCAGCTGCTCTACATAAGTAATAATATGCGTAGAGTGAAATTTTTATTCCTGTTGATTATCAGTGAATAGATAACTCACAAATTACTGACCAGTCCACCTGATGTGGATAAGCAGGAGATGGATGGATTTCCTCTCAGAAGATAGACCGATCTGTAACTGTGAGAGTAAAAAATGTTCGTTTTGTGAAATATAGCCCTTGTTTTTGCTAATACATTTAGCCACATCACCTCATTGAATTTTTAATCAAACAAGATGTCACTGAAATACAGACTTTTCAGGTTTATTAATTGTTTTTACGAACATTTTATATATACAGTCACATATCTAAATTAAATTTTGGTGGAAAAGACAAAGTCAAAGGGACAAAATCATCAAAGTGCTCCTAGACAGTGTCACTGCCGAAGACCGTCCCAAGGAAAAGGACTCAAAATGCAGGATGCAGACGGAGGCACTGGTGAGCGTGATTAACAAAGTTTATTTACAGGACTAGTGAACATACAAGGCAACAATCAAACTGTGAGCAGTGAGCTAAGAGACTTAACATGAACTATGAATACGGTTTGAACCTGGCTGCCTGGTGAGTAGCTATGAACAAAAACATAAGGACAGGTGAGGTAATTTACTACGATACACAGAGACAGTATGGTGGTCTACACTAACAGTGGCTAGCTGATGATTGTGTTGTCTTCGTAGAGCTTTGAAAAATAACACAGCATCCACTTGTCTTTTGTGAGCTACCGCTCCAAACATTTTTATTCACCATTCACAGACCAGTCTTCTTTTATGGAGGCAATGCCCCTGGGGGCATACAACTCCCCCTGCTGGCAAACCCTATCACCACATGAACACCCACACATCACCACATCCCCTTTTCTCTGACAACATAGGTCCCACGAATCAACATATACACATAATTGTTTTACATCAATATATTTTTTTTCAATTGTTCTTTTTTTTTTCAACACCATCAGAATATAAGATAAAAACAAATCCAGTCCTATCTTTACAGATTAAGCCTAACTGGTCTTTTGACCTTACGCTCTGACCTCCTCAATACAGGTTCTGAAACAACTGCACTTTTCTCCACATGCTCATGTCCATCCAGTGGTTTCAAATCAGACACTGTCTCTGCATGTGACACATCAACATTTTCATCTTCCTCACCATATTGTTCCTCCTGAAATGTCTCTTTAGTCTTCAGCAAGTTGCGACGGTTCCTTCTGAACACATGACCTTCTTCAGTTCTTACGTCATATGATCTCGGACCTGCTTCCTGAAGAACAATGGCTTTCCTGCTCCATGCATTCTGATCTTGGATTCTCACTACATCATCCTTTGCAAGCAATCCAAGTGCTCTTGTTCCCTTGTCGTATTGCAGTTTTTGGTTCCATTTCAGATGCTCTTGTTTTTTTTATAATTCCTTCACTCTGCTTGCTTTCTGCATAGCAGGGCAAAGTTGTGTGTAGCTTACGATTCATCAGCAATTCTGCAGGGGATAAACCACAGTCAAGAGGAGCAGTCCTGTAGCTCAGCATAGCTAAATAAGGATCTGATCGACTGTCTGTAGCTTTCTTCAGAAGCTGCTTGATGATATGCACTCCTTTTTCAGCCTTGCCATTTGCCTGTGGATGTTGAGGACTTGATGTGACATGTTTAAAGCCGTATTCTCTTGCAAAATTCTGCCATTCTTTGCAATTATAGCAAGGACCATTGTCACTAATGACAGTTTCAGGTATTCCATGCCTGGAAAAGATAGACTTCACCTGTGTGATCACATTATTAGCAGTTGTACTTGTAAGCAGAGCAATCTCAGGAAAGTTAGAGTAATAATCTATCACCAACAGATAGTCTTTCCCATTAAAATGAAATAAATCTGTTCCGACTTTCCTCCAAGGCGCTGTAGGAAGTTCAGGAATCATCATGGGTTCTCTTGCCTGTCTGCTCTGAAACTTGTTACATGTTTCACACTTTCCGACCATGGTCTCAATGTCTTTATTAATGCCAGGCCAGTACACAGTGTCTCTAGCCCTCCTTTTACACTTTTCTATTCCAGAATGTCCCTCATGTATTCTTTGAAGTATCAGCTGTCTCAGACTCTGTGGTATCACAATCCTATTGCCTCTCAACAGCAGTCCATCTACCACATTGAGCGCCGATCTAACATGATAATACTTTGAACAAGACCCTTTGGGCCAGTCTCCTTGGATATTTTCCATCACCGTTTGCAGCTCCCTGTCTGCAGCTGTCTCCTCGCATATTTGTTTTATCTTTGCGTCAGACACTGGCAGAGACTCCACTATCATATTAACATGATCGTCTACTTCTTTCTCAGTGGAGCTTGCATGACACACCTCTGATGCTCGCGACAGTGCATCCGCTAAAGCTAAATGCTTTCCTGGTGTGTATATCAAGTCAAAGCTGTACCTTTGCAGTTTCATCATGAGACGTTGAATCCTCGGCGACATCTCGTTCAGATGTTTCTTAATGATTGACACCAGAGGACGATGATCTGTCTCAACTGTAAAGGTAGGAAGACCATAAACATAACAGTGAAAAATATCAAGTCCATATGCCAGCCCAAGACATTCTTTCTCAATCTGAGCATATCTGGTTTCAGACTTAGTCATGGATCTAGAAGCATAAGCAACTGGTTTCCAGCTCCCCTCTTCAGCTTGAAGTAAAACAGCTCCAAGCCCATCCTTTGAGGCATCTGTTGAGATTTTCAGACTCTTAGTTGGATCATAAGGTTCAAGGTTCTCAAGGTTCTTTATTATTTGTCACATGCATAGTTATACAAGTATAACATACAGTGAAATGTAGCCTGACACGCTCCTCGACATGTGCGACATGGGTGTAGAGGAAGGACGTAGAGGAAGAACATTATATATATATATATATATATATACACATATAGTATATACACTGGGTGAATGTGCAGTAGTAGCAGCAAGCAGGTGAATTCTGTACATTAATATGAATAGATATCTGACTATTTTACAGGATAGACAATATAAACATTTAAAATTAAAGGAATTGAAATGTACATTGTGCCTTGGTTTAGTGTCTGGAAGAGAGTCCTGTCTCAGTCAATTATAGATGATGTGAGAGGGCGGGTGTGTGTGTTTAGGGCACGGATGGCTTGGGGATAGAAGCTCCTCTTGAGTCTCTCTGTCCTTGCCCGGAAGATGCGGAACCTTCTACCAGATTGCAGAATATGCATAATATGCAAGCACTGGGCGCGTTGTCAGTGTGGTTTTTAAATCATTCCATTCTTGCTCATGCCTCGCTGACCATTTAAATTCTATGGAATCACGAAGTAACTCCCTTAGTGCTGATGTTCTCACTGACAAGTTAGGTATGAATTTTCCTACAAAGTTTATCATTCCCATCACTCTGAGCACACCTCTCTTATCTGTCGGGCGTGGCATTGTTGCGATGGCTTTTATTTTTCTTTCATCTGGCTGAATATCTCCAGCAGAGAATTTGTCTCCCAGAAATGTTATTTCCTTTACACCAAAATGACACTTGACACGATTTAGCTTTAATCCATTCTCCTTCATCTGCTGCAGCACCTTCACCATCCATCCATCCATTCGCTTCCGCTTCTCCTTTTCAGGGTCACGGGGGGCGCTGGAGCCTATCCCAGCTGTCGTAGGGCGAGAGGCGGGGTCCACCCTGGACAGGTCGCCAGTCTGTCGCAGGGCCGCACCTTCACCAGTCTTTCATTATGTTCTTGTAGGGTGGAGCCCCATATAACCACATCATCAACATAACAGCGAACACCTTGTAAACCCTCTAACATGTTGTCCATGGCACGATGAAAAATCTCAGATGCTAAGATTATGCCAAATGGCATTCTGAGGAATCTATACCTGCCAAAAGGTGTATTGAAAGTACAGTATTTTGAACTTTTCTCATCCAGCTTTATTTGCCAAAAACCCTGAGCTGCATCCAGCTTTGAGAAGTATTTGGCACCTGCCATTTCACTTGCAATCTCTTCACGCTTTGGTATCTGGTAGTGCTCACGTTTTATGGCTTGATTTAAATAGCCAGGGTCCATGCATATTCTAAAATCATTGTTTTTATTCCTTTTATCCACACACACCGTTGAGTTTACCCACGCAGTCGGTTCTTCCACTTTTGTAACGACCTGCAACTGTAACATCCTGTTAAGTTCTTTCTTTAAACAGTCCTTCAGTGGAGCGGGGACTCTACGTGGTGCATGGATCACTGGCTTTGCATCCTCTTTCAGCTGGATACTGTAATTGCATGGTAGACATGCCAAACCTTTGAAGACGTCCTCATAATGCTGTACAATGGAGTCAACTGCTCCTCGCTGTCCACTTTCTGTTTCTGGACAGCTGATGTGATACACTCTTTCTACTAGGTTCAATCTTTTGGATGTCACGCCACCCAGCAGTGATTCACGACCTTCTGGAAAAACATTAAACAATACAATCTTTATGTTTTATTGTCACTTTAAGCCTGCATTGACCACTGCTCTCAATATGCTTTCCATTGTAGTCTTTCAGAGGTACTCTTTTCTTTATTATTTTGGGCTTTGGTTTCATAGCATGGATCTCTGTCATGCTGATTAGGTTCGCCTGCGCGCTTGTATCAATCCTTAGTGCCACCAAAGTTCCTTGTATTGGGAGTGAAACAATCCACGTGTCTTCATAATCTGAGCATCGCTCACTGTCTTCTGCTTCGCTATGCTCACTTTTTACATCCTCAAGTGACACTATGCCCACAAAGAAAGTCTCGCTTAAGTCAGTCTCTTCAACTACATGCACTGATTTGGGTTTGGCTTTCGACAGACATTGTTTGGCAAAATGATTTTTTCCATCGCATTTCAAACATCTTTTGCCATAAGCTGGACACTGTCTAGGTTCATGTCTGCTACCACATCGCTTACAGGAGTACACTGTATCCTCTTCGCTGGGCTTCTGTGACATATTCTTCCTCATTTTCTTTTTAACCACAGCTATTCTTGCACTATCAGGTACTGCAGCGACGCTCGTCTCATTAAATGTCTTTGCATGCTGCAGGGCTAACTCACTTGCATGACACAGTCTTTCTGCTTCATCCAGAGTTAGCTTGGAATCTCTGAGCAGCCGTTCTCTAGTCCGTTTATCATGGATCCCATACACAATTTGATCACGAACCATAGAATCTTTTCAGCTCTCCAAAATCACATGACTGTGCCTTTAGCTTCAAATCAGTCACAAAGCAATCAAAAGTCTCTTCTGGTTGCTGCATCCGAGATCGGAAAACATACCTTTCATATACTGTGTTCTTCTGTGGTGAACAGTGTGCATCAAACTTTTCAACCACTTTGTCGTACTTATTCCTGTCACCAACTTCCTCAAACTCAAACGTGTTGAAGACTTCAATGGCTTGAGGACCAGCTACCGTGAGCAGCAATGCAATTTTCCTGGCATCGGGTTTAGAGTCCAGTCCCATGGCAGCCATGTACAGCTCAAACTGCTGCTTAAAACACCGCCAGTTGCTGTCCACATTCCCCACCAGTTTCAGTCCTTCCGGTGGCTTCAAACTTTCCATCTCAAACAGAACTTTGAGCTGCTATCGCTTCCACTCTCCCACTTTTACTCCTGGTACCATGTGTTGTCTTCGTAGAGCTTTGAAAAATAACACAGCATCCACTTGTCTTTTGTGAGCTACCGCTCCAAACATTTTTATTCACCATTCACAGACCAGTCTTCTTTTGTGGAGGCAATGCCCCTGGGGGCATTCATGAGCCCTCTCCAATACAGCGCCCCCTGCTGGCAAACCCTATCACCACATGAACACCCACACATCACCACAATGATCTGGCGAGTAGTTGAGAATGCTGGCCTTATGTACTGACAACCTGATTACCTGCAGGTGAGAACAGCTAGCAGGTACATGGAGGCTCCTCCCAGAGGTGGAACTGCCAGCTCTGTGGAAAACACAGGCAGTCACCTGGACCGTGAGAGACACATTCATTTCAAATAAAGTTTAAAATGTATTTTTTCTTATGGCATGGTAATGTTTAACTTCTCTGATTGATGCAGCTGTGCTGTCTTATTTTGATTTAAAGACGACATGAAACACTGCACATAAAAAAAGCTAATTTAAGTTATTGAGCCCTGCTCTCAAAAACTGACATACACGTAATTCTGTCTGTGAAGCTAGATTTAAGAAATAAGTGTTTAAAGTTTAAGTCTGAGAAACACGTGTAGCCCCATCTTTTGTCAGTACTGAACATTACATCATGTGGTTGGTCGGCTGAAGCAAATACACTTACATCAGTTTCTGTGACTAACTACTGACAGAATCGATAAATCAGAGGAAAATAAGGACTCTAAAACTAAAAAATCTGTTTAAGGGGATCAAGGGAGCCACTTACTGCTAAAAAGACAGACAGCGAAAATGGACAGTATATCCTTGGTTTCTTAACATAAAACTCATTGTTGCAGCCAAGGGCAGCCCAAAAGTGATCCCCTTAGATTGATTTTTAGATTTAGTGTCCTTATTTTCCTCTGAGTTATCAATTCTGTCACATTCCGATGTCATTGCTGTGGTGGTGTGGATCAGTGAATCGTTGCCCCGTTCACTCCTGGCATGCAGCTTGTTGTCATCCATGTACAGGAGGTGGATGACAACTGCTCTGATAGGTTTGTAGCTTGAACCTATTCGCTGGAACGTTGAAGACAATATAATTACACAGCAAAAGCATTGAACACCAAGTAGGCAAAGTTCTTCATGCTACTCATGCATGAGGGAGACCTGCCTGGAGCCAAGTGTCGTCCCACCACTTGACCTCCATCAGACTCTCAGCCAGGTTCCCCATAGCACTCCTTTTATTGTGGTTACACGAATATGCATAGGTTCATTAACATACAACGTCTACATACACACAAAGAGTACCTTGCCTCTATGTGTGTGTGTGTGTGTGTGTGTGTGGTCAGAGTGTGACCCCATAAACGATTTCCCTTAACCTGCTGGTCTGGAAGATCCAACAGTTCATCTAAACAAAAAGCACTTAGACTAGAACAGACATAGCTACGTTAATCCTACCGTAAAACAATAATAGAATTAGAATAGAATTCAACTTTATTGTCATTGCACATGCACAGGTACAGGGCAACGAAATGCAGTTTGCATCCATCCAGAAGTGCTTTGGTGATATAGATGTATTACAATAAGACAAGGTACGACCTCTCCCATGCTCCCAGAGTGCTCTCTAATGCTCACAAAGTTTGCAGACTATTAAGGATCAAACCTCTACCAATCTAAAACTAATCATAAAACTCTAAGCATACATGGTTAAATATTTCTAAGCATAAATGACAATCAACAATACAAAACCTAACATGCTCCTTTCCATAGTCAGTATCGGTAGCCAGTCTTGTCAATGATCTTACTGAGGGGGTTTAGACCTATGCAGAAAAGCAGTGAGGACAGCGCATCTTTGGCACATCCCACACTTGATGGTGACTTGTGCTATGGGCTTGAAGTTAGCCTTCTTGTAATCAATCAAGGCAGTCCACAGGTTGGTCAGTCTAGTGTCTGGCAACTATTCTGTCTACCAGTAGCTGGTATTCCTCCTCTGGTGTTCCTGCTAATTCCTTTCTGTGCCCCGCTCATGTATTAAGCCATGTGCTTGTTCATCTTAGCCGCCATGATGCCTGACAGGAGGTTCCATGTGGTACTGAAGAAGGTTTTTTTCCCCATTATTTGAATGATACCGATCCTTTCTAGGGATCCTTGGAGATCAGGACTGTCCAGCCTTCGGTGCATCTCATTAGGTATGTCTAGTACATTAAACGCTGGTGCGTTTGTGCTGCCAGAAACTCATGAAGTGCAGTTAGCTTCTTCAGTCAGTAAGCATGAATCATGTTGGGGCCTGGAGTTGTCAACTCTTCATATTGGAGACGCTTCCATGCTCTTCCAGTACTGCTCCATCTCCAGTTTTGGTGGGGCTAATCTAATATTGTTCCCCTGCCACTGAGAGTACACCTTGGATTGTTCCAGTGCAGCTGGTTTATTTTCCTGACTTCTATCTCTCTGGTGGCCAAGGCTGTGAGTCTTTGCTGAGCAGTGGTGTGGGTGATGACATCCTCCCCTGACCTGACATTCTTGCTCCCCCTTGCCAAAGCATTTGTGTTGAACCTCATCGATCTTAAGTTGTGATAGCAGTTCCTTCTTGTTGGAACACCGAGCTACTACTTGTTTCACCATCAACCTGGATGCTGAGTGTCAAAGATTCCATTGGTCCTACATCCTCTTTAAGTAATCCCGTGCACTAGGGTTAATTGCAATTCCAGTAGAACTGTTCTCCATATCAACAAGACTTTAATGACTTTGATCAGAGTTATATTTCTGGGTTAAGAGAACATCTTGGATTTGCCACAAAAGCTCACTTTTACCAAACACGGAAGAGATTAGAATTTGGCAAAGGCCAAGTTCATTGGGACCTAAAAAAAACTATGTTTTTAGCCATGACTCACGTATTCAAGACTGTCCTGACAACATCCCAAATCCATCAATCCATACTTCGATCAATTTTCTTTAGCGTAATGAGGTGCTGGAGCCTTTCCCAGCTGCCACAGGGTTAGAGGCAAGGAACACCCGGAACTGGTTGTCAGTTTGTCGCAGGGCTAACAAATTCAAATTCAAAATTCAAATTCAAATTTTATTTGTCACATACACAGTCATACATTGTACAATATTCAGTGAAATGCTTAGACAACTGCTCGTGACCTAAAATAAAAGACTATGAATAGGATAGGAAATAAATATGAAAATTAAAATGAAAGGTAAAATTAACTAGGAAAGAATAAAATTAAATATAAAAGTTAAAGTTAAAAATAAAATAACTGTACAACAAAATACACAATATAGAAAATATATAAGAATATATGAAGAAATATAGAACAATAACAGCAGCTGTACGAGTAATAAATGGTAATGAAGAAATGTCCAGGGTTGTGCAATCCACATATTTAAGTTACTTGTGACTGAGTGATTTGATTAGATGACCACACAGTGTAGTTGTGCAGCAGCCACTAGTGTAAACAATGTCCAGAAAGTCCAGTGTGTGTAAGAACTGTATGTGTGGGTCAGTACTGTGTGGTGGTGTGATTGAGAGACCGTATCGCCTGCAGGAAGAAGCTCCTCCTCAGTCTCTCTGTGTTGGTCTTCAGGGAGCGGAATCGCTTTCCTGACCTCAGCAGAGAGAACAGTCTGTTGTTGGGATGGCTGAGGTCCTTCACGAGCTTCCTGGCCTTGGTCCAGCACCGCCTGCTGTAGATTGAGTGCAGGTCAGGGAGCTCGGAGCGGATGGTGCGCTCAGCTGACCGCACAACCCTCTGTAGAGCTCGTCTGTCCTGCATGGTGCTGTTCCCGAACCAGGTTGAGATGTTTCCCGTCAGGATGCTCTCTATGGTGCACGAGTAAAAGTTCCTGAGCACCTTGGAGGGCAGTTGGAAGTCTCTCAAGCGTCTGAGGTGGTAGAGACGCTGTCGGGCCTTTTTCACCACGGTGTTGATGTGACAGGACCATGACAGGTCCTGCGTGATGTGAACTCCGAGGTATTTGAAGCTGTCCACTCTCTCCACTGGGCACTCGTTGATGACGGGGGTCTGGTAGTTCCTCTCCTGCTTAGTGCTGAAGTCCACTATCAGCTCCTTTGTCTTACTGACGTTTAGAAGGAGGTTGTTCCTCTGGCACCAGTTCTCCAGATTCCTAATCTCCTTCAGGTAGGCCGTCTCGTTGTTATCAGAGATCAGGCCCACCACGACGGTGTCGTCAGCAAACTTGATGATGGTGGTGGAGCTGGTAGTGGCCACACAGTCATATGTGTACAAAGAGTACAGCAGGGGGCTCAGAACACACCCCTGGGGGGCTCCAGTGCTGAGAGTGGTGGAGGCTGAGACATGTCCGCCCATCCTTACTGCCTGTGGTCTGCCAGTTAGGAAGTTGGAGATCCACTGACACATAGATGAGCTGAGTCCCAGATGCTCCAGCTTGGTGGTGAGTGTGGAGGGAATTATGGTGTTAAATGCAGAGCTGTAGTCTATGAAGAGCATTTTAACATAATTCCCCCTTCTAGTGTCCAAGTGAGTGAGTGATGTGTGGAGGAGATGAGAGATGGCATCGTCTGTGGAACGATTTGGACGGTAAGCGAACTGTAGTGGGTCCAGTGTGTCTGGTAGTGAAGAAATGATGAAGTCTCTGACCAGGCGTTCAAAGCACTTCATCACTACTGAGGTGAGGGCTACAGGGCGATAGTCATTGAGAGAAGCAGGGTGGGGTTTCTTCGGGACAGGAACAATGATGGACTCTTTGAAGCATGTGGGGATCACCGACTGAGATAAAGAGATGTTGAATATCTCAGTGAACACAGAAGCTAGCTGGTATGCGCAGTCTCTGAGGATACGACCTGAGATGCCGTCTGGTCCTGCTGCTTTCCTGCTGCTTTCCTGCTGCTTTCCTGCTGCTTTCCTTTCAACCATTCACACTCGCATTCAACACTCACCATTTCAAGTATCTGATAGGAAAAAAATGAAAGGATTGACATTTTATATCCAAGGGTTCAATTCAATTCTTTTGTATTGATACAATGCGAAATCACAGTTCAAGGCGCTTTATTTTGTAAGGTAGACCCTACAATAATAGATACAGAGAAAAACCCAACAATCATATGACCCCCTATGAGCAAGCACTTTGGTGACAGTGGGAAGGAAAAACTTCCTTTTAACAGGAAGAAACCTCCGGCAGAACCAGGCTCAGGGAGGGGCGGGGCCATCTGCTGGGTGAGAGAAGGAAGACAGGATAAAGACATGCTGTGGAAGAGAGACAGAGATTAATAATAAGAAATAATTCAATGCAGAGAGGTCTGTTAACACACAGTGAGTGAAGAAGAAACACCCAGTGCATCATGGGAATCCCCCAGCAGCCTACGCCTATTGCAGAATAACTAACAAGGATTCAGGGTCACCTGGTCCAGCTAACTATGCTTTAGCAAAAAGGTTCAAACTTTACTTCAATGTAAGCACACATAAACTAAGATGTCACTAACCTGTTGTACATTACTCTGTCATGTTTCAGATTATAGACTGTAAAACACAGTTGTTGCAATGGCATTGCAAACTGGTTTATGACATCCCTGGTCATATTCGAACTATAATTTGAAAAATAACAAAAGCTCATTCTGTTTCCATGTTGTGCAACTTCTTTTGTAAGAGAGCATGACCTCTTTGCTTCTGAGGAGCTTCAATTGTCCTCCCACAGACTTTCTTCTCAAGGCCTGGATTTATGTGTTTGCCTTGCGGAGTTTGATTGTCTGCTGCTGCCTGACTCCTCAACACCCTGCTGTTTAAAACCCTGATTCTCGCTGCACCCTGGTGAAAGCACACTGACAGCAGTGGCATCTCAGCTCTGGTTTCAGCATCTAAAGGCTTTGTTTTTATTTTGTCTTTGCTTTTGTAAATTAAGTGTATAGAAAATAAATAGAATTCTTAAATAGAATGAATAGAATGTCTTCTCTATCAAAGGCTAGTTAATTTGTCTTTATCTGTGGTAAAGGACACAAATTTTTGTATTCTAGACCTGTGAGAATTCAACATTGTTTTATTAACCAATATTCTGCTGTGAACGAGGCATACAGCACATGATATTACTTACCAGATTTTGAAACGATATTTCTGAAAATATCAAAATGCTGTCTGGTACAGCAAATATTCAGTAATACGTGTTTTAATCATTATTACTGGGCTGCTTGAATAAAGATCTGTATATCTGATATCTGATTTTGTAACTTAGTGATTTGACACTGAGTCAGTTCTCCACAATGGAGCAGCACAGTGCTTTATAATTTAATAGCTGGAGGCCGGGATAAAACAGGGGTGTATGGCTGCCACCCTCTGACACACAGATGGCAAGACTAATTATAAGAGCACAGGCCTGCAGGCCTGCAGCACACACAAAACAGCGTTATTGCACAGCTAACAATACAGTTATGTGTAATACGTAAATTTATTAACTCATTATCCAATTGACAAGCCCTTACACTAAGATTTGGAAATAAAATTACATTTGAAATATCAAACTTTTCCCGTAAATCACAACTAATGTAATCACATGGTGACATCACTAATTAGAAAAAAAGCTGTTACAAACCACTGTATGTTCACAGTATTTAGGATTGCTAAACAAATAATGCAGGTATAAAGAAAATTACCGATTATCTAACTAAAAAAACGAATTCAGTACATACAAACAACAACATGTATGAAGTGGACAGTTGCCTAGGTATAGATGAAAATTGTTACGTCTCACTTAATAAAATACTGAACGTCATAAAGCTTTGTCGTATCGAATGCAGGACTCAGGAAACAGAAACTAAATTAAAAGAAAAAACTTTTATTACTGTATGTTCGATGAAATAAACAAGTCCAAGAAATCCAAGAGCATTTATGGAAATATCCCAGGGTAGAAAGAGCAAAGATACACACAATTTAGATACACACTAAGGACTAGTGAGGACTAAGACAATATATACACAGGATAATAAGAAGAAAATGAAACAGGTGGGGAACACAGGTGGAAATCAGGACATCTCTCATGACTTTGAAAAAAAATAATTTGGTCACAAGTTGAGTTTGGATTTGATCGTATCCACACACAATCAAAAGTATGCATACACCCCCACAGATACGGAGAAAAAAATGGCACCAGATGGGCCGAATGTTGTAATGTATGGATATAGGATTTGCTCTAATATTTGAAATACATATATTTTTATTTCATGGTAATAATACTTCATTATAGGCTTTATTAATGCTAGTTATTGACCCATTCCCAAGATTTGAACCTTCAGACAGCATAAACATACTGTAAAGATTTTGTATATTTCTGATGTTGATCTTCTGTCTTTGGCACTGTTTACGTATGTTTGTATGGATGTCCGTGTTTGAAGACATTAAGTCATGTGATGCATATAATTAAATCCTAACCAACACAGTTACATGCTAAACTCTGACCATTGCCCTAATCCTAATTTAAATATTTCTTTAAAGTGAGGAAAATGTGAAATAAGAAGGAAAAGAAGAAAATGGGAATAAGAAATAGGGAAGTAAAAATAACTTTCATGTTAGCTTCTCTTCATTGCCTCCCTGTGAAAGTCAAAATCAATTATATTATATTATATTATATTATATTATATTATATTATATTATATTATATTCCTTCTCCTCATTAAAATTCCATGTTATCTTAACCCTTTAGAGCCGGTCAGAGCGGGCACGCTCTGTTTTACGTAACTATTTTTAAATCCCAGTAGCTCTGCAACCACGTAAGCTAGCGCAATAATTTTTTTTGCATATGAAACCGGAGGAGTTGTACTTACATCTTATGCCATCAGCTTGTCCTCGGTCACAGTTTCCTTCCACATAAAGCTTTGCAAAAACTGCATAAAAAGCTCTTGCAGGAACAAAAACATAATATTCCAGAAACACGCTTTACCGATCCGATCAGCTGTTCATAACACTTCCTATGTTGGAATAGACGTCAGCGCAAACTTTTGCATGTCCGCCATTACCTGCCCGAAACCGGAAGTGACGTCATTTTTGCGGAAATGTAGTCTTTTTTACCATCAGGGCCTCATGAGCCTATACTGGTGTTTTTAAAAGTTATCTTTGACTTTATGACTTTCTGTGTCGTTTCTGGGATGCTTACGACTCATATTGCACTGCTGGAAATAGTTTATTTTGATGCATATGCTGCTTTTTTGCAAATTTGCAGTATAATATTTATTTTCGTTTTTCCTGCAGTGTATAAAAATTGGTGTATTTCAAAAATAAAACTATGAAGACACTTAAATTAAGTTTCCTGTGGTGGGAAACTATTTTGTGCAACTTTTTTGTATTTACAGTTTTGAGGGATAAGCCTCTTAAATTTCTCTAACTAGAAATATATGTTAAAAAAGCAAAACGATTTTCAATTTTTTTGTAGTTTATTGCATTTTTTTGCAATTTATGTAATTACTATGCACTTAATGAATACATATTATTAAAATCTGGGCTATAATTGTTGTATTGATGTATAGCAACTTGAAATGCTCCCAAAAATGGCTCCACACCATGTAAAAATATAATATAAGCTCTGGCGGACTTGGTTCTATGGTAGGTCTTAAAGGGTTAAAGACCTGATAGAACCATATTACCCCAATAGAGCACTTAGCTGCAACACTGCAGGCTTATGCATGGTTCCTAGAATAGAATAGAATACAATTTTATTGCTCTGCACCAACTGTGCATAAAGTAAAAATATATAGGACATCAAGAATAAATAACAGACAAAAGGAGTATATAGTATATGTAAACAAATTCAAATTCAAATTCAAATTTTATTTGTCACGTACACAGTCATACACAGTACGATATGTAGTGAAATGCTTGGACAACTGCTCATGACCTAAAGAAAACAAAAAAGGAAAAGGCTATGAATAAGATAGGAAATAAATATGAAAAATTAAAACGGGTAAATTTAACTAGGAAGGAATAAAATATAAATTAAGGTTAAAAATGAAATAACTGTACAACACAAATTAGAATGAAGGGTAAATTTAACTGGGAAGAATAAGATAAAATATATAAATTAAAGTTGAAAATAAAATAACTGTACAACAAAATACACAATACACAATATAGAACTATATAAGAATGTATGAAGAAATCTAAATATAAATAAATATATACACAATAACAGCAGCTGTACATATTTATTTACATAATATAATATAATATAAACATAATATAAATGTTTGTTTCCAGTCCGAATGGCCCAGGGGAAGAAGCTGGTTGTGAGTTTGGAGGTGTGTGACCTGACTGACGCGAGGCGCCCATCAGAAGGCAATGGGTCAAACAGGTGATAGGTGGAATGCAACGGGTCATGTGATGGCGCTGATTTTCCTGAGACACGAGGAGCTGGCAATGGCCTCCAGGGATGGCAGAGGGCAGCTAGTGATCATTTTAGGCAGTATTAATTACCCTTTGTGCAGCCTTCCTGTTCTTAGTAGTGGTCCCTGTGTACCAAACACCCGGGCAGTAGGAGAGTATGCTCCCCACTGAGGAGCAGTAGAAGACCAGCAGCAGCTTGTTTTTCAGGCTGTTCTTCCTCAGAACACAGAGGAAGTGCAGCCACTGCTGGGCATTCTTTACCAGCACGTTGGTGTTATGAGTACAGGTGAGGCTGATGGAGATGTGGGTGCCCAGAAGCCTGAAGGTGGAGACAGATTCCACCCATTCTCCATTTATAATGAGAGAAGATTGGACCCGTCTGTGAGAACATAGCCCTACGAGATCCAGTGCTGGGGCGGGGTGGGTGGGGGTGGAGTCTGACAGGTGCCAGTTCAGGAAGTCTTTGATCCAGCAAAGGGGGGCTGGGGGGATCTGAGGGTGGCCCAGTTTGGTGATAAGGATGTCTGTGATTAAATTTAAAAGTAGAATGGGAGGCTAAGCCATCAGCTTTCAGGCGCCTCTTCTACCAGAAGACAGATACCCTCTCTACTTTGAATATTAGACTTCAGACTTTCCTTTTTGATAAAACTTGTTGATGGGACTGTATCAGGTGGCCTGAAACCCTTCATTACATTCGTCACAATAGGCATAGGCGTCTGGGTGATGTGCTGTTTTTTTGTTCTTCACTCACCTTTTTTCACTCACTATGTGTTTATACACCTCTCTGCATTTAGTCATTAGTTATTATTCATCTCTGGCTCTCTTTCACGGCATGTCTTTTATCCCGTCTTCCTCCCTGATCCCAAACCAGTCATGGCAGGTGACTCCCCCTGAGGATGGCTCTGTCAGAGGTTTCTTCCTGCTAAAAGGGAGTTTTTCCTTCTCACTATTGCCAAGTGCTCATCTGATTGTTGGGGTTTTCTCTGTGTTACCGTAGTTGTGTTTACCTGGAGGTAACTGTTGTTGTCATTTGTCATTATATAAATAAAACTGAACTGATTTAAGTCGAAATCTTCCTTTCTTTTAAAGTGTTCCAAGTCCAGTGGCTTACATCTCAAACTTGTTGAAAGTGTACACACACACACACACACACACACACACACACACACAGAGTTCCTGTGTCATCTGTTTTACACTAACACAACTTTGAAGAGCTAATATCCAAGCGCTGTTATGAAAATTAATTCCACCAGCCCCAAATGTGTTTAGTATTGATGTAAGCGAACCTAATTAAATTTCCTAGCATTAAATGTGTGTGAAAGTCTACATATGTGCGTGTGTGTGTACTTTTTTAATTAATTTAACTGACACCCCTAGGGTAATGTTATTACAAAGGTGACAGAGACCTCCTGGACAGTGACTAAACACACAGTGTTTTCATTTATCCACTCATGCACCTTGTACTTGTGTGTTCATTTACTGTGTGCGTGTATGTGTGTGTGTGGGGAGGGAGGGGGGGGGGCTATTAATGTGTGTGTGGAGGTGGGAGATAATGGCTTCAGGTGTCACACCATATCAGTCTGTCTTTTTATTACACCCTGACTGTAACAAGTAATTAACTTCCTGCCGAGAACATGTTTGCTCCACTGTCGATGTCATAAAGAGAAAGCCACTGGTTAGAATTTACTTTTCCATGCCAGAGGCTAGAGAAACTGTTTGTGTATGTGTGCGTGACATATAGAGGATTCTTTATACGGGTAGGCTCAGATTTGACATTATCATGGAGCATCTTTGTATGTGTGTGCCTTCTTATAGAAAATTTAATACCAAATACTGTCAAGCAACTTTATTTTTCATGAGAAAATTGAACTCTGTTCGCAGCTGTCACATTGTCCCACCTGCACATGCACTTTTTCATCCCTGTCACATTTATGCACGCAGATGTCTGTAATGTTGCAGTCATGGTACTTGAGCTTGTAGCTGAAGTGGAGCGAGCATAAACAGAGTTACTGTGTCAGACAATTAACAAAAACAAACATACCTGCTAAAATTATAACACCAAGAACAAACATGCTCTGCACAGTTTGCCACACAACCTGTCTGCTAGCTAAAGCAACAGTACAATAGAATGTGAATATGTGGTAACACAAGGGCGTAGATTTGGTTTTGGCATTGGTGGGGACGGATGATTCAACCACCAAACCCTGCCCTGTTTCTTTTTGTTTTTCCCTTTTTGACTTTGCTTCTTGATGAAAAAATAAATAAAAAAGGAGAAATATACTTGCCTACATATGCTATTGTATATGCTGTTAAACCATTTCAAATTACAATTCATCTCTTTATATATGAATTATATAATGTTAAATTACAAAATACATGCAGTCACACATGTGCACCACCAAGTCATCATCCAGTTTCACCTGTGATCTTGTGTCACCATTACTCTCTGAGCTTTGTGTTGGTTCTTCTGTCACCTGACAAATAGGACAAACATGACAATAAGAATAAAATGTGCAGCTGCTTCAGTGTTTCTGTCAGTTTGTGCAGATCTTGACTCGTCAGTAATGTTTGTAGTGTGAGTGCATTTTTAAAACAATTTGTGCAAACTGCACTACAAGGTGGAATATTTGCAAAATCATAACTACCTCATGATATTTTGTCTCAAAAATTAACCCTATGAATATGTCAGTGCCACTAGGATGAAATGACTGTGTCACCAACATTTTAACGTTAGACATATAATTCTAACAGCCTCTGTGAACTAATATCCTCCAGACATCTCCGTGTCTCCTGATGACACCAGACCAATGGATGCCCTTTTTAACTGTATCTTGGATATAAGATCTTGGATGTCAGAAAACTTTTTACAGCTTAACCAGGACAAGACTGAAGTTTTAATTGTCGGTCCTGAGGCTCAGAGAGAGAAACTCTTGTCTAAATTACAGGCATTTTCACTATGTCCTTCGCTACAAGTGAAAAACCTGGGTGTTATTTTTGACTCTGAGCTTGGTTTTATCCCACATGTTAAACATGTAACCAAAATTGGATTTTATCATCTAAAAGATATAGCCAGAGTCCGCCCTATTCTCTCTCGGGCCAACACGGAGATGCTGATGCATGCTTTTATTACCAGTCGCATTGATTACTGCCCTGCTCTCTGGTCTTCCTAAGAAGAATATTTCACCTTTACAACTTTTACAAAACTCGGCAGCTCGTGTGCTGACGAAGACCAGAGGGCGGGCCCACATTACACCGGTTTTAGAATCGCTGCACTGGCTCCCCGTGTGTTTCAGGATCGATTTTAAAGTTCTTTTACTGGTTTTTAAATGTCTTAATGGTCTTGGGCCTTCTTATCTCTCAGATCTGCTTTTACCATACGAACCCTCGCGGACCCTGAGGTCCTCTGGTACTGGCCTTTTGACTGTCCCTAAAGTCAGGACACATACTCACGGAGAGGCAGCTTTTCAGTGGTATGGTCCTCGTCTGTGGAACAGCCTGCCGGAGGAGCTCAGGGCCGCAGAGAACGTACATGTTTTTAAGAACAGGCTCAAGACCCACCTTTTTAATTTAGATTTTACCTAACATTTATTTATTTTATGCTTATTTACTCTATCAGTTCAGTTCAGTTCTTTTTTATTTCAAACATATACATTCACCAATGTTTCATAAAATCATTCCATACAGTTGTTTGAAAAGGAGTAGGCAGAAGTATATACTTATTTAGCCCTACCCCCTCAGGTTTACATCCTCATCATCTAAATTTGAACAACAAAAACGTAATGCCGGTCACCGCTGAGAGGACCCACACAGCCCCAGCAGCCATGGTCGATCACAGCCCTTCAACTTAGAACATAACATCACAAAAAAATATTTTCACATGTTCAACTAAAACTATATTTAGATTTGCTAATTTGCAGAAGAAAATAAACATGAGTTTGACTGCTGTCTTGGGTTAATTGCATTTTCTTCATTCTTATACTTATTTAATATTTATTTTTTGAGTTTTATTTTAAACTGGTTTATAGCACTACTGGCCTTTATTTCTACTTTTAACTCATTCCAGAATTTAACTCCCGCTATTGAAATAGACATCCTTTTCAATGTTGTTCTTACTCTTTGTAATTTTAAATTCCACTTCCCTCTAAAATTATACCTCCCTTCTCTTTCTAAGAACCATTTACTTATTTCGAGTGGGAGCATCCCTTTCCTTACCTTATATATTATTTGCACTGTTTTAAACTTCACCAGATCCTGGAATTTTATAGCTTGCATCCTAATAAAGAGTGCATTTGTGTGAGCCCTATACCCCTCCTGATTTATTAGTCTAATGGCCCTTTTCTGCATTATGATTATAGTCTGAATATTACTTTTATATGTATTTCCCCAATCCTGTTATTCTATTTATTAATTTAGGTTTTACCTAATATTTATTGATTTTATTCTTATTCATTTTTTATCTTCTTACTCTATTTATATTTACATTGTATCCCATTCTTATTTATTTTATTTTTTTATTCTGTATACACTCTTATTAGGTCATATCTCCAGTGTTTCCTCGGAAGGGGCTCTCTGCACTGGGGCTGTGATCGACCATGGCTGCTGGGGCTGTGTGGGTCCTCTCAGCGGTGACTGGCTCCCTGTGCACACGGCTCCCCGTGATAGTGTTTCCTCACCTGGCTCATGTGTGCCCAGCCCAATTTTACTCTTTAAGTGTGTGTGTGTGTGTGTGTGGGGGGGGGGGGGGGGGGGGGGGGGTTGGGTATGTATCCATGATTGTTTATGTTAATGAGAGTGTGGGGGAGTTGGAGGGCGGGGTGGGGTGGGCTGCTTTTAGAATAGAATAGAATAGAATTCAACTTTATTGTCATTGCACATGCACAGGTACAGGGCAACGAAATGCAGTTTGCATCCATCCAGAAGTGCTTTAGTGATAAAGATATATTATTTATTTATTAACCTTTATTTTACCAGGAAAAGTCCCATTGAGATTAAAAACCTCTTTTTCAAGGGAGTCCTGGCCAAGAGGCGACAACATGTTAAAATTACAAAGTTACATACATGTTATAAGTAACAATTAAATTTTAAAAAAGATTTTTCTCTGGCTCTCTCAATTTGGACTTAAAAGCATTTAATGAAATAAGATCTGCTATCTTCCAGTGTTTTTGCATCATGTTCCATGTAAAAGGGGCAGCATAAGTAAAAGCCCTCTTTCCCAGTTCAGTTCTGGCAAATGGAACATTGAGAATTACATTACAATATATATTAGCAATAATATAGATATGTAAGTATATTACAGAAATGGGTCTATTATGGTATGTTATAATGTACACGGTATGAAGTATGTTGTGAATATTCTATAACTATAAGTATGTACAGGCTGTAGTGAGTACAAGCTATGAACAGGATATAAATATGAAAAACTATACAGAATATGAAATAAATAACTTTACAGAATCTGAGATATACAGCTATACAGAAATGGGAACTATGCAAGTTGTAAACAGTTGTAGGGTTAAAAATTATTATCGTATGTACAGAATGATTATTTACACAGAGCTATACTGTCACGGTCCGGGGCAGCGGCCGTGTGAAGAGTGGAAAGGAGGACTCAGATGCAGCACTTACTCAGATGTGAAGGTGATTTATTGACAATACTGAACATAAAGTGGAGATGGCAAAACAGAACTAAGGATGAACTAAACTGGGAGAAACTACACAAAGGGAGTGGCAAACCAGAACATGAAGGGAGAACAGCAGGGAGAGCACGCAGGGGATTCACGGAGAAATGCAGAGTACGCAGGGTAACACAGAGGATGAACACAGACGACGCGACGAGGAGCAGAGGAAAACACACACTATAAGTACACAGAGAGACACTGGGAAATCACACACAGGTGGGAGACACAGCTGGACCTGATTAACCTGACGAGACAGGGGAACACTAACACCAGGGACCAATAGAGGGAGCACAAACCCAAAACCCAGTATCTAAAATCCCAAAACACAAACCATCCCAAAACAGCCCAAGAATAATAAAGAGAATAATAACAATAAGGAACACAAACACAAAGTCACTGAGTCATGGCCGCAGGACCATGACATATACAGTAGTGCAGTTGTCACGTGGCCGGGTGGCCGGTACTGAACAGGACTCAGGTGCAGAAACCCAGAGCGGAGACAGCAGATGATGCAACAATTTATTAGGTTTAAGTGCAAGAGAAAAACGTGGCAAAGACAAAAAAACAACGAGACGTGGAGTCTTGGTGCAGCGTGGCCTGGGGAACGTGGCTATGGCGAGGGAATAAGGCCTGAGATGCGGAACGGAGCTGAGTGGGGAACAGTCACACTGAAGGAAGAGGATATAGGAGTTAGGTAGGTAGTGAAGGCAGCTCTGCAGTGGCCAGTTGTAAGAGCAGCAATTCTTACTTGCAGTTAGGGACCTGGAGTGTTGAGAGGGGGGTGATGAAGATCCAGGGGAGGCTGAGTGGCGTGGAAAAGCTGGCCTGAGATCCGGGGCTTCAGATGGAGTGTGATGGCAGGAGGGCAGGCAGGTGAGGCACAGAGAGATTTCCAGAATGATTACTAGGTATCCTGAGTCCAGAGGTGGAGTGTGAGCCAAGGTGGATACAGCAACTGTAGCACAAGAGAGTCGTGTTAACAGGATGAATCACAGCAAGAACTTAACGTATACGGCCTGTTACCAACATGTGTTGATGACGAACTGGCAGTGAATGAACATCAACGTGTGGTTTAAATCCCTCTGGCTTGATTGCCTGCAATAGGCTCCAGGTGTGCGGGAGCTGGAGTTGGCCCTGCCCAGGGGCGGATCCCAGGTCAGTTCAGGAGCCTTATGGAAATTCCAGCCACCCACCGCAGACCATGACAGCAGTTAAGATAAGTGAGGGTGTAGATAGTTTCTACAGAGGCTATATAAAGTGCTAGTGGTTGTGAGTGGTGGTTCAGTCCATGTTATTATTGTGTGTTTGAGGGTACAGTTGTCCATTGTGGGTGTGTGTATGTTCAGTCCATGTGTTAACGTGGGTCAGATGTCAGGAAGCAGAGTTCAGGAGTCTGACAGCTGTGGGGAAGAAGCTGTTCCGGTACCTGGTGGTCTTAGTCCGGAGGCTCCTGTAGTGCCTCCCAGAGGGCAGGAGGGTGAAGAGTCCATGTGATGGGTGACTGGGGTCTTTGATGATTTTCCCAGCCCTTTTCAGACACCGCTACTTCTTTTATGGCAGGAAGTGGTGCTCCGGCGATGCACTGGGCAGTTTTCACGACCCTCTGCAACGCCTTCCAGTCCGAGGCAGAGCAGTTCCCGTACCAGACTGTTATACAGTTGGTCAGGATGCTCTCGATGGTGCAGCGATAGAAGTTCACCAGGATGTCTGAGGACAGGTGGTTCTTCCTCAGAGTCCTCAAGAAGAAGAGGCGCTGGTGAGCCTTCTTGACCAGCTTGGAGCAGTTGGTTGTCCAGGTGAGATCCTCGGAGATGTGGACTCCCAGAAACTTGAAGCTGTTCACACGCTCAACAGCCGTCCCCTTAATGTGGATGGGTGGATGTGGGTCAGCATTCCTCCTGTAGTCCACGATGAGCTCCTTGGTCTTCTTGGTGTTAAGCAGCAGGTTGTTTCTGTTGCAACACTCAGCCAGACGATCCACCTCCTCCATAGGCCAATCACCGTGGTGTCATCTGCAAACTTAATGATGGTGTTGGAACCATCAGCCGGTCTGCAGTCGTGGGTGAAGAGGGAGTAGAGGAAAGGGCTCATCACACAGCCTTGTGGTACACCGGTGTTCATTGTGATCGTAGATGAACAGTGGTTATCCAGCTGGACATGTTGGGGGCGGTTGGTCAGGAAGTCCAGTAACCATTTGCAGATGAGGGAACTGATGCCCAGGTCTGTCAGTTTCCTGATGAGTTGTGAGGGGTGGATTGTATTGAATGCTGAACTGAAGTCTATAAACAGCATTCGGGCGTAGGTGGTGTTGTTGTCCAGGTGTGAGAGGACAAAGTGTAGTGCGATGGAGACTGCATCCTCTGTGCTCCTGTTCTGGCGGTATGCGAATTGGTGGGGGTCCAGGGTGGGGGGAAGACAGGATTTGAAGTGTGCTAGGACCAGCTGCTCTAAGCACTTAGTGATGATGGGGGTGAGTGCTACTGGGCGGTAGTCATTGAGGCAAAATGGGTTGGAGTTTTTGGGTTTCGGGACGATGGAGGTGGATTTGAAGCAGGCTGGTACCACAGCGTAGGACAAGGACAGGTTGAATATGTCTCTGTGAGCACTCCTGCAAGCTCCCCAGAACATGCTCTGAGAACACGCCCGGGGATGCCATCGGGACCTGCAGCCTTGTGGACATTGATCCTGCTCAGCACCGCTCCTACATCGGTGGGGAGAGAGTCAGAGGTTGGTGGTCTGGCGTCACGTCTGCTTTGGGTGTGGTTGTGGGGTTCCCTCGCTCAAAACGAGCATAAAAGTTGTTGAGCTCGTTGAGGAAGGAGACATCAGAGGATGCGGGGGAGGGTTTGATGGTCCTGTAGTCTGTAATGGTCTGGAGTCCTTGCCACATGCGTCGGGGGTTGGAGTTGGAGAAGCGTTCTTCTACCATCCATCCATCCATCCATCCATCCATCTTCATCTGCTTTTTCCGAGGCCGGGTCGCGGGGGCAGCAGCCTAAGCAAAGAGGCCCAGACCTCTCTCTCCCCAGCCACCTCCTCCAGCTTATCCGGGGGAATACCAAGGCGTTCCCAGGCCAGCCGAGAGATATAATCTCTCCAGCGTGTCCTGGGTCTTCCCCGGGGCCTCCTCCCGGTGGGACATGCCTGGAACACCTCACCCAGGAGGCGCCCAGGGGGCATCCTTGTCAGATGCCCGAACCACCTCAACTGGCTCCTTTCGATGTGGAGCAGCAGCAGCTCTACTCTGAACCCCTCCCGGATGGCTGAACTTCTCACCCTATCTCTAAGGGAGAGGCCAGCCACCCTTCGGAGGAAGCTCATTTCTGCCGCTTGTATCCGCGATCTCGTTCTTTCGGTCACTACCCACAGCTCGTGGCCATAGGTGAGGGTGGGACGTAAATCGACTGGTAAATTGAGAGCTTCGCTTTTACACTCAGCTCCCTCTTCACCACGACAGACCGGTGCAGAGTCTGCATTACTGCAGCTGCAGCCCCAATCCGTCTGTCGATCTCCGGCTCCCTTCTCCCATCACTCGCAAACAAGACCCCGAGATACTTGAACTCCTCCACTTGGGGCAGGAACTCATCCCCGACCTGGAGTGGGCACTCCACCCTTTTCCGGCTGAGAACCATGGCCTCAGATTTGGAGGTGCTGATCCTCATTCCCGCTTCTTCACACTTGGCTGCAAACCATTCCAGCGCGAGCTGGAGGCCCTCACCCGATGAAGCCAACAGAACAAAATCATCCGCAAAAATCAGAGATGAGATTCTGAGGCCACCAAAGCGAAAGCCCTCCACCACTTGGCTGCACCTAGAAATCCTGTCCATAAAAATTATGAACAGAACCGGAGACAAAGGGCAGCCCTGGCGGAGCCCATCACCCACCGGGAACGAGTCCGACTTATTGCCGGCAATACGAACCAAGCTCTTGCAACGGTTGTATAGGGATCTAATGGCCCGTAGCAATGGGCCAGACACCCCATACTCCCGCAACACCTCCCACAGGACACCCCGAGGGACACGGGTCCACAAAAGTCCACAAAACACATGTAGACTGGTTGGGAAAACTCCCATGCACCCTCAAGTATCCTCGAGAGGATAAAGAGCTGGTCCAGTGTTCCGCGACCAGGACGAAAACTGCATTGTTCCTCCTGTATCCGAGGTTCGACTAGCGGACGAACTCTCCTTTCCAGCACCCTGGCATAGACTTTCCCAGGGAGGCTGAGGAGTGTGATCCCCCTGTAGTTGGAACACACCCTCCGGTTCCCCTTCTTAAAGATGGGGACCACCACCCCGGTCTGCCAGTCCACAGGTACTGCCCCTGATCTCCACGCAACATTGCAGAGACGTGTCAACCAGGACAGCCATACAACGTCCAGAGCCTTCAGGAACTCAGGGCGGACCTCATCAACACCAGGGGCTCTGCCACCAAGGAGTTGTTTAACTGCCTCAGTGACCTCGCCCCCGGAAATTGGCAGGTCATTCCCCTCATCCCCAGACTCTGCTTCCTCCTCAGAAGACGTGTCAGTGGGATTAAGGAGGTCCTCGAAGTATTCCTTCCACCGCCTGACAATTTTCTCAGTCGACGTCAGCAGCGCTCCGCCAGCACTATACACAGTGCAGGTAGAGCACCGCTTTCCCCTCCTGAGATGCCTGACGGTTTGCCAGAATCTCTTCGAGGCAGTCCGAAAGTCTTTTTCCATGGCCTCTCCGAACTCCTCCCACACCCGAGTTTTTGCTTCAGCCACTGCCCGAGCCGCATTCCGCTTGGCCTGTCGATACCTGTCGGCTGCCTCCAGAGTCCCACAGGCTAACCAAGCCCGATAGGACTCCTTCTTCAGCCTGGTGGCTCCCTTCACCTCTGGTGTCCACCATTTGGTTCGGGGATCACCACCACGGCAGGCACCAACCACCTTGCGGCCGCAGCTCAATGCAGCAGCTTCGGCAATGGAGACGCTGAACATGGTCCATTCGGACTCAATGTCCCCAGTCTCCCTCGGAATGTTGTTGAAGCTCTGCCGGAGGTGTGCGTTGAAGATCTCGCGGACTGGGGCCTCTGCTAGACGTTCCCAGCACACCCTCACTACGCGTTTAGGTGCACCAGGTCTGTCCAGCGTCCACCCCCGCCACCTGATCCAACTCACCACCAGGTGGTGATCAGTTGACAGCTCAGCCCCTCTCTTTACCCGAGTGTCCAGAACATATGGTCGCAGGTCTGGTGATACGATTGCAAAATCGATCATCGACCTACGGCCTAGAGCGTCCTGGTGCCACGTGCACTTATGGACACTCTTATGTTCGAACAGGGTGTTCGTTATGGCCAAACTGTGATTAGCACCTTCTTTTTGTAATGGTGTTTGGCTTTTTTGATGCCCTTCTTTAGATTAGCCCCGGCTGTACTGTAGGCGTGTGCATCTCCTGACCTAAAGGCAGTGTTACGGGCCTTCAGGAGGAGACGAACATCCCATGCTTACACAACTGCTCGTGAGCTGCTGACTAGGAAATAATCCTGAAGAGAGTAGGAGTGATGGACATGTGAGAAGAAAGAATATTCCTTACTGTTGGGGTGAAGGGAGCGCCATGCATCACAAAGGCCATAGTCGCTCATATACTGTTTGATTATATTTGTGGACTGCCAATTGCGCTGAGTTCCTGTTGTGTTGAGCCTATCCATTTCTTCATTTAGTCCAAGGTTGAGGTCGCCTCCAAGAATAAGTGTGCAATTAGAGAGTGCACTAAAAAATCCGTGGAAGAATGAGGGTTCATCAACATTTGGACCATATATACTTACAATACATAGCTATTTGTTAAATATTGATAATTTAATAATAAGGAATCTACCCTCTGGATCCATAACTGTATCGCGTACTGTAAAATTAACATTTTTATGTATTAAAATTGCTACTCCCCTTTGTCTAGAATTATAACAGGCTGCAAACATATTAGGAAACTCAGGTGTTTTAAGTTCGTTTAAACCTGTTACAGGCCTGTGAGTTTCTTGTAATAAAACAACATCTGCCTGTAGTTTTTTAAGCTGGTTAAATATCTTTAACCTTTTTTCTCTGGTGCCAGCTCCATTTACATTCCATGTGACAAACCTTAGTGTGCCCATAATTGTGTGTGTATGTCTAATGATGTACGCTGGGTGTTTCGTTTAGACGGGTGAAGAGAATGTGGAAACATCACTTGTTTGTAAATAGGAAGAGAAAGAAAAATGTGTGGTGAGAGGCTCCATAAGTCTCACTATGTGTCATGACCCTGTGCCATCTCGGCTGACTCTGTATGGCTACAAGTGTTTTTGTTGTGCTGCGTCTCTCTCTCTCCCCTCCCGCGCACTGCGCTCTACCGGGGCGGAATCATGACGGCTCCAGCCCCTGGCTCGGACACCTGCAAACAATCGTCTCATCTCATTCACTTCTTAAGGTGGCTGCTGAGAGTGCTTCTTCGCTGGATTATTGTGTAACACTCGTCAGTGTCATTGCAAATCTGAGCTTTTTCCCGAGTTTCTTTCGTGCCGCAACTTACCTGTTCTTCCTTCCTGTGCCAGATTTCTCGCCAGCCTGAGGACCGCCGTCTGGTGAGCTAAAAGCCGGAGTCCGAGCTACCTGAGCTTCAGCGAAGGATTGTGTACATAGCCCGTCCCCTTCCCGTGCCTGTGTTCCCCGGAGACCCTCTTCCTGTGCCCCCTCACCTGTATATATCCGCACCTGGTGTCTGTGTGTAAAAAAATTGTGAACTTAAGTGACGGTCTGCCTCCGAGTCTCTCCTGAGCCTGACAGAATAATCCAGCCATTGCTATGGACTCAGCAGACCCAGCCTCGGCAGCGACAGCCCCCATGTCTCTGGAGGAGCTTCTGCACCGACACGAACAAATGCTAGTAAGGCTCAGCGGAGAAGTGGCATCTCTAACTCAGGCTTTCGCCCAACGGATTCCACTGCCCGACTACCCGCTTCCTGCGGCTCCTCCCCAGGTAACACACGCTCCTTCCGTCACTACAGCAGCCACAGCTACTCCGGCCGCTAGCGCGGTAGCTTCAGTAGCCTCCCCGGGTTCGCTGAATAAGCTTTTACCTTCACCTGAGGCTTTTTCTGGGGAGATGGGAAAATGTGCAGGATTTTTGTTGCAGTGTTCCATGCAGTTTCAATTACTAGCTCATGTGTTTGTTACTGACGGGGTTAAGATCGCTTACGTCACCCAGCTACTACGTGATTGAGCCCTGGCCTGGGCCCAGGCCCAGCTGCAGGCGTGCCCCGGAATGTCTTACGATGACTTCCTGTCTCGCTTCAAGTCGGTGTTTGATAAAGGCTCTAGTACGGAGGCTGCCGGCTAGCGTTTGATTAATCTGAAGCAAGGTAGGCGAAGCATGGCTGACTTTTCTGTTGATTTCTGGACCCTAGCTGCACAGACCAAGTGGGGACCTGAGGCCCTGAAGACCACTCTGCTAAATAATATCCACGAAGAGCTCAAGGATGAGATAATGATGCGGGAGCTTCCTGCTTCTCTAAATGCTTTAATGTCCCTGTGTATTCAGGTGGATGATCGCCTATGGGCGTGCCAGAGCTCAAGAAGACAGCAGTTTTGCGAGCCCCTGGCTTCCCGGGACCCCCAGCCCGACGCACGGGAGGCTAGAGCTTTTGGAACTGAGGAGGAGGTACCCATGTAGCTGGGACGTTCTCGACTCACTCCTGCGGAGCGACAACGCCGGTTTTCCGCAGGTGAGTGTTTGTATTGCGGTCGCAAGGGGCATTTCATCTCTGCCTGCCCGGCGCTGGCAAAAGGAAGCACCCGCCAGTAATTGAGAGGGTACTGGTGGGCGACCTGTCCAGCAACAAGCCTCTTCCCCGTCTCTTGCTGTCTGCAAAACTCACCCTCCGGTCGTTGTCCCATTCCCTCTTTGTGTTAATTGACTCTGGTGCAGAACAGAATTTCATTGATGCATCGTTAGTCTCCAAGTTCAACATTGGCACACGGCCACTGCCTCATCCTCTCCGCGTGTCCGCCCTGTCCGGTCACCGGTGCCTGACATAACGCACATCACCCTACCTGTCACACTCACTCTCTCTGGTAACCACGTTGAGAACATTTGTTTCTGTGTGTTTAAGGCACCAGTGACCCCGCTCGTACTAGGTTATCCATGGCTTTCACAACACAACCCACACATCGACTGGAAGAAAGAGCAAGTTATGGGGTGGAGTATGGGCTGCCACATGACCTGCCTTCGGGCCGCCACGCCTTCTGTCCCTTCTTCCCTCTCCGGGAAGCCTTCTAAAGCGCCAGAGCTATCTTCAGTTCCTTCCGTCTATCATGACCTCGCAGCAGTTTTTAGTAAGGATGAGGCGAGCTCGCTTCCACCACACCGGCCCTATGACTGTGCCATCGATCTTCTCCCTGGGGCGCCTCTGCCCTCTGGCCGCCTCTACAGCCTCACACAGCCCGAAAGGGAAACCATGGAGAGATACATCAATGACTCTCTGGCTGCCAGGATAATTCGCCTGTCATCTTCCCCGGTGGGGGCAGGTTTCTTCTTTGTTGACAAGAAAGACAAGACGGTCCGGCCGTGTATTGATTACCGCGGCCTCAACAGGATCACTGTAAAGAACAAGTACCCTCTTCCCCTCCTGAATTCAGCTTTCGAGCTACTCCAGGGGCCCACGGTGTTCAGCAAACTAGACCTGCGAAACGCTTACCACCTGGTGAGAATCCAGGAAGGAGTGGAAGACCGGTTTTAACACACATATTGGACACTTCGAGTATCTCGTCATGCCCTTTGGCTTAACCAATGCACCCGCGGTCTTCCAGGCCCGAGTTAACGATGTTCTGAGGGATTTTATTAATCGATGTGCTTTTGTGTACCTTGATGACATTCTCATTTTCTCTAAGTCCCAGGCGGAGCACGAGAGTCACGTGAGGCAGGTCCTGCAGCGCCTCCTGGAGAACCGGCTGTTCGTAAAAGCGGAGAAATGTGAATTTCACGTTGACACGGTGGCCTTCCTTGGCTATATCATCTCTCGGGGGGATCTCAAACCTGACCCTGAGAAGGTCCGGGCTGTGTTGGACTGGCCTCAACCGCCGAACCGCCAGCAACTCCGACAGTTCCTAGGATTCGCCAACTTCCACCGACGCTTCATAAAGGACTACAGTAAGATTGCCTCACCTCTCACCGCACTTACCTCCCCCAAAGTTCCTTTTCAGTGGGACCTCTCTGCTCAGGAGGCCTTTTCCCTACTAAAGGAGAAGTTCACTACCGCCCCCATCCTCCGTCAGCCCAACCTCAGGCAACCGTTCATGGTGGAGGTGGATGCTTCGGACTCTGGAGTGGGAGCAGTTCTGTCACAGCGATTCAAAGGTACGCTCCATCCCTGTGCGTTCTTTTCTCGTCGTCTCTCACCCGCAGAACAGAACTATGGCATCGGTGATCGGGAGTTGCTAGCGGTCAAACTGGCCCTGGAGGAGTGGAGGCACTGGCTTGAGGGCACAGAACACCCGTTCATCGTGTGGACCGACCATAAGAACCTTGAGTACATCCTGGTCCGCCAAACGCCTAAATTCACGGCAAGCCAGGTGGGCCCTCTTCTTCACAAGATTCAATTTCTCCATCACTTACAGACCAGGGTCGCGCAACGTGAAGCCCGATGCACTCTCCCGTCAGTTTTCCAGTACGGAGGGGGACTCCGATCCTGAACCGATTCTTCCAGCTACTTGTGTTATTGGAGCTGTCACATGGAAGATCGAAGCTCTCGTGCGCGAGGCCCAGGATACTGACCCCGACCGGGCACGGGCCCCCCTGGTCGGTTGTTTGTCCCTGCTGCTGTCCGACCCCAGGTGCTCCACTGAGGCCACACTGCCCGGTTCACCTGTCATCCAGGAGCCCGCGCACCATCACCTTCCTCCAGCGGTTTTTCTGGTGGCCCTCCTTGGACAAGGACGCCAGGGAGTACGTTATGGCATGCACCACATGTGCCCGGAACAAATGTCCCAACCAACCACCCGCCGGGCTTCTTCAACCGCTCCCCACGCCAGGACGGCCCTGGTCCCATATAGCGCTGGACTTCATTACGGGGCTTCCACCGTCATCAGGTAACGCCTCCATCCTCACTATCGTTGATCGTTTTTCTAAGGCAGCTCATTTCATCGCCCTCCCGAAGCTCCCTACGGCCCTGGAGACCGCCCAGCTGCTCACCACCCACGTCTTCCGGCTTCATGGCATTCCGATGGACATCATCTCCGACCAGGGACCCCAATTTACCTCTTGGGCTTGGAAGGAGTTCTGCACGCAGATCGGCGCCAAGGTCAGTCTCTCTTCGGGCTTCCACCCTCAGAGCAATGGACAGACCGAGCGTACCAACCAAGAGCTCGAAGCAGCACTCCGCTGTGTCGTCTCTCACAACCAGACCACTTGGAGCGAGCAACTCCCCTGGATTGAGTACGCCCACAACTGCCTGACCTCATCAGCCACTGGACTGTTGCCGTTCGAAGCCTCACTGGGCTACCAACCACCCCTGTTCCCGGCCGTGGAAGGTGAGCATACCGTCCCATCAGTGCAACATCATTTCCGCAGGTGCCGCCGGGCCTGGCGGTCCACCCAAGCCGCTCTGCTGCGGACAGCGGAGCGCAATAAGGCGCTCGCCGACCGCCGCCGGATCCCTGCACCTGCCTATATGGTTGGGCAACAGGTATGGCTCTCCTCACGCTTCGTTCCCATTCGTGCTAAGTCGAAGAAACTTTCCCCGGCTTTCATCGGTCCGTTCGAGATCGAGGCCCTGGTCAATCCGGTGTCTGTCCGTCTGAAGCTGCCTCGCAACATGCGTATCCATAATGTTTTCTATGTCTCCCAGGTCAAACCCGTGCTCTCCAGCCTGTTGTCCGTCCACGTAGAGCCGGTCCACGGCAATGACAGTGCGGGAGCCTCTCTGGATGAAGCTACGTCGAACTGGGAACAGGACCTTGCGTCGTTCCAGGATCTCTTTGGGGAACTGGTCGTTCACGCTGAAGTCTGTTCCTGCCTGTTCTTTCTGTTTGAATTGGCCGAATTTGGCCACAATTGGACGTGGTCTCCCAGTTGGCGACCTCACGGCCCCCAAGCGATACACTCTTTCAAAGGCGATGTTCTTTACGGTGTCCTCCGGCAGATTCTGTAATACCAGAAAACACAAGGTTGTCTCGCATGCTACGGGCTTGTAGATCGATAACTCCTCATTCACTTCCGGGTTCTTTCGAAGACCAAGAAGGCCAGAAAGGCTGTGAAATGTCTAGCCTTCAGATTTGCATCACCGCTGTCTCGTTTCAACCTAAGATGCAGACAAAGCAGAGTTGTTCCTAAGAGCTCGCGCCTTGGATCCACTGTCAGGGGATACAGAGCAGACTTGATTCTACAGAGAGCACGAAGTCAGCTTTTAAGTGAAAGGATAAGACAGGTCCATTTCACCATAGATGCCCTCCAGATCAAGATCAGCCAGACTCTGCAGGAACTGGAAACCCTTCTACCCTCTCCAATCCTGGAAGAGGTTTACAAGTTTGTGGACAAGGCCCAGCGGGCCCAACACTCTAAGGGAAAAGAAAGACAACGCAGGAAATTTCACACCTTGCTTTCAAAAGCACACACTCCTCATTCTGAACCTACACAACTCAGAGAAGAAAACACACCTGAAGACAGTCAGGAGAAATGGGTTAAGAACTTTTCAGACCGGAATCTCACTGAACCTGAAAAGAGAGTATTAGCCAAAGGACTCAATTTTGCCATTTCCCCGCAACAGTTGCCCATAGTAGACCTCATCACAGCCACAGAAACCGCCATATGGATTAACTGTGCACATTGAAGAGAATGGCAACCTCAACATCGAAGTTTAGTGGAAGCCCATACACACGGACCAGTACCTCCTCTTTCACTCCCATCACCCTCTGGAACACAAACCTGGAGTGATTAGGACCCTACACCTTAGGGCCTTAGGAGGCACAACATGTTCCTCCTAAGCCTGAAGGAAAAAAGAAGGAACACACACACGTAAAGGAAGCACTCAAAACGTGCGGCTATCCTAAGTGGGCGTTTATAAAGTCAGCAAAGAGGCACAGAAAAGAAGATCAGACACCAGCGAGGGAGGATAAGAAAGACAGACGCAACAACATTGTCATCCCCTATGTAACCGGTGTATCAGAGAAACTCAGGAGAGTTTTCTCCAAGCATGACATCCCGGTGCATTTCAGACCCAGCAACACACAAAAACTGGTTCACCCGAAAGACAAAACGCCAAAACACAAACTTAACAATGTGGTGTATGCTGTACAGTGCAGCGAGGAATGCCCAGACCTCTACATTGGAGAGACCAAACAGCCACTTCACAAGCGCATGGCACAACATAGAAGCTCCACAGGACAAGACTCAGCAGTCCATCTGCATGTAAAGGATAAAGGACACTCTTTCGAGGATGCCAATGTTCACATTTTGGACAGAGAGGACAGATTATTTGAAAGAGGAGTGAAAGAAGCATCTATGTCCACTGTGAGCGACCATCTTTGAACAGAGGCGGGGGTTTACGACACCAACTCTCTGCCATCTATAATCCAGTTTTGAGATCCCTCCCCAGATGCCTTAACGCCCACTCACATCCTGGGCCATCTGACCTCAGGAAATTGCATGATAAGGTGGGGTCAGGTTTCACAATGAGTTCTCCCGAAACACTGGCTGATTGGGGCCCACACCCATTTTCACACCTTGGCTCATGTGATTAGAGGACCATCAGGGGGTCCTTTTGTCCCTCTGTGGGGGAATACTCCCACTAGGTTTAAATCTGGGACCCTCCGCCATTTGACCTTAGAACTGAAGAAGCTTCTTGGATGAGAGGTGAAACGTCTTCAAGCAACTTAAAGAAGTTCAGACGCTTTTCTTTGAAAGCTACTCTGAATTTTTTTTAAATTAATGCAATTTAAAATATGGTGTTGTAATTATATATATTTTTTATTTCTAATATAATTTTTTATAATATAAAGGACACCAAGTTTAAAATAAAATTCCAAACTGTAATACAACTCTTTACCACTAGGGTCCGATGCTGAGTGGGCAAAGTGTCACACACCCCACTAGAAAACGGGACTGCAGTACCAATGTATGTCCACTAGAGGCGCAGGGATTTTACACTCACACTGATTTCAGGTTTTGACCACGTGGGGACCTGATTTGAGGTCCCCACCATGAACCAAGTCCCCACGGGGTGGTTTGTATTCAGGTTGAGGTCCCCACCCAGCAGCTAGGGCCTTATCTAACATTTGCACAAAAACACTCTGATGGATGCATTGGGGAAACCTTAGGATTCAGTATCTTGCCTATAAGGATATTTTGACATGCAAATTGGAAAAAAAGGGCTATATAAATATTTGATTGTCTCAAAGTATGTGGAATATTGTTGACGAAAACTGTACATGTTAAATAACAACCCAGAGATTTATAAGTTTTCATTGCATTTGAACCCATTTTAATCAAATATATTAACTGATTAATTGATTAGTCTTTACCTCTGAAAACACAGCTTCTCAAAGTGATATATTGATCTCTGTGTTGGGAAGTTACAAAGTGTCCATGAGACGAGTTCCAAATGAACATAATGAGTCTGGTGCTGTGCAGAATTAGGATGGCGTCAGAAGAATCTTTATGTGGGTGGAATGCGGTGGGGCTGACTGGCTGTGATTAAATCAAATTAATCAAGTAAAACAAAGCAGTCACCATGACTTGCTCTCGGGAAGATTACATAAGAGACAATGGGCGCAAGATGATCTTCTCACCTATAATTGCTTAAGGCAAGAAACCAATGAGCAGTACACAGAATATTTTAAAAGTGTGAGCCACATGAGGCCTTTTATACTCTAAGACGCCCTTAAATTAAATATTTTTACTACTTCTGACTGTCTAAACTTAAGTAACTACATGGCCACTCAGGGTGCTGAGTCAGGATGCCTGACTCACATCCTGTTATTTTTATTATTAGAAATATTTTAAATTATAGTGTTTTTCAGCATATTTCTCCAGCACGCATTGGTCTGCAGAGACAGAAAACCATCTCTAGTTTTTTCTCCATAGTGTCTGACGATTTAGAGCACTCTCTTTTTCAACTGCTGGCACTTCAGCTCCGCCCAGCTCGTCTTTTCCACTTGTACTTCACACAGTCAGCTCTTGGGGACCTACTGAAAAAGTGGAGGCATGATTAGATGATGATGTGATGTGTTTGCCAGCATCCTTTGACACTCCACCCTGAACCCAGTGCTCCACCCCTCCCCTGCAGCTGAGCCACATACCCCAATCATCTGACTTAGGCTGGGGACCTATCCTGCTCACAACCAACCTGTTGGGTTGGCTCTAAGCCCGGCCTGTCTCAGGGACTCCATTCAAAATGGTGCTTTATGAGATTGGTGCGACCGGGCAGCAAGTGGAGACCACATCTGCAAAATGTTGCTGTGACGCAGGAACATCAGCTTTCTGGGCCTTTGTGAGATGGTCATCACAAAGGAGTGAGGATGAAATAGCACCTCAGGCCCCAACTCATCTTGATCCTTAACCAGGCTCACCAGAGAAATGGGTTTAGCCTCTCTTTATGCTTCAAGGAGGTTGAGGTAAGATCTGTGTGGCTCAACCACTGTTTGACCACAGCAGCTCATTATCAGCGTACCCCAGTTTACCTCCTGATGTAAAGCCTAGTCCCTCTGTTACACAGGGACAGGCCTCTCACACAGCAAATAACAGAGGCTCAAGCTAGTGATCCCAATTGCGTTCATCCTCATGAATGAACTCATGAATTATGGACTTTCAAGTCTTATTCCGCTAACACATCAGACACTGAATCAAACAGATTTAATGGCAAATAATTCTTACAGTTGTTTGTTTTTTTGCGTGTAAGATATGAACTAATACAAAGTGATATCTACATAGAGTCCGTTGAAATGGCCCAATGAGCACAGCACAGACATCACAAGTCGCTACCAGTCGTGAGTGCACCCCTGCACACTTCTCCTATTAATCTCCTGAAGTTGGGCCAAACTTGCCTGATAATAAAGGGGTGGCTAGGCAGAAGCTAACCACAGCCTTAAGTCTGTGTTTTTAACCTGCATTTAATTACATCTGCAGTAGTTAATCTGATCCATATATCAAAGATGGGGGACATTTAATACTTAGAAGTAGGTTTGGAGTCTTCTCACACCCCCATTCTCTGCGGCCTGATGGGGCGGGGGGGCTAGGAGGAGGAGTTGGCTGTCTGACTGCGGTCTGGAGTGTGGGGCCTCCCTGCTGCTGCGGAGTCGGGGCGGTCTGCCTCTCCCCACCGCAGGGAAAAGGGTAACACCACCTGGGTCTGGGTGCAGTTCCCCCCCTCCAGGGGCAAGGGTACCTAGACCCGGTTCGTAGAGTACGCTTGGGGAGTGTGATCGTGTGTACAGCGTCTCTTTATGTCTGTCTCCACGTTGGTTGAGTGTGGAGTAAGTGCATATGAGAGCATGAGGGTGGGAATGGATGTTTGTGTCTGTGTGTGCCTGTATGTCTGTGTCTATATGTCAGGTTGGGTATCAGACGTCACCTCTCTGGGGACATCTCAGGCCCTCCAAGGTTTGGAGGCCTATCTCCACCCACCACCACGTCCCCTGCCAGTGGCGGACTCCCTCAGACATCGGTGCGTTGGCGGTTCTTTGTGTCCGGGGATGGGCGTCCAGGTACACACCGGCTCACTCCTTGGCGGCTGCTTATCGGGGCCTGGAGCCTGGGGCTCGCTCGAGTCATTTCGGAGGTGGGGTGCCCCCGGCCTCTCGGCCTGGGGCTCGGTCACTCAGGCACGGCTGGCTGCCGGCGGAGCTCACGGGCGCGTCACTGCAACCCCCCCCCCTGGCTTCTGCTCCGCGGCTGCTGAGTGAGCCCTCATCTGGGACTCTCCTCAGCTCTTTCTGGGACAGTGGCGCGGCTGCCCCTCTGTTGGTCTTCCTTGGTCGCTTGTGTTCTGGGGGCCTCTGGATGTCTGGAGTTTTGATCTCCTCCATACCTGCTTCATGCCCTGGAGGACGGGGCTGTGGCCCCCCCACACCCTCTAGCAGATTATTACATGAAGGAACCTTTTAAAAACAAGCGCGTCCATGCTCACAGGTGTACACACGGGTGATCACACCCACAAACTACACCCTTTTTGGCTCCTACCTCAAAGCACACTGTGTTCTGTTGATCTTATGTGCTGCACAATAATGTTTAATATTTAGTATTTACTGTCATATTCCCATATATCATTGTGATGTTGTTTATTCTATTGCTCTCGTTTTCTTCTGCTTGTTTTCTTTTTTCTTTCTCAGCAGGTGATTCAGAAAAAAAAGACAAAGGTGATGAAGCAGATTTTCATTGTCTTTTCTCTCTGTCTCTTTTCTCCTTTTTCTTTTCTCCTTCTGAACTTTTCTTCTTGTTTTTCTTTCCCATCCCCAAGTCCAGTCTGGCCTGATTACAATAACTTAGAATAAAATTAACTAAAAAAAAAAAAAGTAGAATTTGAAAGTAATACTGGTTCATGTGTAGTGAGGTGTTTTCATGGTGTTTTATTGCTTTGGCATTTTTAAGAAAAACAGCACTCAATATTGTCACTAACAAGTACAAATGTATTTATCTATGAAATAAAATTTTACATTTTTAAAATGGACAACAGTGAATCATCAGGGAATCTAAAACTAGATCCTGCAATAAAATTAGTGCTCTATGATAGACTGTAACCTGTACAAGGAGTCAAGGTGTAACCTGCCTCTTCCCATATAACAGGTAGATAGGTTCTAGCCCCTGAAACCCTGAGTTGAATTACTGGTTTCAAAAAACAGCAAAGGCAAACCAGCACAAGTTCCCTAGTAATGAAATAACTTAATTCATTTTTATTTACACAGCACCAAATCACAACAGCAGTCGCCTCAAGGTGCTTTATATTGTTATATTGTGTTCTGGGGACCTCTGGATGTCTGGAGTTTTGATCTCCTCCATACCTGCTTCATACCCTGGAGGACGGGGCTGTGGCCCCCCCACACTCCCTAGCAGATCGTTACATGGAGAAACCTTTGGAATGCAAGCATGCTGATCCACACAGGTATGCACACATGGGTATTCACAGACGCGGACTATAGCTTTCTTGGCTGCTGCCTCAAAGCACATTGTGCGCTGTCTATCTTGCATGCTGCACAATATCGTTTATTATTTAGTATCTACTGATATCTACTGCTAGCTAGTTCATTGTGATGGTGCCGTTTTTTTTATTATGTTGCTCTTTGTTGTTTGCTTTCTCTTCTGTTTTTGTTCTCCATACAGGTGACCCAGGTGTTTTGTTTTTTTTGTTGTTTGGTTTTTTTTTTCTTTCTTCTCCCCCTTCTCACCGTCTCTTCTCCCCTTTGGTTTTCTTTCTCTCCCTCTCTTTCTTTCATTCTTTCTCCCTGTCCTATCCCCCAGTCATGTTTGTCCCGTTTGTAGCAACTGAAAATAAAATAAATTCATAATTATAATAAAGGTCAATCAAATGGACCAATATGGCAAGGCCATGATGATCCACTTGGTAAAATAAATCCGCTTGGCATCTTTCTTGGCCTTAAGACAACAATTCTGATGCTAAAGATCCAAACGGGACACAAAAAAAAAAAAAAAAAAAAAAAAGGTGCTTTATATTGTACAGATGACCCTGCAATAACACATACAGAGAAAAACCCAACAATCAGATGATCCCCTATGAGCAAGCACTTTGGCGACAGTGGGAAGGATAAACTCCCTTTTAACAGGAAGAAACCTCCGACACAACCAGGCTCAGGGAGGGGCGGGGCCATCTGCTGTGATTGGTTGGGGTGAGAGAAGGAAGACAGGATAAAGACATGCTGTGGAAGAGAGACAGAGGTTAATAACAGATATGATTCAATGCAGAGAGGTCTGTTAACACATAGTGAGTGAAGAAGAAACACCCAGTGCATCATGGGAATCCCCAGCAGCCTACGTCTAATGCAGGATAACTAAGGGAGGATTCAGGGTCACCTGGTCCAGCCCTAACTATATGCTTTAGCAAAAAGGAAAGTTTGAAGCCTGATCTTGAAAGTAGAGATAGTGTCTGTCTCCTGAATCCAAACTGGAAGCTGGTTCCACAGAAGAGGGGCCTGAAAACTGAAGGCTCTGCCTCCCATTCTACTTTTAAATACTCTAGGAACAACAAGTAGGCCTGCAGAGCGAGAGCGAAGTGCTCTAATAGGGTGATATGGTACTACAAGGTCATTAAGATAAGATGGGGCCTGATTATTTAAGACCTTGTATGTGAGGAGCAGGATTTGAATTCTAGATTTGATTTTGATTTGATATTTGATTTGATTTGATATACCTTTATTAGTCCCACAAGGGGAAATTTCATAAGGCTGCCGACCTATTGCACGCAATGGCAGCGCCATCTTACCCTCCGACCATACATACATTACACAAAACATCACATGGGGAAGACAGGTCAGAGAGGTATAACAATGGAAAATGCACCACATGAGGAAAGATAAGGAGAAAAAAATAACTCCCCCCAGACTGAGCTCCAACAGGGAGATCAGTTTGAGGACAGAAAAAAACACCTCTGCACATGAAAAAACTCTTAATACACCAAAGAAACACATGACAAGCAACGGGGGGGGGGGGGGGGGGGGGGGTAAAGGGTGAGAGACAGCCGAATTAGACAGCACATCCGGGCCTGACTGAGAAAAGTCAAGCGTGCAGCTGCCAAGATGCCACTTGCCACCAGTTTGGCCATATTTCAGAGCTGCAGCATCACTGGAGTGCCCAAAAGCACAAGGTGTGCAATACTCAGAGACATGGCCAAGGTAAGAAAGTGTCATGGTCCTGGGTCGGTGACCCAGCGCTTTTGGTTATCATTTTCTAGTTTATGATGATGATTATTATTTTTTGAGTTCTATGTGTTATTTTTGGTCTGCCTTTGAGTCTGTGTCTCTGTCTGTCTATGGTGTCACCCCATCTGTTTGTGAATCTGTCTGTTTAGTTCAATGTCTTGTCTGGTTCCATGTGTCTGAGTTTCCTGTTTTATTGTGAAGGTCTGTGTCAAAAGTGAGTGTGCTCAGTTTACGTTTCCCCTGCCTCGTCAGCTGTGATTTCTCCCAGGTGTGTTCCCCTCCTGTCTCTCCTCCCTTGATTACTGCCATCTGTGTATTTAAGCCCTGTGTTTCTCTGTGTTAGTGTCGTGTCGTACCCTTAACTAGCTGTGTGTTCTGCTTCTATGTTCCTAGTGTTTGGGCTTCTGCTCCAGTTTAGTGTTTCTTTCCAGTGTTTCAGTCCTTGGTTCCTCTGTTCTGACTTTTGGTTTTCTTTTGGTGAGTTTAGTTTGTACGAGGTTTAAGTTTCACTTCCGTGTCTGAGTTCTGCATTTTGGGTCCACCACTCCTGCTTGCCTGCCACACAGCGATTCATGACAGAAAGGCTGAAAGACGACCACCACTGAACAAGACACACAAGCTGAAACGTCAAGACTGGGCCAAGAAATATCTCAAGACTGGTTTTTCTAAGGTTTTATGGACTGATGAAATGAGAGTGAGTCTTGATGGGCCCGTGGCTGGATTGGTAAAGGGCAGAGAGCTCCAGTCCGACTCAGACGCCAGCAAGGTGGAGGTGGAGTACTGGTTTGGGCTGGTATCATCAAAGATGAGCTTGTGGGGCCTTTTCGGGTTGAGGATGGAGTCAAGCTCAACTCCCAGTCCTACTGCCAGTTTCTGGAAGACACCTTCTTCAAGCAGTGGTACAGGAAGAAGTCTGCATCCTTCAAGAAAAACATGATTTTCATGCAGGACAATGCTCCATCACACGCGTCCAAGTACTCCACAGCGTGGCTGGCAAGAAAGGGTATAAAAGAAGAAAAACTAATGACATGGCCTCCTTGTTCACCTGATCTGAACCCCATTGAGAACCTGTGGTCCATCATCAAATGTGAGATTTACAAGGAGGGAAAACAGTACACCTCTCTGAACAGTGTCTGGGAGGCTGTGGTTGCTGCTGCACGCAATGTTGATGGTGAACAGATCAAAACACTGACAGAATCCATGGATGGCAGGCTTTTGAGTGTCCTTGCAAAGAAAGGCAAGGCAAGCTAGCCTAAGTAAACAGTCTTCCAGCCAACCCAGGTGGCCTTGCATGGAATGGGAAGAACATACTAAACACAGTCGTTATCAGGGTGTTGTTGTTCAGCTCCAGCCTTGAGGCCGCAGCTGGTGCCAAAGGGGTATCCGCATGAAGTGATGGTGGTTTTTACTTTAGTGCAAACAGCTCATATGAATTTCAAAGCTGTTCTACAGTCCAACACTGGTCTCTCAATCTCCCGTTGGAGAGCCGTGAGCTTTGCCATACTTGCGCTCTGTGATGTTGTCATTTCTTGTGCTCAAGGAGCCATTTCTGAGAACTCACAGCAGTGTGCCTCCCCAAGATGTCATCCAATTTGCGCCCAGAGATGTTATTCCGAGCGAGCCCTTCTTAGATGTATCCAGTCTGCAGTCAGAGATCTTATTCTGAGTATTCACAGCAGCCGTAAGCTTCTCCAAGATCTTCTCCGTGCTGCGTTCAATCAGCCCATTTTGAGAAACTCACGCCTCTTCAGATTGTTCCAATCCCAGCGGGCAGCCTTGTGGGGGTTTGAACAGCCGGTTCCGCTTCCTTAATTCTTCGATAAGTCAGGGCCAAGCCAGCTCCGATCAACCAGAACCCTGTTACCATGGTTCTGAATAGTTAGATATCTTCAGCACTCAGGCTCACCCGAGCCCAGACTTCTCGTTGAGAAAGGGGTGTCAATTGCATTTAGGGACCAGTTGATCAAATCCATAATTCCTCTTTTAGGTTTTAGAGAACAGACTGTGAGAGAGTGTTCCAGGGAAAAGTAATACAAAAAACACGAGACTAGACAAGGACACAAGAGGCTAAGCAGGGAAGATAAGGGAGAGGAGAAAAGTGCGACCGCCTTCGTCAAGAGCAAGAGCAGGAATTTAACAGGGAGCCTCCTGTATTGACTTAATGAAGGGAAGCCAAAACAGGAGAAACCTGCTCTCTCTTTCTAGTCCCTGTCAGGACTCTTGCTGCAGCATTTTGGATCAGCTGAAGGCTTTTTTTAGGAGTTTTTAGGACTTCCTGATAATAATGAATTACAGTCGTCCAGCCTGGAAGTAATAAATGCATGAACTAGTTTTTCAGCGTCACTCTGAGACAGGATATTTCTAACTTTAGAGATGTTGCACAAATGGAAGAACGCAGTCTTACATATTTGTTTAATATGTGCGTTGAAGGACCTGTCCTGGTCAGAAAGGACTCCAAGGTTCCTCACAGTGTTAATAGATTATAGATAATACTATCCATACTAATAGTTGGAAAAAAATAAGATGGAGACAAATGGAGAGAGATCATGTTATTTTGCTGTGAGTTATTTTTGTAATTTTGAAATTTTATTATCAAAACCTTATTATTTTCTATTTCCTGCTTAGTCATAATGCACACTATAAAGTTTATTCATACACTTAATCACTGATAATTATCACTGTGGATAAAGTCTGTTGCCACTTGTTAACTAATCAGGAGATCTTTCCCAAATTTCTTTGGGGTTATCAAAAGCTAACCAAGTTTGCTGTTCAGCACCATCTCAGCAGTCAAGAAGCAGCATCGGGGGAAAGTAATGCTTGAGTCTTCAACTAATGTAGTTTACAGGACTATAGGATTAGTGTCTGTCTGACTGTATAATACTGTCCAGTCAATATTTAGCTGAATCCAAACTCTGTGACGTTGCAGCACAACAGTGGCCTGCAGAATATCTCTCAAGTAATATGCAAAGTTCAGTTAGCCAGCTTAGGTTTTCTTGTGGTTTAACATGAATGAGTTATAACAATAGAATTTAAAAAATTTTAACAAAAGCAATAAGAACCAGAAGCCTCCTCCACTTCACCTTCTGGGTGATCATAAAACAGTGCAAACACCTGTGATCAAGAGGAATTCTGAAGTTGTACAATGCAGTCAGTTTAGTGACATGCTGTAAATACAAAGGTCACATTTGTTCTCTCCTCAGACTTCTAAACAATATTAGAGCCTCTACCTCACTCCCTGTGAAGCTGTTGAACATGTATTGATGCTTCAAGGAGATGTAAAAAAACAAACAAACATTGGTCTCTCTTTGGAAAGTTCAATTTAGAATATTCACGTTATAGTCATGAAACTATTCACCTTTGTTTGTCTTACTTGCCCTGTGGCTGTCCAACCACCTCAGATGTGTTCACATCTTGGCTAGTCTCTCTAGAAGATATAAAAGAAAACGCCAGTAAACACCTGCTGCAGGTGTAAATGTCACATTTAGACATTCATTCAACTTTAGCTTCATTAAAATGCCCCCAAACTATTCAGAACACGATCTTGAACCACCACTGTCTTTGGTTAAAAAAACTGTGCCATAACATCTCATTTTTTGTTTTCCTAATGTTTCTATCTTTAACATTTCTCAAGCTGCCCAATTCATTTCACACAGCTGTCCCTCTTCTGTATATGCAGTTATTTTTGTTTGAAACAAGATGGTTTATTACAGCCATCTAGTGGTATACCTTAAGAACCGTGACGTTCTCTTCAGTATAAATGTATAAATACATACAAGCACTACATTTTCTACATGCATATTTCATGACTTAAGTACATGATGAAGACCTTGGTTCATTAACATTACACAGTGTAATTTGTGTTGATTCAAATGGTTGAAGCAGTGTTTACCTGAAATGTCCATATTAAACATTTTTTAACAGCAATGCCATAACAATCATTATGCATCCTGAAGATACTTTGCTACTGTAAATATGAGTTTATTGACCCCAATAAAATGTTTCCAGCAATTAAACTACATTTATATTGATCAGTCCCTTTCCTCATTTTATGCATTCTACCACAAATGTAATATACACTGGTTAATTCTAAAAGCAGTGGTTACAGGAAGAGGGTGACAGACATTGAATCAAATCAAATCAAATCACTTTTATTGTCACATCACATGTGCAGGTACATTGGTACAGCACATGTGAGTGAAATTCTTGTGTGCGAGCTTCACAAGCAACAGAGTTGTGCAAAATACAATAATGTAAACAAGCAAAATACAAGAATGGCTAAATCTGAAACTAATAAATACATGTACAATATATAATAGTATATGCATTCCTGGATGTGTATACTAAATATTTTTCTATGTGTGTGTGTGTGTGTGTGTGTGTGTGTACACATATTTTACAAATTAAATAGAGTCAACAATAAATAAAATATATAAAAAGCAGTTAGCATTGAAGCAGTTAGAACAAGACAATGCTATTTCACATACAAGGGTCAGTTCTACAGGCAGAAACATGGGTGCACCATGGTTTCCCCAGTTTCACCCATCGTGGCCAATTTGCACATGGAAGAAGTGGAAAAAAGGGCTTTGCTATCCTACCCTGGAACACCACTTAGTCATTGGTTCAGGTATGTGGATGACACCTGGGTGAAAATCAAATCTCAGGACGTACCACAACTCACGGATCACATTAACTCGGTGGACCGACACATCAAATTCACCAGGGAGGATATGAACAGTGGCAGGTTAGCCTTCTTAGACTATGAGATTTCCATCAGTAATGGAGGACATCTAAAAGCTGACGTGTACCGTAAACCTACACATACGGATCAGTATTTAAGGTTTGACTCTCATCCTCCACTGGAGCACAAACTGGGTGTCATCAGGACGCTACAACACAGAGCAAACACCATCCCCACTGACACAGCAGCCAGGGAGGCAGAAGAACATCAAGAAGGCCCTGAGTAAATGTGGTTATCCCAGCTGGACTTTTGTCAAAGCTGGGAAGAGAATTGTCCTTTAATTGTTCCACAGGGGGAATTTGGTTGCAACAGCAGCAAAAAAATACATATACAAACTGAACAGGACACAGGACATAGAACAGAAACACACAAATTTTTTACATATTTACATCATGGACAATCGTTACCAAAACAGTACTGTACAGTTATTAAAATTAAAGTATAGATAAGTGGCAAACCCAGGTTGTAGTGTGTGAGTATGCCTGTGTGTAGAGTATGATACTGAAAGATGTTTAAATAGTTAAGAATACTTAGAATAATTAGAAAAGTACACAGCAAATTCAAAAGTGTTAAATTTTTTGGTGTTAATAGTCTTCTTGCAAAAGTAGAGTTAATTTTACTCTAAGCAGAGTCACATTCTTTTAATGTAACTCTGAGGTGTAAAATGATAGTAGTTAAAATCGAGTGTTAAAAATGAGAGTTTCTCTGTCAAATCTGGAGGTGTTACAATGGAAACATTAACTCTTGACCTCTTAACTCTGAACTCCTAGAGGGGCTATGACACCAACAGAGTAAATTCACAGACTCCGCCCCCAGCACGGCTCCAATCGAAGCTGAAGTGAAGCCGTTTCAGAACATTTTGCTCTACATATTTGAGTTGTTTGCCATGCTTGGTAAGTCATTTTTTCAAAGATTGTTTCAATTGTTATTATGAGCTTTTACTTCTGTGGCTCTTTGGAGTTGAGACAAAGCTGTGTGAAAGGCATTAGCCATGTTGCTCGGTGATAGCATAATATTCTGTTTTAGCTAGCTGAAAGGTATCGTTTGCGGGCAAATACCACAGCCTTGAAAAAAAGCTTGCATGTGAATTTTCAGTCAAACTTTTGGTCAAATACACCTAAAACAATGTCTAGAATGTGAAATGTTGGTATAATGGTGCTGCTTGAAGCCTGAAAACGATCTCCCTTAAAAAAAAAACGAGCAAACAGCAGTAGCAGACGTCCTGACTGGATTCTACGGTAGCATTTAGATCCCTCCAGAGTTTTGTGCACACGGTTTAGGTAAAAATTAAAAAGGTTGAGGTTTTACATTTAGTTCAGTATTACCTGTTGCCTGTGTCCTTGTCTTTTGGGAAAATACTTTACACAAGTAATGGCTCAAAGAGGATTCCTTTTTTTCACTGTGCTGCAATTGTTTACTGGATTATTTGTGCCATTAATTAGTGTCAACTAATTTTTATTCAATCTCCGCACAGGATATGCTTGTGAAGATGGAATATGGGGGAGAGCAGAAGTGCGTTGAAGTTCCACAAAGTGATGAATGAAGGACATGCATATTGTATTGAAGAAATAAGTGATGAGAATGCTGTTATTTGCATTTACCATGTCAGACCTTTTGATAAACAAAATTCTAATGAAAGTGAGAACATGTAGGGGAGACCGGGGATAGTTGTAACGTGGGTCAGTTGTAACACTTCCAATTTCTCCAATCAGGGCTAAGTTTCAAATGATGTGACTCATCCTGTGCATGCCCAATTCAGTTCTGCTATCACACGTGAAAAATCAGCACATTTTGTCAAACACAGACAATTTAACATGGAAAAAAGTAATTTGTATGCCAAAAAGTAAATTTTTCTACTTTATTTCAATTTGTGATAGCATTATCTGCTTTGCAGTTAAACTCATCAAACTTAAATTATGTTATTTGTATGTCTATGGGGATATATTCTGTGTAGGTCTTTAGTGCTAATGTTTTAGCCGTTGGCTGTAATGTTAGCTAGTTCATGGCTATAGGAGTCTGGGTCAGTTGTAACAGCAACAGTCTGGGTTAGTTGTAACAATAATGCAGATGTTACAACTTACCACACTATTACTTTAACTTATATTAAACAAGTTGGGGCAACGACATCAGCAGAGAGAGGTTCACTGGTCGCATTTGTATATGCGGTTAATGCCATTGGCAACACAATTCCTCCACTGTTTGTGTTCCCACATTATGCAGACCTCTGTGTCAGAGATGGACCAGTAGGAAGTACTGGTAGTGGAAATAAATCAGGATGGGTGCAAGAAACAGATTCCCTCATCTTTCTGAAGCACTTTGCAAACCACACCAAGGTAAGCCATGATAAAAAGTAATGGAATTGCGATGCTGGTGAACAACTACATTTTTTCAGCTTCATTGTTATGTTCAAAATTGGTGCAAGAGTTGTAGGTTATAATGCCCACTGAGCCAATGAGGCCAAACTCAAGGAAGACCAACCAAAATGAATGAAATATTCAGTTGCAGAAAATTCCATAATTTGTCTTTTTTGGGGGGTTGGTATATGTTCAAAAGCTAGATTTCTGCATTCTGTCACACACACACATAGCTACATAAATGGCTCTAAGTGCATTCATGTGTTGAATAAACAAAGATTACATGTTAATATTTTGTTAGTACCCTTATTTCATTGTGTTACATTTTACCCCAGGATATGTTACAACTAACCCAGAATATGGGGTTAATTGTAACATTTCACTCTTTGTGTTTGAGGCCATACCATGCAATGGGTAATTGTGCTGCAGAGAAAATAGCTGCATTATTTAATAGCAGAGACATGTAAATACTTTGCATTACATTTTGAATCCACTACCTTAAAAGAGCTCCAATTTACAGACAGAAATGTCAAAAATGTTACAACTATCCCTGGTCTCCCCTACACTGTTACATCTTTCAGAAAATGTTTTGAAATTGAGGTGCACAGTTCAGAATAAATGTTTTTCAAAAACCATTGCATCTTTTTAGTAAATGTTTATTTCCAAAAGAAATTTCTAGAAGTTCAGAACAGTAAAATTCCCGCTTTTTAGAATGAATTAGAAGATAACTCTTACGTAGTTAAACTAAAATACTCTTTGAGAGTTAATATATAAACTCTTAACACCAAGTGTTAAATTATCAACTCCAGACAGATTTGGTGTTTAACACTAAATCAGAGTTAACGTACCAACTCTCCAAAAAGAGTTAAATTAACACTCTCTGGTGTGGACCCATATAGACACTTTAATAGTGTTGAAATCAAATCCGACAGTGTTAATTTGGACATGCTGGATTTGCTGTGTACAGACTGTATTGTACCTGTGCATTAAAAAGTAGACAACTTCCTTTTTTTTCTTTTTTCTTTTTTTGCCTGTCCTGTTTGGCTCTTTTGCATCAGAGTTGTTGTCTAAAGGCAAAGAAAGATGCCCAACGGATTTACTTTACCAAATTGACCATCCCAGCCTTGCCGTAATGGTCCATTTGATTCACCTTTTATTGTTTCTTTTATTTTCACTTACTGAATACGGGACAGACTTGACTGGGGGAAAGAAGGGGAGAAAGAAAGAGGGAAAGAGAAACAGCTGAGAAGAGGGACGGGGGAGAAGGGCAAAAGACAAAAACCAACAGAACGGGCAGAGAAAAAAAAGAAATAAAAAATGCATATATCAATCACCTGGATCACCTGCTGAGAAAGAAAAAAGAAAACAAGCAGAAGAGAACAAGAGTAATAGAATAAACAACATCACAATGATATATGGGAATATGACAGTAAATACTAAATGTTAAACATTATTGTGCAGCACATAAGATCAACAGAACACAGTGTGCTTTGAGGTAGGAGCCAAAAAGGGTGTAGTTTGTGGGTGTGATCACCCGTGTGTACACCTGTGAGCATGGACGCGCTTGTTTTTAAAAGGTTCCTTCATGTAATGATCTGCTAGAGGGTGTGGGGGGGCCACAGCCCCGTCCTCCAGGGCATGAAGCAGGTATGGAGGAGATCAAAACTCCAGACATCCAGAGGCCCCCAGAACACAAGAGACCAAGGAAGACCAACAGAGGGGCAGCCGCGCCACTGTCCCAGAAAGAGCTGAGGAGAGTCCCAGATGAGGGCTCACTCAGCAGCCGCGGAGCAGAAGCCAGGGGGAGTTGCAGTGACGCGCCCGTGAGCTCCGCCGGCAGCCAGCCGTGCCTGAGTGACTGAGCCCCAGGCCGAGAGGCCGGGGGCACCCCACCTCCGAAGGGGCCCGAGCGAGCCCCAGGCTCCAGGCCCGCCAAGGAGTGAGCCGGTGTGTACCCGGACGCCCACCCCCAGACACAAAGAACCACCAACGCACCGACACCTGAGGGAGTCCGCCACTGGCAGGGGAAGTGGTGGTGGGTGGAGATAGGCCTCCAAACCTTGGAGGGCCTGAGATGTCCCCAGAGAGGTGGCGTCTGATACCCAACCTGACATATAGACACAGACATACAGGCACACACAGATACAAACATCCATTCCCACCCTCATGCTCTCATATGCACTTACTCCACACTCAACCAACGTGGAGACAGACATAAAGAGACGCTGTACACACGATCACACTCCCCAAGCGTACTCTACAAACCGGGTCTAGGTACCCTTGCCCCTGGAGGGGGGAACTGCACCCAGACCCAGGTGGTGTTACCCTTTTCCCTGCGGTGGGGGGAGGCAGACCACCCCGACTCCGCAGCAGCAGGGAGGCCCCACACTCCAGACCGCAGTCAGACAGTCAACTCCTCCTCCTAGCCCCCCCGCTCCAGCAGGCCGCAGAGAATGGGGGTGAGAGAAGACTCCAAAGTAGACAACGTCCAATAAGTCAGTGTATATACATTGAGAAAAGTAATGTGCAAGTTATGACAGAAGTTTTTCGGTTGAGTAGTGCAAGTTACAGCGCTGATGTGAACATCTATGTTTGTTGGGAGCAGGTCTGATTGTACAGTCTGACAGCTGCAGGGAGGAAGGACCTGCAGAAACGCTCCTTCATGCATCGAGGATGCAGCAGTCTGTCACTGAAGGAGCTCTGCAGTTCAGTAACATTTACATGCATAGGGTGGGAGACTCTGTCCATCAGAGATGTTATTTTGGCCAAAGTCCTTCTGTCTCCACCACCTGCACTGGGTCCAGGGTGCATCCCAGATAGGGCTGGGCGATATGGCCTAAAATCCATATCATGGGTATAATTTGAAGCATTTGTGGTAACGATATATATTGCAATATATTCTTTTCTTCTGTATCATGTATTTCCCACACTATAAGGCGCACTTAAAATCCTTTAATTTTCTCAAAAATCGACACTGTGCCTTATGTATGAATTCTGGTTGTGCTTACTCTCCTCGAATCGATTTTATGTGGTATGCGGCGCGCAGAAATCTGTCAAAATGTTTCAGTACGACTTTGGTAAGCTATGAAGCCACACTGCTTGATGGATTGTCGGAGCATTACGGCTACCGTAATCAGGAGCTTCACGGAGTAATCTGGGTCCTAAACTCCGTCTTCAGGTCCCAAAGTCAAACAAACACTGTAACATCACTGAGAGTTACAAACTTTCTAAATTCTTTCATTTTTAATAAAATGATCAGCGTTGGTGGTTCACCAGGTGTAACAATTAAGTTTAACATCCAGGCATCCATGAAAACAGAATTTATTAAGTTCAACGGAGTTAGAAGTGGTCATGTGATTGGGTTACCCTGACTACTTTATTCTTCCTCAGTCAAACAGCAGCACTCATGTGATTGTTTTGCCCCCTGAGCTCCAGGTGTTGTGCCGAAAAGTGATCGTCTACCAGAAAGTGTTTACCGCCCGTGGGAGCGTGTGGAGGTGCTTAAGCTGTAGCGCCCAGATTACTTACAGCTACTTCCGTGCAACTGATGTAAGGTGCGGTAAGCTGAACACAGCTTCAACCATTTGTTTGTTGAAAAATAGTAATGTGACCACACCGCATTTTCCTGTTAGTAACGGTAACGGCGTTGTAACGATAGGAATAGTAATTAGTTCGATTACTTGTTACTGAAAAAAATAACACCGTTAGTAACGCCGTTATTTGTAACGCCTGTATTCACATCACTGGTTGCTGATCACCTTTTCAGACGCACAATGTTGAAGACACACATACTGTGGTCTTCTTGTCAGGTAATCAACAATCCAGGACACCAGAGAAGCATCCACCTGCATCGCTGTTAGCTTATCACCCAGGAGGGTCGGCCTGATGGTGCTGAATGCACTGGAAACTTCAAAAACATGACCCTCAGTAATCTGGTCCAGATGGATGTAGGCATGATTGAGCAGATAGATGATGGCATCCTCAGCTCCAAGATGTGGTTGGTAAGCAAATTGAAGGGGATCCTGATGTGGTCTTACTATGGGTCCGAGCTGGTCCAGGATGTCTTTCCAGGGTCTTCATGATGTGGGATGTCAGTGCCACAGAACTGTAATCCTGGGGGCCACTGGGACATGGGGTCTTTGGTACAGGGACGAGGCATGATGTGTTCCACAGCACTGGGACCCTCTGCAGACTCAGACTCAGCATGAACAGTTTATGAAAGACTCCACAAAGCTGGGGGGCACAGGCCTTGAGGACGCGGGGACTCACTCCGTCTGGTCCAGCAGACTTACCTGAGTGGAGTCTCCTCATTTGTCTTTGAACCTGGTCATGAGTGAAAGTGACAGGTGGGGGTTAGGAGTGGTGTGGCTGCGGACTGCAGGCTGACTACAGGTCAGTCTGCACGGGGGTGAGCATTCACTGCAGTGTCGAAGCTGTTAAAAAACACATTCAACTTATTAACTCTGTCCTCAACACCCCCCAGCTCCTCTGCTGATGGATGACCTGAATCCACTGATTGTCTTCATGCCACTCCACACCACTCTCGCTTTTGCTGGAGTTTCCACTCCAAGGGAAGAGAGAGGTTATTCTCCTGTAATTGTCCTTAGCCTCTCTGATCTTGCCCTTCAATAACACCTAAATCATTCTCACCTCCTCTTTATTGCCCACTCTGAAGGCCTTCTTCTTGTCATTCAGAGGAGCTTCGATGTCACTCACCCACAGCTTGTTTTTTGAGTAACAATGGACAGTCTGAGTTGGGACAATGGAGTCGGTGCAGAAGGTAGTTACTGATACACTCAGTAAGCCCACTGATGGGAAGAGGAAGGCACAATACAGTAAGGCACACATTAGAGGACAGGTTGCAAAGTGCTTGAAAGTAGCGCAGTAGACTTAGTCTGAACACAGAGTCTCTGTATTCACATGAGTCATTCAGATGTGTTTGTTGTTACAGAATTAAATTCACTTGAATGTTTTGTTTTGGGGGGTTTTTGCCAACTTTCCAACCCTGCAGATATTCTGGCTCAAAAATGTAACAGACAGGAACATTTGATGAAAGTCTGATATGCATGTTTGTGCCGTACGATGTCAGTACGATGGATAACAGTAAATAGAAAACGTAGCAGGAAAAAGGAAAAAAAATAGGAGCTTGTTATGGGGAGCAGGCGTTTGTGTCTTTCCAGCATTTCCAGTGAAAATTGATCCTCCCAGTTCATTTCTTTTGTTTTTTGTTAGTTTTTTTTCACTAGTTCGTTGTTATTGAGCTCAGACAGTAAGTAAAGTCTATTTAATAAGTGCTTTTCATAGACAGGCAGTCTGCACAGAAAGGGTAACATAACCAGAATGTTAAGTAACAAAATCAACAATATAAACAATACAAAAGGTTACACGTACATAAAAATGTCAAATTAAAAAAAACAGTAGATACAGTGGAAAGTTATTTGGTTTGGATTCTGCAGTCCCACAGAAGATTAGGTCATCTCAAAGTGATTATAAATCTGATATTGTTTCTCATATATCTCTGAATGTGGTTGAATCCAAACTATTTTTAATATTCTGATTTTCCTGTTGGAATCCCGACAGCATTAGATCAATGAAAATAAATATAGCACAGACCTTAGAGAAACCGCTGTCTGGGTTAATTCAAGACCAGTGACCAAGAGCATGAACAGGTTTGCTTATTGTTGCATTTTTTGTTCAGGAAAACTTAGCTGGTGAAACAAAACAGGACAGACGATTAACAAGCCCCTAAAATTAACAAGTGTCCAATGTCAGCCTCTTATATAGCCTCAAACAGAGTTTCTGTCTGATTTAGTGCTCAGCTCAGATAAAATAATTATTGTGGGTGATTTTAACATCCATGTAGATGCTAAAAATGACAGCCTCAACATGGCATTTAATCTGTTATTAGACTCAATTGGCTTCTGTCAAAATGTGAAAGAACCCACCCACCACTTTAATCACACTCTAGATCTTGTTTTAACATATGGCATAGAAACTGAACATTTAACAGTGTTTCCTGAAAACCCTCTAATTTGAGGTAATCTCAAAGTTCAATTCAATTCAATTCAATTTTATTCATATAGCGCCAAATCACAACAAAAGTCGCCTCAAGGCGCTTCATAGATACAGAGAAAAACCCAACAATCATATGACGCCCATTAATTGTTACGGTCGCTGACCTCTAGTGGCTCTGTGTAGGAGTTTTTTTTCTCCTTTTCTTGTGTTGCAGTCCTGCCTCATGAGCCACAGCTGAGGTGTGTTCCAGCTCGTCAGCCACGGCATATAGTCTGCCATCCTAAACTGTCACACCCCTGCCACGTCCCCCATTTTTGCCAGAGCTGTGAGCTGTAGTGTTTTGAGCAGCGTGTGTGTGTGTGTGTGTGTGTGTGTGTGTGTGTGTGTGTGTGTGTGTGTGTGTGTGAGTGAGTGAGTGAGTGAGAGAGAGAGAGAGAGAGAGAGAGAGAGAAGGTGAACTCTGTGAAACTTTGGTTTGCTTTTTGTTTTGGTTAGTGAGTACTTGGTTTGATTTCTAGCTAAAGGGGGTGTTTTGTTTGTTGTTTTGGCCTTGGAGACCCTGAAGAAAAGAGCTTCCCTGTGTTTATTTTTACTGTAGTAGTTTTGGGCAATAAATCATGTTTAATGACATCTATTCTCCGGTAGTTCATGTGTTCTCTTTCACTTTGTGTTACCCCTCACCCCAGTCAACACTTCATTTTTAAGTGGGGCGTAACAGTAATCAAAGGTAATCTCATTTCCTGATTACATTTACATTTACAATATAAATTCAAATTCAAATTCAATTTTTATTTGTCACGTACACAGTCATACACAGTACGATATGTAGTGAAATGCTTGGACAACTGCTCGTGACCTAAAGAAAACAAAAAGGGAAAAGGCTATGAATAAGATAGGAAATAAATATGAAAAATTAAAAAGGGTAAATTTAACTAGGAAGGAATAAAATATAAATTAAGGTTAAAAATGAAATAACTGTACAACACAAATTAGAATGAAGGGTAAATTTAACTGGGAGAATAAGATAAATATATAAATTAAAGTTGAAAATAAAATAACTGTACAACAAAATACACAATATAGAACTATATAAGAATGTATGAAGAAATCTAAATATAAATAAATATATACACAATAACAGCAGCTGTACAAGTATTAACTGGAAATGAAGAATATAGTGACCAGTGTTATGCAATCCACATTATGTCTTGTGCAGTGCAAATATGCTTAGAGTGATTTAAGTGATGAAGTGAAACCAAAGTCCAGTGTGTGTAAGAACTGTATGTGTGGGTCAGTACTGTGTGGTGGTGTGATTGAGAGACCGTATCGCCTGCGGGAAGAAGCTCCTCCTCAGTCTCTCTGTGTTGGTCTTCAGGGAGCGGAATCGCTTTCCTGACCTCAACAGAGAGAACAGTCTGTTGTTGGGATGGCTGAGGTCCTTCACGATCTTCCTGGCCTTGGTCCAGCACCGCCTGCTGTAGATTGAGTGCAGGTCAGGGAGCTCGGAGCGGATGGTGCGCTCAGCTGACCGCACAACCCTCTGTAGAGCTCGTCTGTCCTGCATGGTGCTGTTCCCGAACCAGGTTAAGATGTTTCCCGTCAGGATGCTCTCTATGGTGCACGAGTAAAAGTTCCTGAGCACCTTGGAGGGCAGTTGGAAGTCTCTCAAGCGTCTGAGGTGGTAGAGACGCTGTCGGGCCTTTTTCACCACGGTGTTGATGTGACAGGACCATGACAGGTCCTGCGTGATGTGAACTCCGAGGTATTTGAAGCTGTCCACTCTCTCCACTGGGCACTCGTTGATGACAGGGGTCTGGTAGTTCCTCTCCTGCTTAGTGCTGAAGTCCACTATCAGCTCCTTTGTCTTACTGACGTTTAGAAGGAGGTTGTTCCTCTGGCACCAGTTCTCCAGATTCCTAATCTCCTTCAGGTAGGCCGTCTCGTTGTTATCAGAGATCAGGCCCACCACGACGGTGTCGTCAGCAAACTTGATGATGGTGGTGGAGCTGGTAGTGGCCACACAGTCATATGTGTACAAAGAGTACAGCAGGGGGCTCAGAACACACCCCTGGGGGGCTCCAGTGCTGAGAGTGGTGGAGGCTGAGACATGTCCGCCCATCCTTACTGCCTGTGGTCTGCCAGTTAGGAAGTTGGAGATCCACAGACACATAGATGAGCTGAGTCCCAGATGCTCCAGCTTGGTGGTGAGTGTGGAGGGAATTATGGTGTTAAATGCAGAGCTGTAGTCTATGAAGAGCATTTTAACATAATTCCCCCTTCTAGTGTCCAAGTGAGTGAGTGATGTGTGGAGGAGATGAGAGATGGCATCGTCTGTGGAACGATTTGGACGGTAAGCGAACTGTAGTGGGTAATTGATTACACTGGGCAGGGAACGGGCAGCACGGTGACACGGTGGTTAGCACAGTTGCCTCACGGCAAGAAGGTCCTGAATTCAATTCCACCATCAGGCTGGGGTCTTTCTGTGTTGAGTTTGCATGTTCTGCCATGTTTGCCCGGGTTCTACCCGGGTACTCCAGCTTCCTCCCAAAGACGTGCACTCGCGGATAGGGTTAATTGAAAAATCTAAATTGTATGCAGGAGTGAATGTGAGTGCGAATAGTTGTCTGTCCCTGTGTGTTAGCCCTGCAACAGGCGACCTGTCCAGGGTGTACCCCGCCCTGAAAAGGATCAGCGGAAGCGGATGGATGGATTACACAGCAGTGGGGGGTAGAGTTCATCACAGTAGATGTCTTTCTGACTTAGAAATATGGTCTCTAAGCAGATTCTTACTCTGGATGGCATTACCTTGGCCTCCAGTAACACTGTGAGGAACCTTGGAGTCATTTTTGACCAGGACATGTCCTTCAACGCACATATTAAACAAATATGTAAGACTGCTTTCTTCCATTTGTGCAACATCTCTAAAATTAGAAATATCCTGTCTCAGAGTGAAACTAGTTCATTATTACTTCTTTCATTATTATCAGGAAGTCCTAAAAACTCACTGAAAAGCCTTCAGCTAATCCAAAATGCTGCAGCAAGAGTCCTGACAGGGACTAGAAAGAGAGAGCAGATTTCTCCTGTTTTGGCTTCCTGTTAAATCCAGAATTCAAAATCCTGCTCCTCACATACAAGGTAAGTAAGTAAGTAAAGTTTATTTATTAAGCGCTTTTCACAGACAGGCAGTCACAAAGCACTGTACACAAATATTAAAATAAACAATACAATCAATAGACATTATACACAATGTAAAGGATCAAATGCAAATAATGCAAAGAATATAAAATACATAGATCAACAAAAGGCTTGTTTGAACAGAAAAGTTTTTAACTGCTTTTTGAAAGAATCCACAGAGTCAAGCAAACGTAATTGTAGTGGTAAACTATTCCACAGCCTTGGTGCAACAGACTGAAAGGCTCCGCCCCTTTTGTCTTCAGTCGTGTATGGGGAACAACCAACAGACTCGGAGTCTGTGAGCGGAGACGGCGAGCAGCAGAGTATTTTAGAAGAAGCTGGGATAAATAATCTGGGGCCATTTGGTGCTCTGTATGTTAAAACATGAATTTTAAAGCGAATTCTAAACTCTATTGAGAGCCAATGTAAAGAATATAAGATGGGAGTAATGTGAACACGCTTGGTAGAACGAGTTAGAAGTCTGGCTGCTGCGTTTTGTATTGCCAGGAGGTGAGAGAGAGTCTTAAATAATCAGGCCCCATCTTATCTTAATGACCTTGTAGTACCATATCACCCTATTAGAGCACTTCGCTCTCGCTCTGCAGGCCTACTTGTTGTTCCTAGAGTATTTAAAAGTAGAATGGGAGGCAGAGCCTTCAGTTTTCAGGCCCCTCTTCTGTGGAACCAGCTTCCAGTTTGGATTCAGGAGACAGACACTATCTCTACTTTCAAGATTAGGCTTCAAACTTTCCTTTTTGCTAAAGCATATAGTTAGGGCTGGACCAGGTGACCCTGGATCCTCCCCTAGTTATGCTGCAATAGATGTAGAACAGCAGTCCCCAATCCCCGGGCCACAGACTGGTACCAGTCTGTGAGTCGTTTGGTAGGAGGCCGCAAGTGTTGAGGCTCAGGGGTGAAATTTATGGTTTTCAGGGTTTTCAATCATTTTTTTATCATTATTGTTTTTGTCTTTTTTATCGTTAACTCTGTTTCCCTGAGTCTTTTCCCATGTGTTATGAATAAATACTTTTTTTGGGTACCGGTACTAGTTTTATTTTGTTGTATTTATCTGCGACACTGGTCCATGGCACAAAAAAGGTTTGGGACCGCTGGTGTAGCCTGCTGCGGGATACCCAAGACGTGTTGTGTTTAAACATCACACTGTATTGAATCATATCTGTTATTAACCTCTGTCTCTCTTCCACAGCATGTCTTTATCCTGTCTTCCTTCTCTCACCCCAACCAATCACAGCAGATGGCCCCGCCCCTCCCTGAGCCTGGTTCTGCCGGAGGTTTCTTCCTGTTAAAAGGGAGTTTTTCCTTCCCACTGTCGCCAAAGTGCTGCTCATAGGGGGTCATATGATTCTTGGGTTTTTTTCTGTATGTATTATTGCAGGGTCATCTGTACAATATAAAGCACCTTGAGGCGACTGCTGTTGTGATTTGGTGCTGTATAAATAAAATAAAATTGAGTTGAATCAGATATGCTTAATTTTTGTATGTATATATGAAAGAGAGAAAGTCTGAAAGAGCTGCTTTGCTTCTGGGTGTGTGTTTTCTGTTCGTGGTCGCTGAACTGTAACAACTATGATTTCCAGAAGATGGCGCTGTTTGACAGAGCATGAATATGGGAGTTCATTGAGATGACTTCGGATACACAACAGGTAAAATGAAGCATAGTGTTGCTGCTTTATCGCACATGTTTGAGTTTATAAATGCAAATTGTTTACCGACTTTTATTCTGAAATAACCTGGGACAACACTCTATTTTTGCAACAGTTTTGTTTTAAACGAGATAGCAAAGAGTTAATTGGCCTTGAAAAATCAAGACATCACAGTCACATTGATGTGTGTGACTGTACTAGTAATACAGTCACACACATCAATCATTTTCAATGAAGAAGGAGGAACATGAAGTTAGCATTCAAGTAGTTTAGGACCAAAGTTCTGTGAAAAATGTATTCCAAAGTCAGTGCTTTAGGAATTAAAAGGAAAAGTAGCAGCCAGGTGCCGAATGATAATTAAATAGACTTGAATCATGTATCCTCTGCAAGTGTGACCACCTTTATAAAAGCAGACTTTCTTGCTGGTCTGCTGCATTCAGGTATGTGTTGTGAATGCAATGCCAGATTTTCTCCAGGAGTGGACATCCTAGAAAGTTTACCCCAAGTTCAGATCAAGCAATGCTTAGAAAAAATACATTAAAAAGGGGGGGGCAGCAAAATCTCAGACTCTACGGGTTTTAGTTACCATGATAAATGTGCAGAGTTATGACAGTGCAATAAGAAAAACACTGAATAAGTATGGCTTGCTTGGAAGTGTTGTGAGAAGAAAGCCTCGTCTTTTGAAAAAGAACATGACAGCACAGCTTACATTTCTCTAAAGTTGCATGTGGAGAAACAGCAACCACTTCTGGTCATAGTTTGGTCATAATGCACAGCACCACACTTGGAGTACATTAACTTAAACACGTCATAGCACCTCTCAAGCATGGTGGTGGAGGGGTGATCATTTGGTTTGATTTACTGTCACAGGGCTTGGGCACCATCTTATTTAGTTGAGTATGAATTCTATTTGGACAAAAGGATCCATGAATGTGAGGCCTGTCTGACAGCTGAAGACTGGGCCAACGGAACGATGATCCCAAGAAAACCAGCTTATCTCAACCAGATTAGCTGAAAAATAATCATGGTGTCACAATGGCCCAGTCAAAGTCCATACCTCAACCTAACTGAAGTGTTGTTGCAGGACCTTGAAAAGCTGTGCATAAACGAATGCCCCCCCAGACTACAATGTACTGAAAAATACTTATGTTCCTCAACAACAGTGTGAAAGATGAAGTCAGACAGCAAACAATTACTTCAAGTTATTGCTGGTTCTAGAAGTCACTGAGTTATGGAATGTAATAGTTTGTCACAGTACTCTATTTAGTCACGTGAGAAACTCCAGGTCCACAAACACATGCATCTATCCATCCATTTGAGTAGCTTCTCAGCTCCCTCTGAGCAGAAGAATGCAGAGCACTGCATCAGCTCAAGATTATCATCTATATTAAGTGTATGCTTAAGGTTCTGTATGATCAGTGTTCATTTGTAATTTTACTGCAGCCTTTGTTACCAGGATT